>NC_136496.1:79370464-79405464 GCF_053919585.1 Euprymna scolopes
ATCAGAGTATACATCAATTAGGGATGCTGCGTTAATGGCAACTCTTTATACCATGGTATTTCGAAGCCTAATGCTTCTTATCAAAAGAGTAGAAAAGGTGCTAGGTAACATAATAGGGATGCAACGATTTTATACCTTCATTTTCTTTCTTTATTGATTCCTATGTAAGCTCCAAAACATTTTGTTGAGCTTTGCATTATCCCGATAAGTCTCCTCTTAAAAAATTGATTTTAATCTCTTCCATAACTCCCCATTTATTTTATATATATAGTCAATGTCCATATAGATAATGTATCACAGGTCATCTACGTTCTGTTTTAATGGATATGTCATCCTCTTGAGAATATTTAGTGAATAATAATTTTTATTGGGAGTCAAAAAGAGGCAGCACAAAGAGAAATATGGAAAGCCAAGAAGGACGCTGGCAAAGCTAGGTTTTTAAATCTAAGAATGAAGTATTCAGGATAGTTAAACAGATAGCAAAGACAAATATGGACAGTTTTGGAGAGAAATGTATTCGAACTAACAATAGGGTGTTAGCAACAAATAAATAGGACAATAGAATGATGCATGGAAATACTATGATGAAGTTTTATGGAACCGTGAGAATCTAGAAGTCTTTGAAGCAGAATCTTGTCCAGTTATAATAATTTAGACAGAAATGATACGGAAGCTGTAAGATAAAGAAGGGTAATGTTGAATGATCCTCAGGTGTTTTTGCATAAATGTTGAAAGTTGCGGATGAAACAGGCATTGAGATGATCACAGACTAAACAAATCAGATCATAAAAGAAAAGGTTATCCCCGAAAAATTGGGATCTTAGTACAATTGTGAATTGTTACAAGAGTAAAGGGGAAATACTAGTTACAAAGGCTTAAAATTGATGGATCAGGTCTTAAAAAGCGATTGAGGGAATAATCAAACAGGAAATAAGAAGTCACATAAAATGCAGATTTCTTTTTCTTTCTTCTTTTTTTTTTTTTTTTTTTGCATGGGCAAAGTAACATTTTTGCTATATTTATCCTGAGGCAAATGCAAGTGAAGTACTTTAATAAGAAAAAGAGCTTGGGATCTGGAAGAAGCTTTTGCCCAAATGTCAAGAAAGGTCGTCTAGTGACAAATGAGGAGTAAAGTTTGTACGCAAATGCTCACAGTTGTGTTAGAATTAACAGCTCTAATATTCAAGCGGGAATATATTAAGGCTTTGTACTGAGCACATTGCGTAAGAGGTAGTGACAAAAATGGACCTGAGGAAAAGTGGGATCAATAAAAACCTGACCAGAGATAGGTTACTTTGGGAGTCAATTTCTTAAAAGCCACCCAGTGTATACTAGCATATAAAATGATCATTAAACCATACATGATGATGATGATGATGATGATGATGATGATGAAGAAGAACAACAACAACTATTATTGGAGTAAATTTTTTTAATCGAAATTACTCAAAAAAAAAAAGGATGAGATCACTTGATGTAAGGAGGTAACAAGAACGAAAACTGATTATCGCA
The DNA here is from genome assembly GCF_053919585.1 of Euprymna scolopes. NCBI lineage: Eukaryota > Metazoa > Mollusca > Cephalopoda > Sepiida > Sepiolidae > Euprymna > Euprymna scolopes. The sequence goes on from NC_136496.1 coordinate 79,371,977, forward strand.
AAGACGGGAGATGCTTATTGACCTTAGTCTTGAAAATACCAAGGTTGTAGGTAGAAGGAAAACAGTGAGCAGGAAGAGAGTTCCACAACCTTTCAATCCTTGGAAAGAAGCTACTGGAACAGGAAGCTGTATAATGATGAGGTATTGAAACAGTAAATTGATGAAGACCACTAGACCAAGGAGTCAAACGAGCTGGAACAAAGGAAGCAGAGAATAGATCAAACAATTCTGAGAAACACATGTCATAATAGTAGTGATAAGAAAAGACTGAGACTAGCAACATCACATATGTGAGAGAGAGGTTGCAGTGAAGAAGAAAGAGTGAGGCCAATCAGGTTACAGATACGTTTCTGCATCTTATCAAGAACCTTCAAAATGGACAGATTCACCGACCCAAATTTGACAACAGTATTTCATAGATAGTAGATTTGTAGAGATAGAGAATATTCTCGGGTGTGAGAAAGTGCTCAGAGTGATGGAGAGAACCGATTTAGAAGCAGCAGAAAGAGCAATGGCTTTAATATATGACGTGCAAGAAAGATTTGATGAGAAAAAAAGACCAAAAAGTTTTAGAGTGGATTTCTAATCAAAACCAGCACTATCCATGAGAATCTCATGAAGAAAGAGACATGTCTACAATTGAAGGTACGAATTGATTAAACAAAACGAGCTATTTATAGCTAGGCTAGAATTGACACATTAGAACAACAACATTAGATGAAAAAGGAATAAAGCTATAGTTTAAATATGGTAACATTTTTTTTTTTTTTACACAGTGATCACCACTTATCAAGGCCCGGAAGCCACTCAGGGATAAGGGTTATTGCAAGTACATTACGTTAGTGAGGAGATTTTATGAAGTGTTTAATTAGGGGGGGGGCGATTCATTAGGAATTTGTTAACATTAGACTTGAAGACATCCAAGTTGTAGTCCGGAGGGAAGCAGGCAGACGGAACAGAGTTCCACAGACGTGCAGTTCTAAGAAAGAAGCTTTGCTCATGAAATCCGCGTTTTGATTTAGGCACAGATATAGAGTGGGGAATATTTTTCACAGTGGATTCAGCTGGACGGGTGTTTTTCATGAAAGATTGGCGAGGGGGGACCAGGGATTGGAGTTCAGACGAGCACCTGCCATGAAAATAACGATAAAACAAGGATAGGCTCGCAACATCTATTCTTATTGCTAGATGATTGCTTCAAAATCTTCAGTTATGCTTGGTCATCTTTTCATTTTAAAATTTGGGGGACTTTTTACATCTCTGGTTGACAACCTTCGTTGAATAAATGAAAAGAATTTGTTTATGCTATGAACTTTTTTATCAATATTGCTAGGAGTAAATCAAATATTTCATTTTACAAGTATGCACAATTTCATTGGCTATTCCTCTGACTAATGTTTAATAGAAGACTTTTCTTTGATTTGGTTGTTTTGTTTTATGGCATATCATCAACCCTTTTGGAGTTATTTAATACCAAATATGATCATTTTGGTAAATTGAGGATCTAACGCCTCAAAATATCCTCCTCCTCTGCCACTAGCAGAAGAGAAGGTGGCATCAACAACTTAATAAATGATCTTTTTCAAAATTTAAAAATCTTTCTTCTTTCCGGTTGTGGTGAAATTTTCGTTATAACATGAGAATTTTTCTCACAGAGACGATCGAGTATGAAGTTCCTCAGCCACAAGAGGAGCGTGGGAGGCATGAGATATGATTTAACTTTTAATGCATCTAAAACCAAGCTTCTCTCTTTACACCATCAACGTTCTGATCCCCATCTGGCATCAATTGAAATGAATGGCTCTCGTCTTGGGGAGGCCTCAAGTTTTAACAAGCTTCTGGGCTTGACCTTTACTCCTGATCTGAAATGAAACACATACATCAAATCTGTTGCCAAGGCCGCTGGAAAAATAGTTGGATCTTTCTATCGATCCAGTAGATATCTCACTGCTGATGCTATTCTCTACCTATATAAGAGCCAGGTACGTCCAAGGATGAAATACTGTTCCCATATCTGGGCAGGAGCTGCTAGAAAGAACTTGTCCTGCCTTGATAGAGTTCAAAATAGACTTTGTAACCTCGTAGGAGATGTCCTTTTCTCTTCCCTGCAACCTCTTCCTCACAGAAGAGATGTTGCGAGTTTGTCTCTGCTTTATCATTATTTTCATGGAAAGTGTTTGACTGAGCTTCAATGTATGGTCCCCTCTCACCAAACTTTCACAAGAAACACTCGTCTAGCTGTAAACACTATCAATAATCCCCCCCCCCGCTCTTTATCTGTGCCTAAACGTAAACGTAGATTCCATGAACAAAGCTTCTTTCTTAGAACTGCACGACTGTGGAATTGTCTTCCGTTTTCCTGCTTTCCAGCTGACTACAATATGGTTGTCTTCAAGTCCAACATAAACGAGTTCTTGATGAGCCGTTCCACTTGTTAACATTACTAACGATATTGTCCAATTGACTACTGTACACTCTTAACCCTTATCCTCGAGTGGTCTTTGGGCCTTGATAAGTGGTTATGCTTATGTAAAAAAAAAAAAAAAAATGTGCTGTTATGATTTGTTGGTTTGCATCTGATAAGAAACATTTTATTTGATCATGATATGTGAAACATTAGATCTCCCTTAGAGGGGAGATATATGCAATATGTTGATGAGTACAAATTTTTATTCATATCTATCTATATAAATAAAATAGTAGATGTATATGTGTGTGTGTGTGTAAATATTTAACCGATAAACTCTTAAACTGCTGGTCACATAACACTGAAATTAACAGGGAATAGCAATCATACACTAAAGATGGTTTATAATTTTTGTTTGGATGGACGACTAACGCGTACAGACATGTATCAACAAGTTAAAATGCAAAAATGTTCATTTCAACTTGCCAGCATATTTTTACTTCTTTCTACAAGTCGTTTAATATCAAATCTTTATTATCTATCTCTCGATAGCTATATCGGTATGAGATGGGGCCGGAGCGCTAAATGTTTTGGTTTCGATTCTAATTCTTTTAAAAACTTCTGAAATCACTACTATATATTAGGTACAATATAATATTCAATAAAGAATTGGCTCTGTAATAATAAAAATCTGCATGAATTAAAATATACATTTAAGCATATTTTACGACCCCCCCCCACTATTAGTCAATACAATCCCAGGGTTTATGTTTATTAAATTGCACTTTCCACCTCTATCCCTTAAGATTTTCTTTCAACTAAAATGAGAGCTAAATGTTTTGGTTTCAAAAATGTTTCAAGTTTTATGGGGTTTTTTCTAAACTGATGGCACCCAAGTAATTTAAAAAAAAAAAAACTTTTGAAACCACTATTATATATTAGGTACAATATAATATTCAATAGAGAATTGGCTCTGTAATAATAAACATGAAATCTGCTTGATTTAAAATATATTTAAGCATATTTTATGACACGGCAAGCCCCCCCCCCCCGCTATTAATCAATAAAATCCCAGGGCTTATGTTTACTAAATTGTCCCTTCCCCCATCCATCCCTTAAGATTGTCTTTCAACTAAAATTTAACAATAATTAGATGGAACGGTTGTAATGAATAAAATTTTAAAAAAAAAAAAAAACTTGCTGACAGGAAATCTAAATAGTTGGCCAAACTTTGAAATGGAAAAGTAATAACACTTTAACATTGCATTATACTAGCAGGCTGCCCGGCGTTGCCCGGTCATAAAATATACATAAATATTATATTTTAATTCATACAGAAACTGAGGCATGTGCATGCGAGCATTATATTTTTTTTAAACAGTTCATTACTTGTAAGTAAAAAAAAAATCGAGCTGAGATCGAAACCAAAACCTAAAGACAATGAGTCAAGTACAATAACTATTAGGCCAGCTTGACACCATCTTTAAAGTGTTCTCAAAAAATCTTATTCTTAACATAAAGAAGCTGCTGTGTTTCTCGACAGCGCATGCACAGTTGACGAACAGAAAAAATTCTGACGACGCCCATGTATCAATTTACTAAGTTTGATCTGTTAGCAGCCCTTTTTCCAGATGAAAACCAATTAAAAAGTTTTTCACATATCTGAATATCCTATATATACTAAATTTCAAGTCTGTAGATCAAAAATTCGTTGAGTATATAGGTTGAGAAGTGTCCTTACAAACACACACACACATTCTCACTTTTATAGAGATATAGATTAAAAGAAACTTACTTTGTAGTTTGTCATTAAAATGGGTACAAAATCCTGAAAAGAAAAGAAAATTAAAACAAATGTAAAAATTACATCCAGTTTCACGGATGATTGAAACACATTTAATTTATCGATAGCATCAGAAATAAAGATGTAAACACTGATTCATTTTCGTATTATTTGGATTCATCAGACTACTGTTCTCATCTTGAGTGTGATTTTCACAATTTTCGGTTGATGTAACCTCTGACCTTCTTCAGGTATAGCCTGTCAAACTCGGGAATTGGGTTAGCATGTTCTTGTTCCATCAGCCATGACTAGGTAGGTTTTAAATAATTTGTAATTGTATTTTTCGGTCACCCACACTGAGAATTGAACCTTCAACTTTCAGATGAAAATCACTTTTACAATTGATTTTTCCAAGTACTCTAACCACTGCACTACGGTTCCTTTTTCTAGATGAAAACCGATTAAAAAGTTTTTTTTACATGTCTGAATATCCTATATACCAAATTTCAAGGACCCGTGATGCAGTGGATAGAGTACTTGGAAAAATCAATTGTAAAAGTGATTTTCACCTGAAGGTTGAAGGTTCCATTCTCAGTGTGGGTGACCAAAAAATACAATTACTTAGAACCTCTTTCCAGTCATGGCTGATGGGACAAGAGCATGTAACTCCCGTGAAGTAAATAAAGGGTTCCGTTTGAAATCCTGTCCAAATGCTAGAGTTTGACAGAGACATTCCAGAGTTCTACAGGATACACCTGAAAAAGATCGGAGGTTACATCGACTGATATGTTGAGAAAATCACACTCCAGATGAGAACAGTAGTCTGATGAATCCAAATAACACGAATAGCCAATCCTTATCTCAAAAATTCAGAAATATCATTGATTCACATCACCAGAGCTACACCATCGTCTTCTGAAATGGGTAGTTGCCGACAACGGCAACAACATACGATTTTAGATATAGTTGCTTGAGAAATTTAAGTGTAAATTCCATTCGCTTCATTTGAAAATCGGTTCATCTGTTTAGATTATGACTTAGAAAATAGTGTCATCTTACATGTTGTGCTTTAAAACCTAATTTAATTTCAAATACATTTGTGCCAAACGATTTTACAAATCGTTGCTTAAGAAATACAATAGAAAACATTATTCTATGAATAGATTGGATATTGGCTTTTATTTTTTATTCATTTTGAATAAATATAATACAAAAATTTTATCACTATAAAGGTTGCCAAAAAGTTTGTTTTATATCGGCTCAAATGTTACATTTAAGTTTATATTATGAAAACAAATACGGTGTCATCTTAAATAGGAGGTCTTACAACTACATTGGACTTTACATATTCTTGCATCAGAAATAAAGGTGTAAATACTAATTCACTTTATTTTCAAGTTAATTGGACGTTACAGTATTGTAACTATTACATACATTGTACTATTACGTTTTTTGCAGAAAAATAAATGGTATCATTTTAAATATTGTGGGTTACACCAAGACTGGATTTTATATACAGCTGAAAAATTGAAAAAAAAAAGATGAAACGAAACAATATGTAAGGAGGGTGTTCATTGTACAAGTCCACCAATTATTCAAAATTAAATTCCAATATTAAAATATCAAATCCAATCCTTAAGTATCCACATATATATTTCCTTCAGCAAAAAATTGGTAGTGAGAGGGGTTTATTTTATTTATAAACCCAAAATTATTGTGTGCTGTCATTTAAAAATTTTTACAAACACTCCTATAAAAAAAGAAGATAAAAAATCAACACGCAACAGAAATACAATGACTTAAAAGCAATGAAAAAAGAAGAGATAGAATGAACTGCTGCTACATGTCATTAACGCAACTCTAGCTGTTTATTTTATTAGTTGACGATGGAGTCAAGGAATTGGTCCAACATCATTGCAATACTGTTTATAACAGAAAAATAAAGTGTCATCTAAAGTATTATGACTTACAAGATTAGATTTTATATACAGCTGCTTAAAATAGACAACAGCTAATCGCTTTTATTCGCTAGTCGGTCGGAAGTTATAATTACGTTGATATTATTTTACGGAAAAAATCTGATGTCATCTTAGATATTGTACACAACGACTAGATTGAACTTTACTACACAGCTACTCCATCGATGCTTCTATTCAGTCTCAAAAGACAAAGGATACCCCCTGTAGGGGCTGCTGTGCATGTAATTGTGATGTAAGGGTTGCACAATCATCAACCCCATCTCTCCTGAATCGGCACTGTTTCAATCCAGTAGCAAGGAGAAGTCCAGGACAACTGGAAACAATGCCGAGATAAGCAGAGATCACATACAGCACCTGGAAGTCCCAAATGGTCACCCATTTAGTACTGACCGGGTTCAATGTTGCTTAACTTCGGTGATCCAGTGGAAACCGGTGTGTGAATGTGATTATGCTGTACAGTTACTTCAGCTGTTTAATAAACTACTGCTACTACATGTCATCAATACGACGCCAGCTGTTCATGCTTATGAGTCTGGATTATCTGCTGGTGTCAAGGAATTGGTCCATCATAGTTGTGCTACAAATCGATTTGCGAACACACGGTTTGTTTGGTTATTAAGTGAAAAAACATTGCCTGTAACAGACTAACTAAACAGGTCTCCACTAGAGTTTCCGATACACCTGTGACTTGGTCTCATCAGATCGGTCATGCACGACAAGTGTAACACTATATTGACATGATGTTTTCGTAATCAAATGTCCGACTTTTGCAAGTTCATAAAATGTTGCATCATTCTTTTTTCTTTCTCTCAACAAAAGTAGGACTGATCTGGTGATCAGTTATTTAAATTTCATCAACAATACACTTATCCTTATAGTCATCAATAATGATTAAATTATGCATAATAATAAAATTATAATGCATTTAGGGAAGTGTTAGAAGGCTATCATAATGCAAGGAATGGAAAGTTGTTGGTGTCAAAGAGGGAAGAAAAAACAAGTGATTTTCTCTCTATATGTATATATTTACTTGTTTTTTTTGTTTTTTTTTAAATAAATCTTACTTGAAAAGTCAAACTTCTACACAATGATCTAATGTGTGTAACTGTGTCCCATGATATATTTTGAGGAAAATCCTCTTTGTCAAATAGTGAGTGTTTCAAATCTTTTGAAAACAGTATGGACTGGAAATTATATAAATATATATATATATATCCAGTCCATACCGTAATAAAAAGGATTGGTATATACATTTAAATAAGGGGGTGGTCACCAACAATGTGTATTTTTTAACATTATTTTATTAATCCGTGTTTTGGTTTTTCATTGAAAATTATGTTTAGATCATTGTAATAATGTTTTTAAATCATTGAAGACGTTCTGTGAAGCGTCCTCTTCAGAAAGTATTTAAAATGATTAGAATATATTCAAGATGTGTTAAAAACGTAAAAGAACATTTTCCTAGTTCATTTGAAATGTTTCCGAGAGGTGGAAACATGCGTAAATGATTCTACTTTTCATTTGTATGTTCAATTTTATGACTGGTTCATTGGGCTGGACTGATGTCTTATGTTAAAAAATACACATTGTTGGTGACCACCCCTTTATTTATATATACATCTTTCTCTCGGAATTTCTTAACCCAAATTATATATATATATATATATATATATATATATATATATATATATATATATATTTCCAAAGAAAAAAAAAAAAAAATATATATATATATATATATATATATTTCCACAAATATATATATATATATATATTTCCACAGAAATATATATATATATATATATATATATTTCCACAGAAATATACATATATATATATATATATATACACGTATATATATATATACATATATATATACACGTATATATACATATATATATATATATATTTCTGTGGAAATATATTTTCTTATAATATATAGACTACCAATCCTTATTTAAGAAGCTTATAATATGTAGACTACCAATCCTTATTTAAGAAGCTCAATGTAATTACAGAGCAATATAGTGAATAACTGACAAAAGACTATATTCCAAAGTTCATGATGTTAACCATCTTATAATTTATTCCTTTAATTCAGTTGCCCGGACATACAATATGCTTAAACATGATATTTTTATTTATGCAGATTGCATATTGATTATATATTACGAGGAATAATTTTCCCAGTGGACTAATTTGAGGAAAAAATTAAAAAAAATAATAATGATAATGTCATTCATCAAATTCCATCTGTGTTTGTTTACAATATCATGTCAGCTGATATTTGGGCATGACGATCTTAAAAATAGTCTTTCTTCTCTTACAGATAAAAAAGAAGAGTTTTTACAGGGGAATATTTTACGTTAAACAGTGTAAAAATTCTTCTTTTTTTTTATCTATAAAAGACTATTTTTAAGATTGAATTTTTTAGATTTTCGATACTTAGCAGATAAATTTCTGTACAAAACATATCTAAGAACACTGCCAGATATATAAATTACTTTTGTGTGATATTTGCAAAATATAGGCTCAGCTGTTTTGGAACCTATGAGGAAGGAACTCTCTCTCTCTCTCTCTCTCTCTCTTACACACACACACACACACACACACACACACACACACACACACACACACACACACACACACACAAAGTGACTTTTATGTAATAGTAGATATATATATATATATATATATATATATATATATATATATATATATATATATACACATATATATATAACTACTTTATTTACTCACATAAGTTAATATACGAAAGTATAAATTTATGCGTAAACTTTAAATATTTACTTCAACAGTGCTCAATACGTAGGTAGAGCTAGTTAGTAAGTTATAAAATATACATGGTGATTAAGCTACACTGAATATTCCGCATTTCATCCACTCCAGAATTCTTCAGGCTTATGCGAGAATTTTGTGGTTGTCTCGTGTTTTTATATACACACCTTCTATTGAGTTTTTTGTTAGCCAATCAGCTTTCTAGTATCCACTGCATCCTTCCTAATCAGCCAATGAGCAGGCACTTACAGGACAAAGGCCCATTTGACCTCTGACTGATCCGTTCCTTTGTGTTTGCTATTTAGCGTAGATATCTAGTGTCTTGACCTGTTTTAAATCTAGGTTAAGTTTTTTTATATATGTTAGTTTATATATATATATAAATATATATATATATATACATATATATATGTGTGTGTGTGCGTGATAGTTTATGTATATGCCTGTTTATTTATTTATTTTATTTGTTTATTTTCTATTGTTATTGTTAGTTTTAAAATTATTTTGTATCACTATCCTAGAGTAAATTTTATCCTGTGAACACAGTTGTTCGCTATTTCTCTCCTACAGTTTAATAGATGTTGAGGTTCTTTAAAGCATAGGATAGCAAATTTTTTGTGAAGGCATAATCTACATGGGTCGTCTAGGTCTCTACATGTGTTTACTTGTCTTACTATTTTCCATTCGACTACCGGCGAACGTCCGCTTTCCTTGAGTTCCCAGTATTTGTTGGCTAGCGTTGTTTTCATACAGTGTTTTTTTAATTATTGAATGTACTTTTGTGGTTATAATATTGAGTTTTGAAATCTAAAGAAGTCATACCTACATAATATTTCTTGTTATTCAGGTTTTCTTTCAAAAAAAAAAAAAAAAACTTAACCTAGATTTAAAACAATGACAATTTATTACACTTGATTCTTAAAAAATATTGGCTACCCAAACGAATTTTATACTGTTCAATAAAACAATTATTATCATAATTTAATTAATCATTATTTAATTAACTTCATCAGTCAACTTTTTTACACTTAACTAAAAGTGTCATAATATAACTCTAACACCCTCTCTGTCCGAGTGCCAGGCCACATCCGTCGCTATCCTGGTTCACGGGAGCATACTTGTGATGTACTCTTGGCCGTGTTCATCTCTCCCAGCTCACAGAACTATAGATGCAACCCAGCAGGGCTACATTCTTACTTGTCTAGTGGTGGACCCCTCAAGGGTGACCAGACTCTCACTGGTCACTGGAAAATATCTTTCTGCTGCTAAGGGCACGCGAAATATGCATGACCCTAAGTCCGTGTGGCAAAATTGTCGATTTCAGTCGTCACTCTGGCTTTGTGCTGATCCAGTCTATCTCTTTAATCATCTGGCGTCAGGGCATACCTGAAATAAACTGCATCTTCATTCAGGCCGGCAATTGAGAAAGAAAGAAAAACTCGGGTTCATTTTCGTAAAAACCAACAAAATAATTATTCAGAAATCATTTTACACTTGTTTATAGTCGAGTTCTTTGATCCATGCTTCATTAGTTCCTCTAATTAATTTCCCAGCTAAGAACAAGAGCTTTTCAACTTAGCTCTTATGAGGGTTTCGCCCCCCCCCCCCCCGGCGGGGTGAAAGCGATGTGGACGCCTCAAATGCCAGCCAGTAAAAGGGACCCTAACTCTAAAAAACCAATCATTTTTATCAAATCAGAAATTCCTCCCTCTACCTTTTTGGAGTTATTCTTTCTTTTCTCTTCTCTTTCTCTTCGTTCCCTATTAATTTATTCCCCTTCTCGGCTTTATCTATACCAATTTTTAACCCTCATTGCACTGAGGTGTTAACTTATCATGTAATTAGGAGTTATTAGTCACCCCAGCTGTCTTCCATATCGCTCAACAGAGGTTTTAAAAACAACCTTTTCGTCCCTGTTATTTGTGCCAATCCAGCGATGCATTTTGAGAATGCTGGCAATGGTCCTGTTGTCATAACTTGGATTGGTAGAAAGCATGAGTTGTACAGTGGCACATCTCCGATCTTGCTCATTGAACATTGTGTCACTTTCAGATATAATAGAAAGCTCCTATCACTCTTGTATGCAACTGGCCAACTAGTAGATGGTCTGCACCAAAAAAAGAACACTGGTTTTCATCAAATGGAAATGGAATCATGTCGTCTTTTCTAGGGCGACTGTTATCACTCCACTCTATACAGGTATCAAATGATATGATAGAGAGATGATGTCATGTGCTTGGAGGATAGAACAGAGTTTCTAGTCAGTCAGGAAGCAAAAGAGGCAATATGCATCCGACAATGTAGAGAACCAAGTGAATGTTGCCTTAAGACTTTGCCTGTGCATCATTAGAAATAAGTAATCATTTTGGGGAGGCTCCATGTTTTGACAAGCTTCTGGGTTTGACCTTTACTCCTGATCTGAAATGGATAAGGTACATCAAGTCTGTTGTCAAGGTCGCTGGAAAGATGGTGGGATCCTTCTACCGCTTCAGAAGATATCTCACTACTGATGCAATTCTCTATCTATATAAAAGCCAAGTACGTCCAAGGATGGAATACTGTTGCCATATCTGGGCAGGAGCTGCTAAAAACAGCCTATCTTGCCTTGACAGAGTACAAAATAGACTTCGTGGCTTAGTGGGGGATGCCCTTTTCTCTACCCTGCAACCTCTCTCCCACAGAAGAGACGTTGCGAGCCTATCCTTGTTTTATCATTATTTCCATGGCATGTGCTCGTCTGAACTCCAATCTCTGGTCCCCCCTCGCCAATCTTTCACAAAAAACACCCGTCTAGCTGAATCCACTGTAAAAAATTTCCCCCACTCTTTATCTGTGCCTAAATCAAAACGTGGATTCCATGAACAAAGCTTCTTTCTTAGAACTGCACGCCTGTGGAAGTCTGTTCCATCTGCCTGCTTCCCACCTGACTACAACTTGGATATGTTCAAGTCCAACGTTAACAAATTCCTAATGAACCGCCCCCTTAAGTAAACACTTCATCAAATCTCCACACTAACGTAATGTACTTGCAGTAACCCTTATCCCTGAGTGGCTCCGGGCCTTGATAAGTGGTGACCACTGTGTAAAAAAAAAAAAAAAAAAAAAAAAAAAATGATAATGGTCTCTTTTCCCATGAACAACCTCTCTAAATAAAACCGTTGAAAGATCAACAAGTGTCCATTGTGATTCCATGTATGAGTAGATTCGTTAAGCTGAAAAGGAATGACAATCAGAGAATGAAGACTAATGTCCGTGCAGGTATGTAAAAAGACTTTGTTTCGTTGATTTGTTTTCTTGATCGCTTATGAGCGAAAACACATGTGTACCCTACACGTTTGTTGGAGACGACGCATGCAAGCAGTTTTGTTTTTACCATTTCTTCACAATTATTGAGGAAGGAGAGTACTTCTGGATTTCTTTTGGTATTATACTTTTTTGCAGATATGTTATGACTGACTGATGCCTCTGTTCATTTATTAGATTTGTCATACACCTCTCACCTGAACAGAAATACGAATTAGCTCTTCTAATTTTACGAGAAACTAGCAGGGCTATCCGGCATTATTCAGGGAAAAAATGTCATATAACTTTTATCTCTCTCTCCCTCTCTTTTTCCTTATTCCCCTTTCTTCTTTGCCCAGCCCCTTCCTCTCTGTGGACATGCACACACACACACACATGACAAGATAAGGGAAATAAATATGAAAAGAAATCAAAGTTATTTCCCTTTACATAACATTACCAGAACATTTTGAATGATTTTTGATTTGAAAAAAAAAAAAATGAAGAGAAAAAGCATACAATACCTGTTTTATTTTATTCTTAATCTCAGCTAATTTTCCTCCACGAAGGAATTCCATCCCAGCAATAAATGAAGTTAAAAACATCGGAGCGAAGCATCCCTATAGAAGCAAAGACAAATTTAAGAAATTATAAACAAAATGAGTTTAATATTCTAAACAAGGCCTGAACTTTATATTATTTACATATCTTGAACGTTTTTTTTTTTTTTTTTTTTTTACAAAGTTTGGGTTGTCAGTTGGGACAATTAATTAAAATTGGGAACCTGTTTTGAATTTGTTTTTAGTATTATAAAAAAATATATTACTCTATGAAATATAAAATGATCTCTTTATTTTTATCTTTTTAGAAAAATAGAATGATTTTTTTTTTATCTTAAACTGTTTGCTGCAGACTTCGAGTTGCCTGTTCTTCTAATTCAGCAGAAAATTTAGTCTCCTTTTGCCACGCTATTTCATGGCAGATTTTTAAAGAATTAGTATCTGAAGATTAGAGTAAGTGTAGATTCTGCATTTCAATCATTTTAGTATATGAAAGGAACAAGTTTAGCTTGTCACTGTATTTGATGTCACTCAAGTTCCACACATTTTAAGTAAAAATAAAATAACAGAACATGGAATTTTTCAATCGAGTTCGTTCAGGAAAACATTTTTTTTCCTTAAAAATAAAAAGTATAAAATTCCGTTTATATTTATTTTTGATAAAATAAAATATTTATTTCTAACAAAAACTGAATACTCGTAACTTTTCTAAAAAAAATGAAAAGCACAAAAATGTTTACATCTCATTAATGCAATGCTATATGCAAATTATTTCACCAACAATTTCCTGCCTCATTTTGGGAAGGTTGAATGCACACTTTACGAATATTTATCAAAAACCAAGCTGGATTCACATCCCAATGTTGCCCAAGAAAGTGAAGAAATCAAGAATCATACCTCCGCTTCTAGTAAATTGACTGCAAAGTACCAAAAAGACTGTTTTTATCTAAAATTAGCAAGGAAACCCGACGTTGCCCCGGATTGAATGATGATCAATAAATGTTTCACACTCCCATATTCTTATTGTCATCGAAATCGGTGAAATCGCCCATTTTTTCAATCAAATTGATTGTCTGCTCATTGGTGACCCATCGCAGTACATCAAAAGGAAGCTTCATATGTCTCCCTGCAGTAACTTAATTTATAATACATTGTCGTCTACACTGCACTGTAGAGAACCTACTTTTGATTTTATAAAATTATTTTTATATAAAATAGCTTGAATTAAAGTTTAAAATGCAAAAATCAAGTATCATGCTCCAATTATGCTGTAAACAAAATCATTCATTTTAAGCATGCCTCAGTCACATCTAAGAGCTTACTGTTGATTTTATATGCCAGACCTTTCTACTTGTGTGATAATAAAGCTTTATAAATGTACTTATGATGTGAGGCGATATAAGGTGCTAACTCTGGTCAAAATCGCCTCTTCCTTCTTTCATCAGATTATTTCGATTATCAATACTTATCGAAGACATTCCGACACAAAACCTATCTAAGAACACCGACAGATACATAAAGTACATCTGTGTGAAATTTTATGAAAAATTAGTGGAGCCATTTCAGTGTTCATAAAAAACGACCTCACACACACACACACACACAAAATTCCTTTTCTACAATAGATAGATAGATAGATACTAAGCCTTTATTCTACTTATTTTTTATGTAACATATCTTTTCCACATCAGATATCAGTTAGTTATGGGGACACAAAGTGACTTTCTCCATGAAATGCTGTCATTTATGTTGGTTCTGACGTATTATTGCTTGAGGTCATCTTTGAGTCATTCCAAATCTTTCCAGGCCTGTTTTGTCCTAACTTACATTGGAGTTTCAACATCAATAGTGAAAGGGGTTCTATGAATCTGACAGTATTCGAGCACGGTACGCTGAGTCATCAGTCTGTGCCAGTATCCACTACCCCACTGTCACCTCTCAATACAAATAATGGATTAGGCTTGGTTTTGTTGTTTTGTTTTATAGCATATCAACCCTTTTTGGGTTACTTAATGCTGAATCCAGTCATTTTGGTAAAAGCTTTTCTGCTTCAAGTTTTTTTTATATCTTCAAATATTTATTTATTATGGTGTTTAGGTTCATTGTTTTGTTTTATGACATATCAACCATTTATGAGTTCAGCTATTTTGGTAATTTTTATTTATTTATTTATTTTTTTACAAAGGTATCACCACTTATCAAGGCTCAGAGGCCATTCGAGGATAAGGGTTAAAGAGTGTACATTGGTCAAAAGGACAATATCATAGTAATCATTAGTCAGTTTGATAAATTGGATTACTTAAGGGGAATGGCTCATGAAGAACTTTGGACTTGAAGACGGCCATATTGTAGTCAGCTGGAAAGCAGGTAAATGGAAAAGAGTTCCACAGGTCTGTAGTTCTAAGAAAGAAGCTTTGTTCATGGAATCTACATTTAGGTTAAGGCACAGATAAAGAGTGGGGGAAATTATTGGTAGTGTTTACAGTCAATGTTTGGCGAGAGGGGGGCATAGATTGGAGCTCAGACGAACACTTACCACGAAAATAATAATAAAACAGAGACAGGCTCGCAACATCTCTTCTGTGAGAAGGAGGTTGTAGTGAAGAGAAAAGGGTATCCCCCCCCACTAGGCTATGAAGTCTATTCTGAACTCTGTCAAGGTAGGATAAAGTCTTCCTAACAGCGCCTGCCCAGATGTGACAGCAGTACTTCATCCTTGGACGTTTTAATGTTTCAAGTCCTTTATATCTTCAAATATTTATTCATGGTGATTGGGTTGATTATTTTGTTTTATGGCATGTCAACTCATTTTTAGTGGTTATTAAATGCTGAATTCATTTATTTCAGAAAAAGTTCTTATGCTTGAAGTTTTTATGTATCTTCATATATTTATTCATGGTGTTTAGTTTGGTTGTTTTGTAGAGGAAAATTGTTGTTTTTGCTTTTAACGGTGCAGAACCTGATTTAGTTTTGCAAGAGAAAAAAAAAAAAAAAAGGAGAAGACAATAACATCAATGTTTGGTGTATTTTAGGTCAGGAAGCCAGTATCTTGAGACAGCCTGATCTGGTGACACCAAAAACAAATAACGAGAACTTCTCATCTGCAAAAAAGGAAAACAAAAAACAATAGTCTTGAAAATGTTCAGTGATAGTTGGAGGAAAGAAAAGAAGAATTGATACACGGAAAAAAAAAAAGAAGCTTTAATTAACGGGATTATTGTTGTCTCATGGCTGAGCCTAGGATAAATTAATCCTAATAGAAGGGTAGAAACAGCAATTTGTGATGTTTAGGCACTTAATCTGTGTGCGGCACGAAGAAAGTCAGAAGTACGCAAGCATGATGTAAGTATGACTTCGTTTCTTAAACTGCGTCCAATCGCCACTACAAACTGGTCTATTTGTGTGTCTCAGCTGAGTTTAAAAATTTTTAATCACGACCCACGGTAGTGGGCTTACGCTTTATGTTTGGTAGCTTTGTAACTCTTGTTTATTTTGTCCTGTAGTTCTCACATTCCATGAACAACATTACAGATAAAGGGGGAAAAAATTTATGTTTTCTAGGTTGGAACATTAACATTTGCATCAAGTGGCTTCATGCCTTGTCTGGAGCAATTTTCATTAAAAAAAAAAATGCATGCCGTTTTAGTTTTCGGGAAATGCTTATCGAAAGAAACAGTAAAACCAAGATGTAGGAGTTGACTTTTAAAAAATCCGATTCATAAATATTGTTATAGCTTTTGATAAGAAAATTGTAACAGCACTAGATTACTTGTGACCCGTTGAGTCATTATTTGTTATATATTATTAAATATTTATAAGAAAACATTTTTTAATTGCTAAATATTTATGAAAACCTTTTTTTTTTTTTATTTCTTTTATGGAAATTGCTTGAGACAAGATATGAAGCAACTTGTTTTAAGCAGCTAAGAAGAACGAAAGATGATTATCGCAAAGACAGGTGATACCTATTGAGCTTAGTCTTGTAAAGACTAAGGTATATATAGAAGGAAAACAGTGAGCAGGAAGAGAGTTCCACAAGCTTATAGTTCTTGGAAAGAAGCTACTGGAATAGGAAGCTGTATTACAATGCGGTATTAAAACAGCAAATTTATGGAGACCACGAGATCAACGAGTCAAATGAGCTGGAACAAAGGAAGCAAGGAATAGATCATACAATTCTCAAGAGCACATGCTATAATAGTATTGGTAATAAAGGCTGAGATTAGCAACATCACGTCTGTGAGAGAAAGGCTGCAGTAAAGCAGCCTGACTTTTGGAATTCCGTCTGTGATTTTCAATACCTCTGTGCAAAACATGGGCAATTTTATGCCGCTTATGATGAAAGGGTGTAGCAAGTGTGACAAGTTTCCTAGCATGGTAGAGGGAGCCCGCTTTCTTTGCAGCAGCCATGACAATGTCTTCTATGTATTTGGATATTTGACTAAGTTAAACTTAAGTATTTGCAGTGTTATTGGAATGTGAAAACCCACAACCTACACATCATTTTGTTGCGTTATCGAATGCATGTATAATTTTCTATTTTGAACTTTTCAAATGTTTGCAAAATTATATATACACCTGACAATTCTTTTGTTGCTGTTCTCGAAATCAACAGAGATGAATTTTGTCAACATAGAAGTTTATTTAAAATGAATTTTTGGCCATCGGCAAGAGAGAGACGGAACATAACTGCGTGTAGCTGTAAGTGCGTGTTTGTGCATGAGTGGCAGACGACGGTGCAAAAATGTCAATCACGCTGGATGACTGTCGGTCTTCTGTCTTCTCTCTATCTGTCTCTCTGTCTCTCTCTCTGGTTATTTATGTTAACTGTATCTTACCATAGACATCAACCGACATTCCTGAAATGTAAATATTAAAAATATTTAATTGTTTCTTTTTTATTTTGCATTGTACAATTCTAACTTCCCAACCTGGAATGTAAGCCTTTCTTTGTTTTTGGTGATAGTTACAATTCAGGTCATTTTTATAGGACACATGAATGTAAATCAAAGGCCATCTGGAATATGCGTGTGTGCACACCTCCGATTTTATTGGTATCGCCCTGGTTCAATATCCAACAATTTAATATTTTTACATTAGTATAATATGAAGAAATAAAAACTCATCTGCTATATTAAAATTTCTAGAAAGAACGTTTCTGAATTTTTTAAATTATATTGCATTATTCATATCATTTCAGTGTTATTTTCATGTTTCGGTAACCTCCAACCTTTTTCAGGTGTATCTTGTCAAACTTGGGATTTTAGCAAGTACTTCATCCACTATGCCATGGGTTCTTGCAGAAGAAAAGATTAGAAAGATTGCAGAGTTGTTTTATATATACAGGAATGTGAGTAGAGAATGGTACAAACAGCTGAAATTGAGATTAATTTCCCAACCTGGGGGACTACGGCTTCCCCTATGTATGTGTGTAGAGGACAGCAGTAAACACAGCTTCGATAATGTATTTGTGATAAGTCGTTAAACAAATTTAGAATAATGTGAAAAATATTTAATCATTTTTACTAATGATGGTAAAAAATAATGACATGTGTTCAACTAATTGCATACAATGGCTGAGAACATCCTCCATTCGACAATAAAGAGCAATGTATATTTGTTTGTGCTGCAATATTTTTGATATAAGCGGAAGATATCATTAAAGAAAATTGGAAGGTTCTATTTATAGAAACTGGTGATAGGAACTGACCAATCAAATGGAGCCACGTTCTGCTAGAAACAAATCAGAAACCAAAATTACTCAATAAAACATACTGGATCTGTTAGAATTTCTGTACATTATTTTTCGTCTTCACATGAGAAACATCTTTGCTCTTTGTCTGCAAAATTTTAAAGTCCAAGACTTATACAGATTAACTACCCACCAAAAACTCTATTTTTCACCTCAGGATTTATACAGATTTTCTACCCATTGGCAACTCTTCTAAAATTAAACATGGCTTTCAATTCAAACGTTTGCATATAAATAATTATAATGATTGTAAATAGAAATAGAAACTTTTACTATCTCATTTAAAATTGTGAAAGTGGCAACGTTGCTTCTGTACTAGTCCTGCAGACAAACATGAAGCATAATTTTCGTGAATTCTATGCAGACGTCAGACTTACTTAACAAACACAAATAAACTTGGCCTTTAGTCTAGGAGCAAAGTGTAGCTTGTTTTCGGTCATAAACAAGCCGGAAAACAGGGGACTATCTTTCATTTAGAAAGGGTAGGGAGGGTCTAACTAACACCTGCTTTTTTACTTTTGTTTTTGCTCCCCAACCTCATGTCAATGAAATTATTGTATATACACGACTGTGAATTATAATCATGTATATATAAATAATAAAAAAAAAAACAACATTTTTTTAAATGTATAAATTAATTAATTTTAAAAAATTGGAATGTTAAGTAGAATGACCCCTGAAGTGAATGTGGTGTTATGGTGACTGAATCCTAGCTTGTAAAAATACACAGACAACCCTTAAGTAGAATGACAAGGATGACAACAGACACCCACTTCCCCACACTTTTGAATGGCGTTGCACCTGATTTATTTTATGATTACATTATGTTTATTGTAAAATTTTCCAAAACGAATAAATTTTGCAAAGTGTAGTATCTGTGCTAATGCTATACTTAATCTATTCTGTCCTTGGTCAGTTAAGGAAAAGTTCTGAATCAATTTTTATTTTTGTGCCCCCTTTTCGGGAGCTATATTTTTTCTCCACATTAAAAACTGACCTTGTGTCTAACTTTGTTCTTGTGGGGTGGTAAGTAAATAGAAACAAAAATAAATGGCGGCAACTCTGATGATTCCTTCTACAGTTCTCTTTAGCCACATCAACAATAACTCATCATCATCATCATCATCGGTATGAAGGTTCTTCTACTGGAGACAAACAGCAGCTCCATCCTACCATCATCATCGTAATAGCAGCAACTCTGTTAGCAGCCGTCAAATGATTTATACGCTAGCATCAGGGAGGTGACAGTGGCTCAGTGGTTCATGACATGGACAGACAACCTGAGTGTACAAAGTTTGAATCCAGTTTGTTCCATAGAAACACTTTCACTAAGGGATGTTGGCGACCTTCACGTGATTCCTCCTATAAATATCTGGTATCTTGCCAGGAATAATTCTTGATAGAAAGATACTGTGGAAACGAATGCCAACAAAAATCATGTATGAATGATGCTCAACAACAATCAGCGTTGCAGCTTGTCTCTTGCCAGCCAAAGATCAACTATGAACAATGAAGTGTGTGTTCATCAATCGGAGTCGATTATGACCATAGACAACTAGTTGTGTGTCCGCAGGTGGCTGATCAGTCCAATCCGGGCACGGAAGCCCCTGCCACATGTTGGACACCAGTGGCTGAAGACGACCACTTCAGCATCTCGGGCTTTTCGCGCAGTGCGCTTCTCTTTTGCAGATTCAGTTCGTCTTGCCTCCGCGAGCAGAGAACCCTCGTGTACCAAGCGGCGCCAGGTTGGCCTGTCGGAAGCACTGCTTTCCCATGAGTTCATGTCAATGTTGAAGTCTTTCATATATGACATCAAAGTGTCTTTGAACCGTTTGCGCTGTCCACCAGGTCTTCTCATTCTGCACCGGAGTTCACCATAGAGCAGTTGTTTTGGTATGCGCGAGTCTGTCATCCGATACACGTGGTCTACCCAGCGGGTTTGCGCTTTGTGGATCGTAGTGATGACTCTTGGGAGCTTGGACCTCTCGAGAACATCAGTGTCTGGGATTTTGTCTTGCCAGCGAATGTTCAAGATGTTCCGAAGACATCAAAGATGGAAGTGGTTTAGTTGTTTTTCGTGACGTCTATAGAGAACCCACGTTTCACAACCATATAGAAGAGATGTCAGGACCACTGCTTTGTACACTTTGACCTTTGTGTACTGCTGAATTTCTCTTCGTTCCCAGACTGTTTTCCTTAGTCTGCCAAAGGTGCTGCTGGCCTTGGCAATGCGGTTTGTGATTTCGATGTCGATATTGGCAGCACGAGAGAGTGTACTGCCAAGGTAGATGAAATGGTCTACTGCTTTCAAGCTCTGACCATTTACTTGGATGTTCGGTTCCTGGTACATGCTGCCAAGAGCAGGCTGGTGCATGACTTCTGTCTTGCTCATACTTATTGTAAGACCGAAGTTTTCACATGCTGAAGAAAATGAACAATGAAGTAAAACAACAGTAGCAGCTACATCAAAATGAAACAACTCCCAGAGTACATTTTAATCAGTATGATGATGATGATGACCACCATCATTAATGGTAACACTCCGTCCCTTCTTGTTGATTCATACACACAAGTTTGTTTTTCTTTCTTTTTATTGTTCATATTCACTTGCCTCCCCACAAGGGCAGAGTTAGACACAAGGCCGGTTTTTAATGTGGGGAAAATCCAGCTCCCCCCCCAAAAAAAATGGGCACTCTGGATAGGAACAAAAAAAAAAAAAAAAAAAAAAATTGCCTCAGTCTAGAAGGATTTCTCCTCCACTGATCAAGGTCAGAAGCGGTTAAGAGTAGTATCAAAACAGATACTACACTTTGTTCCTATTTATATAGTTTATATGTTTGAAAAGTTACAAAAAGGTCAAGTTGTCACGTTCACCCCGCATTTATTTTTATTCAACTGATTTTCTTGCTAGCAGCACTAGGCGATTGAGCCGTCGGCCATCTGTGCCCCCCCCCCCATTCAATCTGACAACTAAATAATGTCATTTATCAACTTTAAATTGAAAGACATAAAATGTACATGAATGTAGTTTGTAGATTCGTTTCCAATTTATTCGTTTGACTTTTCAAAACTAGACTTAAAAAGAAAAGGATTTAAAAAAAAAGTTTTAATGTTATTTTTGTGAAATTGAATCTGCTGTGCAGTTTTCCCATGCATTATTTCAAATGTTTAGACACCATGAAGGATTTGAACGGTTAGATGGGGGAGTGGTGAGAGGGGGGAATGGGGTAGAGGGAAAGAGAAAGACAGGGAGAGAGAGGGGGAAGAGAAAGAGAACAAGTGAGAAGAAAATGTCTGCCAATTAAGTTTGACAGAATGATTGTCAGATTATTTTTTTCGCTTCTTGTTAATGTATGAGGATTTTTTTTTCTTTTTTTTTTTCTTTGTTCAGGCAAAATTGAGAAAATCAAAGACTTTTAGATATCAACTAAAAAGGTAAGTGATTATATTTTGTGACTTGAGAATTAAAAAAAAATGGTATTTATGCAGATAGGAACTGTTATTGTCGAAACATTCTGCAAAGGTTTTGTAAACCGCTGGAAGCTGTCAGATAAAAACTTTTTTTTTGTGTGTGTGTCTGTGTGTGAAAACGCTGACCAATTTTTAAGAAGGCGCAGGGTTGTTTTTTTACTGAAAGCGATGGCCAATGTTTGAAACAGTTAAAATTTTAAGGAAAAAGCATGTAATTATAATTGAAAACAGTCATCATATAGTAGTTTCAATAAAAAAAAGGTACTTGTGCAGTTTCCAGACTGTGCTGAAATAATAACGTTATTATTTAGAAAGCTATTCTTAATATGTAGAGAGGGACTTTTTTTTAACTATTCTGTACTTTCACTTATCAATTTAATAAACAAAAGACACCATTAAAAAATTTAGTCAACAAAAGATACAATTAAAAAAATTTAATAAACAAAAGATACTATTAAAAACAATTTAATAAACAAGAGATATCATTAAAAACAATTTAATAAACAAGAGATATCATTAAAAACAATTTAATAAACAAACGATACCATTAAAAAATTTAAAAAACAAAAGATACCATTAAAAAATTTAAAAAACAAAAGATACCGTTAAAAATTTTAATAAAAAAAGATACCATTAAAAAAATTTAATAAACAAAAGTTACCATTAAAAAAAAATTTAATAAACAAAAGTTAGCATAAAAAAAATTTAATAAACAAAAGTTAGCATTAAAAAATTTAATAAACAAAAGATACTGTTTGCCAATTATCGGCTGCGGCGATTTCTTTGGCTAAGTGTTTCAAATCCTTTCTGCAGTTTATATGACCTACCCGCTGATGATAATGCAGTCCCTATTCTGCATAAGTACCAAAAATGTCTCAATTGAATCATTCATTCATACAATTTTATGGCACAAAGGCTGTCAGAGTAAAACCACATTGTAGATTTGGATGTAAATATCTCAATTGAGTTAAATGTAAATGGCTTTTCGTCAATCAGATTTATGCATCCCAATACCCGATGTAATGTTAGTGAATAATATCAATTACAATAATGATAACAACGAGAAAAAAAAATGACAAATTGTAGATTTTGCTGTCCCAGCAGATCGCAGGGTAAAGATTAAAGAGACAGAAAAATTTAAGAAATGTGCGGAACTCGAACTAACCAGAGAACTGAAAGGAATATGGAATATAAAGAAAGTTAATATACAGCAGATGGTGCCTTTTTCTCTTCCTTGCAACCTCTTTCCCACAGAAGAGACGTTGTGAGCCTGTTTCTGCTCTATCGCTATTTCCATGGCAAGTGCTCGACTGAACTCCAATCTATGGTTCCCTCTTGCCAAACTTTCACAAAAATCATTCGACTAGCTACAACCACTATATACGATTTCCCCCACTCTCTAACTGTGCCTAAATCTAAACACAGATTCCATGAACAAAACTTCTTTCCCAGAACTACCTGCTGTGCAACACTGTCTGCTGGCCTGCTTCCTGGTTGAATACAATATGGTAATCTTCAAATCCAATGTAAACAAGTTCTTGTTGAGCTGTCCCCATAAATAATCAAATTCTACTCATTAACAATTACTACCACCTTACATTCATTAACCCTTGTCCTTGAGTGGCCTTCGAGCCTTGATAAGTGGTGACTACCAAGTAAAAAAATAAAAAATACCAGTAATCGTAGAAGCACTAGGAACAGCAAAAAAAAAAAAAAAAAAAAAAAAAACAGGAAAAAGAATATGGGAAATTAAAATCAAAGGGTAGACTGAGGCTATATAATGGACAACGATAATAAAAACAGTTAAAAACTCTTAAGGAAAATCCTTGAATGCTGAAACCAAGACACATAAATAACAAGCATTAATCAACCACATGGAAGTTGCAACAGAAATAAACCAAGAATATGAATGGAGCAACAAGGGAACTTAAATTGCAAGAAAGCTTATAAACGTTTCCTCCATCAAAAAATATCATCAGCCTTGGCTGATACCATACAAGATAGTCATGAAAGGTCAAGGAGGATGGAAAGAGAGAATACTAACTAAACTTAGATTGGAAGAGTATGGACAGTACTAGGATGTTAGGGAGGCATATTGCCATTCAAATTTGAGAGAATACCAATGTCCGTTGCCAATAAAAAGTCAATTGTAAACGGAATGGTTATTGAAAGAAGTGGAGAATATTGTCACTCAGACTCCGGGTGTTAATAATATACACTGACGTCAGACAACGTAATGTGAAAAAAAATGGTTTTATGTTTTTTTTTTTTTTTTTTTTTTTTTTTTTTAAATATTATTAAACGACAGACGTTTTTAAATTAAAATCAATCTCTAATTAGGGAGGAAAAAGACGTTTTCATAAAAAAATACAAAATGGCAACAACAGGCAGACGAAAATTAAGATTAGAAACCATGAGTACTAAAACGAACTAAGGTCTTGTATTGAATTATGAAAATAATTTATTTACAAAATTTCTTGATTTCACAACTTGTGTTATCTCATTAAAAACAATATATTAGAGTTAAAATATGTATAAAAACTTTTCTTTCAGAAGATTTATTTATAGATAATTTCTATAAAAACAAACAACTTTCTTTTTTTTAAACTTTTTTGTGTTATGTCAATTATAAATAAATTTTCTTATAAAAACCATCTCATTAAAAACAATATAAAAATTCAACTATATATAAAAATATTTCTTTCATAAGATATTTTTATAAATAATTTCTATAAAAACAAACAACTTATTTTTTAACACTTTTTGTGTTATGTCAATTATAAATAAACTTTATTATAGAAAATAATTAAAAATTGCTCTTTGCCTTCAAAAGTTTAAAATCCAAGACTTACACAGATCAGCTACCCACCAAAAACTCTTTTCTCTTTTTCATCTCCAAGACTTAAACAGATTAGTTGCCCATTGGGAACTCTTCTGAAATTAAACATGACTTTCAATTCCAAGCAATTACTTTCTGTGATAATGAAAATACTTGTTTCATTTTAATAACCCTACTCCAGTTTTACATAAGGCTGTACTTCCAGCCTGTTATTTTTCGTAAATTGTTCGGCTCGCTTTTTGTATCATATTTTCAAACGTTTTGTTCAATAACATTTTAATGCTTTAATGTAATGATAAATAGATTTTTACTCAAAATGAATTCGTATTTGATAATATTTTAAATAAAAGTGGGCAATACATGATTTTTTTTCTCAAATTTTTCCAAGATTTTTTGTATGTTTTTGTGCCATCCGGTGGTTTTGAACCAATTTTTTTAGTTTTTCGTCCAGCTACTGACCAAAAAATTGAAATTTTCAATTTTTTTCTTCTGCATCTCATTATTTGCACTAAAATGCATAAAAAAATGGCTGAGAAAAACGTGAGAAAAAGTCATGCACTGCCCACGTCTAAAACAACAATTCTTATTTGATAATATTTTAAAACAACATAGAACCATTTTTGTCACGTATACATTTTTTATCACATTATGTTGTTTCATGTTGATATCGTTTACCTTCCAAGTAATATCAATAGTTCTTATCAGTGAGCAATCATTGATGATGACTTGTGTGAAAACTCCTTGTGAGTACATAAAATAATAATAATCATCATCATAATGAATAAAAAATAAAACAATACATAAAAAAGGCATCAGTCTTGGTTGATACTACGCTAAATAGTCATGAAGGATCAATGATGATGGAAAGACTAAGGACAGGAGGCACTAATTAGTCCCCAACTGGATAAATGCAAAGAGGGCTGGGACTTTGGGGAGGCTTATTGCCACCCAAATTTCAGTGAAGACCAATGGTTGCTGCCAGAGAGAAATCAATGGCAAGTGATTGTTGCAATAACACAAAAGTCATTTGCAAAAGCTATTGAAAGCATTGGGATGTTACTGGAAACCTAGAATGCAGGGAACACCAGCGGTCACTATGAATGAGTAATCTCTGATGATGACTTGTGTGAGAACTCCTAATGAGGAAATAATAATAGTAGTAGTAGTTTTTATAAAATAATCCTCCTCCTCCTCTTCCTACTGATTTCGTTTTATAACCCTTCTTCAAAAAAGAGATGGGATTCATTCTCAAAGGACTCTCCATCAATTCCAACTCCAAATCTGGAGCTTCAAAAATCAAAGGTTTTCCTAAGAATATTGGTGGTACCTACAATAGCAAAGGCTTGAATGCTGCCTAGCACATCAGGGATTACTATTTTTTTCAGATGTCTTTCTAGCCAGACGATTTGATACCAAACCTATTGTACCTACTACCACTGGGATTATGTGGGTTTTAACCCCATGCATAGCCTTATCTCCAAGGCCAACAGAGCGTGAATTTCCATACTTCTCATTCTCATCACATTCACTGAGGATGGCACTGAAAAGTCTACGATTTGCACCTCTTCGAGATTTATCCATGACTACCAAATCCAGGTGATTATGTTCCAACTGCTTTACTGTCATAACGCTTTTATCCCACCATATCTCTACACTGCCATCCTCACTCTTTCTTACATCCTCAGGTACTTCCTTAGACCACTTCCTAGCACACTTCACCCCAAACTGCCTACAAACCTCCCAGTAAATCCAAAGCCCAATGTAGTCATACCTTCTGTGGTACTCCGTCTGAGCCAATCTGCTCCATCGTGCTGCAAGGTGCACAACTGACTCGGAAAACTTTCTACATGTCTAGCATTCTGCAACAGCATCCTCTCTTAGAACCACTTTTTTTTAACATTCAGGTTCCTCTTGTCTGCTCTGGTGCTGCACAAACATAGGTTTCAGTGCTCTTAGCCAGATACCAAACCCTTGCCATTGAGATAATAGTAAAAGGAATTTTGATTGTTCAATTCTTTTTATGAAAACTGAATTAAATGAGGTCATCTAGAAAATAACGAACAATAGCAAATTAAAAACATATTGAAAAATAGGTTAGTAAGAATTCTTTGTCTGCAGAAATGGTTTGGGAACATGTGCGAACCACCCATGTTCAGCCACGTGGGTCGATCACGTTTTTGGACACCCATATGACGTCATGGAAGAAATGAATTCTCAATATAGGAGCTAGAATCGAAGATGAGGTAGACAGAGAGAGGCGGAGTCCAGAATCGAGTCCGGATCGAATCAGAGGAGGGTCCCCCTTTAGAAGCGAAGGGTTAGAACATTAAACACGTAGAAACAATTTTGAATTCCTGGATGTGATCATCATTTCGACTGGTCAAATGGAATAAAAGAACATCTCATATTTTTGTAACTGCCGTCTTCGTGTCGCCTTTCTACCAAATTGAAGATAATGTGAAATCATTTATATAAACATTGTTCACACTCATCTTTATAATAAACTTTGTCCATAACTCATCTAAGTAATGTGCCCTCCTCCCCATCTAAGAATTGTGTCCCCTCTCCATCTAAGTAAGATAATAATAATAATAATAATAATAATAATAAGTTCATATCTTACCTGATCTGCCATTACTTTAAAGAGAGCTCTGTTTTTACTAGCACCAAATATCCTTTCCATTGTTAGATACCATGTTCTTAAAACTGGACCCTAAAATAAAATAGAAAAATAATCAAAGAAAATAGAAAATCATGATAAAACAAACAGAATATAAAGAATGTTCACACTAGTATATCTATATCTACAAAAGGCAAAATGTGTGTTTGTGTGTCTGTGTGTTTGTATGTCTGGCAAAAACTTTCGACAGAGGCGACGGATGTTCACAAGATCTGTATCATTTTGAAGCTCGACCCTTTGGTCGACAAGTATTAAAAAATTAGCTAAAAACATTACTTCCTTCATCCTCAACTGGACACTTTTCTACAGGGAGGGGTAGCAAAAAATCGTTCTTTCATGACAATTTAGCTATATACGCATGCGCAAAAAACGGTCTTTCTAGAATTAGTTCAAATATTAAAAAAAAAAACGATCTAGTTTCGGGGACGCGGTAATAACTCAGCCGGTTAGGTAGCAGCGTTGTTATCACACATTTTGCCTTTTGTATATATGGATTGCACGTTCCAGCCGAGATGTAAGATTTTTTTTTACGATTTTTAAAGTTTTAACATTGAAACAGGGTCATTTATGCCATTTTTTTGTTCTTTTTTTTTCTTCCATCACGTTCGCTGTTTTTTTTTTTTGCTTTTGTTTTTCTGATTTTTTAAAGTTTAACATCGCTTTTTTTTTATAATATTTAAGCTGGGTTATTAGGTTCGCTTATTCTTTATGTTTCATTTTGTTTTGATTACTCCCCCCCCCACAACACCCAGGCAATGCCGAGCACCCCACTAGTATATCTATAAAAGTGAGAATGTGTGTGTGTATGAGAACACTTCCCAACCTATATACTCAACGAATTTTTGATCTATAGACTCGAAATTTAGTATAAAGGGTATTCAGACACGTGGAAAACTTTTTAATTGGTTTTCATCCAGAAACAAAAAAGGGCTGCTAAGGGGTAAAAATAGAAAAATCGGTACTTAGGAGTCATCGAATTTTTATCTGTTTATCGTCAGTTTCACGGGGTTCGAAAACAATTTCTAAAGATCATGTCAAGTTGGTCCAATGGTTATTGTACTTGACTCACTGTCTTTACGTTTTGGTTTCGATCTCAGCTTGAGTATTTTTTTTTTTTTCATGCTAATGCAGCGAGTGATCCGCGCTATTTTTTAAATCGTATTTCCACGTTTAATTAAAGTTTTATGATATGTTTTTTATTCAGTTGTAAGGGGTACAGAATAGGTACAAAACACCATCCCCTCCCCATGTTAAGAATGGCTTTTTAAATAATAACATTATTATTTCAGCACGGATCACTCTCTGCATGAGTACCATTTTTTTTTATTTATAAGAAGTGAACTGTTTAGAAAAAAACAATACTCACATGCACATGTCTCAGTTTCTTTTTTTTTTTTTTACTTCATTTTTTTTCTTTAAAGGAATTTAACGTTACATTTAATACCGGGCAACGCTGGGTACATCTAGTATTTATATGAAATCATAGAATTACAGCAATTTAATTTTTCATATATAAACGGTATATATATAAATGGTAAGCGTTTGGAAATTGTGCAAATTTATTTTATTTATATTTGATGAACGAATAATTGACATTTGATAAACGAATAATTTCAACGAAATAGACCTGTCAACTAGTTACCTGATTCGTGCGATTTAACCCAATTAGATTATTTTCATTTGGAATATGTAAAGTTCTATGTTGAAAAACCAGACACAAAAAACACTTGGAAGACAACATTCGATGCGTTATTATCGAAATACAGCCTAATTATTAAATTAGGCACTTCAGACAAGGCATGAAGTCACTTGATGTAAAGAGCTAAAAAAAAAAAAAAAATACTTCAAGGTCAAAAACTAGTTAATCGTAAGTGTTATATGGACAAATTCCAACCCAGAAAACAGAAATTCTTCCCTTTTTGTCAGAAACATCGCTTATAGATTGCGAGCCCTACAGAACAAAATAAGGAAAGTGAGAGTTCAGTGACTATCGAAAGTAAACCCAAGATCCACTTTTTACTCTACTTATTAAGGTAGAATATATCTTTGTAAAAATTGGACCTCTAGATTACGTCATATACACGGGAGAGGGGTGGGGGGGGGAAGGACATATGCCCGGAATTGTATTTAAATTCTAAATCAATCTTTAGAATAAACCACATATTTGTATAACAAAAACAATTTTAATTTAGACTTCGCATCCTCAAAAAACAAATAAAAAAACACACACACTTTACTACCATACCTAAAGGAGACTATGTAGGGAGTTGAGTAACGATATATCTGTTTACATTACATTAAAATTTTTGCATGGAGGGAATTCCAAAGTCTAGCAGTTCAAGAGGTCAAATAAGGGGTCAAAATAGAAAAATTGGGACTTGGGAGCCATCAGATTTTTATCTGTTTATCAATAGAGAACAATTTCTAAAGATCGTGGGATCAAGGGACGAAGCTATAAGAGTAGAAAGCTTTTAAGAATCTGGAGGCCTCAGAAATGAAGGGGTGGGATTTTGCTGCTTGTCGCATTAGCTGGGAATATGTATGTGGAGGGAGCACAAGTACTTTGAGTTCATCAGTGCACATCCCATTAAAATACTTTTAAAACAGGCACAAGGATACAACAATATGGCGATGGGGAAGGGGTTGGAGCTTGGTTGATAGTGTGGGACCTATTAGATTTAGGTTTAGTGATACAAAATAGGATGAGTAAAAAAAACTCTGTTTAATCTACTTTAATCAGATTAGCAATTATGTAAGGAAAACAGTAACAAGTCATACCGATTAGGATTATTGAACACAATATTTCAGAGACAAACATTCCTTACATTATTGATCATTTTACATGTTTATATATATAGGAAGAAAATATCAATTTATAGAAAGCAATACAATAAAAAGAGGTAACGGATAGGCACAAACTGAAACAAATTAAGATATAATGATAGAATAAGCATGCAGATTCACCTTTATTAATACACAATATATATATATATATATATATTTTTTTTTTTACACAGTGATCACCACTTATCAAGGTCCGGAAGCCACTCAGGGATAAGGGTTATTGCAAGTACATTACGTTAGTGTGGAGATTTGATGAAGTGTTTACTTAAGGGGGCGGTTCATTAGGAATTTGTTAATGTTGGACTTGAACACATCCAAGTTGTAGTCAGGTGGGAAGCAGGCAGACGGAACAGAGTTCCACAGGCGTGCAGTTCTAAGAAAGAAGCTTTGTTCATGGAATCCGCGTTTTGATTTAGGCACAGATATAGAGTGGGGGAAATTTTTCACAGTGGATTCAGCTAGACGGGTGTTTTTCATGAAAGATTGGCGAGGGGGGACCAGAGATTGGAGTTCAGACGAGCACCTGCCATGGAAATAACGATAAAACAAGGATAGGCTCGCAACGTATCTTCTGTGGGAAAGAGGTTGCAGGGTAGAGAAAAGGGCATCCCCCACTAAGCCACAAAGTCTATTTTGTACTCTGTCAAGGCAGGATAGGCTGTTTTTAGCAGCTCCTGCCCAGATATGGCAACAGTATTCCATCCTTGGACGTACTTGGCTTTTATATAGATAGAGAATTCCATCAGTAGTGAGATATCTTCTGCAGCGGTAGAAGGATCCCACCATCTTTCCAGCGACCTTGGCAACAGACTTGATGTATGTGTTCCATTTCAGATCAGGAGTAAAGGTCAAGCCCAGAAGCTTGTCAAAACATGGGGCCTCACCCAGACGAGAGCCATCCATCACAATTGATGCCAGCTGGGGATCATAGCGTTGATGATGTAAGGATAGGAGTTTGGTTTTGGATGCATTAAAGGTAACAAGCCACATCTTCCCCCACTGAACCACGCGCTCGAGATCAGAGGAGAGAGAATCAGAGAGAACTTCGTCATTTACAGCCTTTGATGTGTTGCCGTAGATGGTCGTGTCATCAGCATAGATGTCAACGAATGATTTAAGTATGTGTTTAGGAAGGTCATTGATGTAGATCAGGAAGAGAGATGGGCCCAGGATTGACCCCTGAGGGACTCCAGCATTTATATTGCAGGCCTCCGATTTTTGTCCATCTACCACTACTCTTATGAGCCTATTGGAGAGAAATGATTTAATGATTGAGAAAACATTTCCAGTTATACCGTAGCTGGAAATCTTGTGAAGTAGACCCTTATGCCATACCTTGTCGAAGGCCTTTGATATGTCAAGAGCAATTGCCCTAGAAAGGAAGCCTTTGTCAAGAGATTCACTAATCCTGTGGGATATAACCGTCAGCACATCTGCGGTAGATCTTGCAGAGCGGAAACCATATTGTGTGTCACTAAGAAGGTTATTCCTGCTGAGGTGGTTGACTATTTCTCTATTTAATATGGATTCCAGCAACTTACTCAAAACACACAGGAGACTTATTGGTCTGTACTGAGAGGGAGATGACTTATCACCTGAATTCTTAAATACAGGGCAAACTGATGAGGTCTTCCAGGGAGTCGGAAAGCACTTCTCCTTAAGGCAGCGCTTAAATAGTTTCGTAAATATGGGAGCAAGTTCTGGTTGAAGCTTTTTTACCACTATAATTGGGATGCCATCAGGGCCAGTTGCTTTACTGGAATCTAGGTTCTTGATTAGCTTGGCGACCTCATGCACGGATATTTGTATGTTACCTAGCTTGTTCTGTGTTATAGGAGGAAATATGGGGAGTTGATGGCCTTCGTCGCATAGTGTTGAATTAGCTGCAAAGTTCTTGGCAAATAGTTTGGCCTTGTCTGACGCTGACGAGATGACCTCTGGTCCATTGATAATGGTTGGGATAGAACGCACACTTCTGTTCAGGATCCTATTTGTTATTTGTCAAAACTGGTGGGAACCAAGCTGCTGATTAGCTACCTTGGATTTAACAGACTGGGCATATAGCTCTCTTGCATTTTTTATTACTCTTTTACAGTGGTTGCTGGCAGTCCTGAAAGCAGCTTTAGTTTCAGTGCATCTATTATGTTGGTAGCTATGGAAAAAGTGATTTCTGTGCGCGATAGCAGCAGCACATTCTGGGGAGAACCATGGCTGGCTGTTAGGTTTTTGTTGGAATTTTTTAGATGGTATGAATTAGTCTATGCCTACAGTTAACCATTCGGTCGGATCTGATACTATAGAGGACACTTCCTTTTTAAACATGGAGTGCAGAGGTAAATCAGATATGAATGTACAGAAGCTATCCCAGTCAGCCATAGAGTATCAGTATACAGTACGGTGGAGGGGTACGTCTGGGGGCTTCTTACATTTCGTTTTTATCTTAACTGATACGACGGAGTGGTCGGAGGATCCTAGAGGAGAATGAACGGTACATGAACATAGCTCAGGGGAAGTTGAGAGAAAAAGGTCTAGGAGGCTTGCATATTGACCGGGTGTATCGGGCACATGGGTGGGTTCGCGAACAATCTGAGTGAGGTCATAAGCAATGGCAAAATCATGACAAAACCTCGCCTCATCATCTGTCTTATTTGAATGGGTCAGCCATTCCACGTTATGGACGTTGAAGTCACCACAGATGTGGATGTTAGCCGAGGGATGTGCAGACAGTATGTGGTCTATTTTCTCAGATATGCTCTTAAAGATAGTAACTCCGCTGTTGTGGGGCCGATAGAGGGCAAATATAAATGCAGTGGTGTTAGCAAGTGCAACCCTGAAGCACATATAGGGTAAATTAGGATCTTCTCTAGAGATATCCCTGCGACACGGGAAGCCATCCTTAATGTAGGCACATATTCCATGCCCATGGCGATCTTGGGGGTTGAATTTAGCTGTTAAATTAGAGAATATATATATAAGAGATTGGAAGCAGAACGACCTGAACGCTCAATGTTTTGCCCGATTTATGTGAGCTTTTACAAGAAGGATGGTCATTGACATTGACGTTGAACATTCAGGTTCTTCCGCCTCCAATC
>NC_136496.1:79415464-79727964 GCF_053919585.1 Euprymna scolopes
TTTGATAGATGTTTAATGCGAGTTCTGAAAACAGGCTAAGATATGATGAACTCAAAGGAAGATTAAATCTGGACAGTATAGCGAGATGTGCACAGAAGAGGAAATTTTGTTGGTGTGATCACATCGGAAGGACAGCTTAGAGTACTTGGGTTGAACAGATGACCATTCAATGTCAGTCAACAGGGAAAAGCTAAGGAAAAGATAGATGGAAGTAATAGGGATTGATTTGAGAGAAAGAGAGATAAATAAATATCTGGCTAGAGATAGGTTATTATTATGATGATGATGATGAAAAATATTACAACGAAAAGTAACTAGCATTTTTTTCTTAAAATCTAAGTCATAAATTTATTTGTTTATTGTAATTTTTGTTTGTTTATTTTAAACTAGCCTGGGTGCCAGGCGTTGCCCAGGTGTTAGACGGTGTGTGTTGAGCAAAATAAATAAATAAATAAAAGAGTGGTAGTAGGCAGGAAGGCTTGAATCTGTACTGCAAAGGAGGAAAAGAATGTGAAAAAAAAACGTGACGTCTTTGCTGTTGCATCCATCGCCAAACCAGAAGTGACGAATGTTTAAATTAAGGCTAGTCAATCAAAAAGAGGGAGATGACGTTCGAAAATATCAGTGAGAAAAGCAACCCATCTCTGTAGAAAAGTACCCAGTTGAGGCTGAAGGAATTAATGTTTTTAGCCAATTTTTCGATATTTGTCGCCCGAAGAGTTGAGCTTCAAAATGATACTAATCTCGTGAAAATCCGTTGCCTCTGTCGAAAGTTTTTGTGAGACATACAAACATAGATACATAGATGATGATGATGATGATGATGATTGCAACGTCTTGTCAGACGAGTGCCACTCCCTCAAACACTTAGTCTATGAGCTCATTATCCTGAATGAGTATCTATACAAAGATGATGTTATAGAGTCTTAGCTTTGTACAACAGCTAAATCTTTCTTTTGGTTCAAAATGTTGAGATCCAGCAACAAGCTAGAGCAAGATAGCCAGCAACAAATTAAACTGCAGACCAGCTTAATGCGGGTACTGGTCTCCCGCTTTATGGCTTTTTAAATCAGAGGTTTGCTTCCCCTAGAA
Organism: Euprymna scolopes; assembly: GCF_053919585.1. Classification (NCBI taxonomy): domain Eukaryota; kingdom Metazoa; phylum Mollusca; class Cephalopoda; order Sepiida; family Sepiolidae; genus Euprymna; species Euprymna scolopes. The sequence goes on from NC_136496.1 coordinate 79,416,557, forward strand.
AGGTTGCCTTCACCACGGCTTATGGGAGCCATTTCCACCCCAACACATATATACATACACACAAATATACACGGTGCTAGTTGGCTGTTGACCCCGAAAAAGGGTTCATTCTTGTTTTTAATCCTTCAGGGAGACTAGCCGCCCTCCTCACCAAACAAGTCTGGTGTGGGAACCAGTTTAGTCACCGGTGACTCGACCATGAGGCAGGTAGTACTGGGTTACATGGTATCAGTAGCATATGACATGACCTGACCACAAGATACATATATACATACATTTAAACAGACAGGTGAGATTTATATTATAGATGAGTGTTTAAAAAAAAAATTATAAAATATCTATTTTTTAAGAATCTTGACCACATAAAACTTTCACCAAAAATCGTGAAGGTTTAGTCCTTGATTTTTTTTTTAACAGACTTGGTATTTAACTTTTTACTATTTCAGAGTTCATTTGCTTTTTCTTTTCTTTTCTGGCACTCATAGACGTTTGGCAAATACGTTTGCACAATTTTTATTTTTATTCTTATTTTTTTTTCGCCAATTGTTGATTACCACAAAGTGATTTCTTTTAAATTTTATGATAAATGGTAAATTCGATGCATGATAACCAACCGATTTGTGGTAAGCTAAAAAAAATTTTTTTTATTTCTGATTTCAAAAATTAAAAACACCTATTTCAAAGCTTATTTATATAGATAGAGATCTTGTCGCGTCTGTGAGTGGAAGTTTTTCTAACACATAACAAATACAACGCGTCTCATTTCGATATACTTTTGGAGATATAAAATATTGCATCAACAGTAAATAGTCAATTCCCAACAAATAAAGCGCATATCATGATTTGAAATCAAAGCCGATCTTCAGTCATCTGACCTATTTCGACTTATTTTTAACTAGGAGGTGGGGGAGGGGGACATGTCTGACCTTGTCAGTCGTAAAATCCACTCAAATATTTTTTCTAATTCATGCAGATTTCATAGTCATTATTACAGAGTCAATTCTCGATTGAATATTATATTATTTTGTATATTCTCTTTTGAATATTATTTTTTTTTTTTTGTATTTTATATTTATTGTAGTGAATATAAAGTACTCCCTTGTAAAAAAATAAAATAAAAATAAAACTTATTTCAAAAGTTAAAAAAAAAAAAAATGACTTGGGCGCAATCAGCTAGAATTGAAACCAAAACTTTTAGCGCTCCAGCCATCATGCTTTCTCATTTAGCACCCCAGCCGTGCTTTCTCATTTAGCACTCCAGCCGCATTTGCGCTAACCCGACAGACAGATAAGAAAGTTTTTAAAATTAAACTACTTTTAGCTATGTTTAATTTTATGCATGTGCAAACTAATACAAATATGTCGGCAAGTTGAAATGAACATTTTGCATTTCAACTTGTCAACATAGTTCTGTGCACGTTATTCACCCATCCAAACAAAGATTTTACTTGTTATAAACCATCCTTGGTGTATGATTATTATTTCCTGTTAATTTCAGTGTTATGTGACCAGTATGTTAAGAGTTTATTGGTTAAATATTTACACACAGACGGACACGCATATACATCTACTATTTTATTTATATACTAGCTTAGGTGCTTGGCGTTGCTGGGTGTTTTGTAGGGGTTTGTTGAGCAAAAAAAAAAAAAAGTTGTACTAGGTAGGCTCGAACCTGTGACCTGTTCAAAAAGAAAGTGAAGGCATGTGTAAGGATTTTGGTTGAGCAAAAAAAAAAAAAAAGTGGTAGTAGACGAGCAAAGGAGTGAAAAAAAAAAGTGACGTGTTAGCTGTTGCGCCCATCGCCAAACCGGAAGTGACGTAGGCTATACAATTGAAAAGAGGTGATGACTTTGGAAAATATCGGTGAAAAAAGCGACCCCTCCCTGTAGAAAAGTGGTTAGTTGAGGATGAAGGAATTAATGTTTTTAGCCAACTTTTCGATATTTGCCATCCGAAGGGTCAAGCTTCAAAATGATACTGATCTCATAAAAATCCGTCACCTCTGTCGAAAGTTTTGCGAGACATATAAACATACATACATACATACATACATTTAAACAGACAGGTGAGATTTATATCATACATAATAGACCTTAAAACATTACATTTACAAAAATAATCATTTGTTAAAATGTAACAACGCCGTTAAAAAAAAGGTGTACAACGTCACAAATTGATAATATTTTTCCATTGCAATTAAGCAAAACATGAATTTGTGCAGTAATAAAGAAGTCAGTAATAGAATTTAATTTCTCTTATTTCTTGTGCTAATTTCCGGTAGCCTGGAGGGTGAATACCAGCCTATGGAATCAAGGATGATTTTGTGACTGAGTTCGAATCCTCCGATAAGCGTTTTAATTTCCTACATTGATGACATCCTGTATGGCGAGCTCTTAGCCGGCAGCAGACCAACTGTTAGATCACTCCTCAAATTTAAGGATGTGTGCAAAAGGTACTTAAAATCTGGCAACATCAACCCTGTTGACCTTGAATCCCATGACTCCTGGAGGGACAAAGTCAAGAAATGTATCCGGCTAAACAAGGAGAGAAGAGATGAACAATGGGAGGAAAAGAGAGGCAGGCGTAAAAGGACAGCATCAGCAGCAGCATCGGCAGAGCATGATAGAGAATATCCCTGCGGAAAGGGCAACAGAATCTGCCGCTCCCGCATCGGTCTGCTCAGTCACAGCAACAGTTGCCACCACTCATGACAACTTTCAGGCGCGATTCTCCATCGTCTATCTAGACGGAAGGACGCCAACAACAACAACATCACTGCTGAGAATGGAAGTTCGAAACACATGTTTGTAGGTTTAAAAATAATAATTTTGATATTTATTTTAAAATTTTGGTGAAAGTGCACCAGAAGATAGTCAATGTGCACTGGTTGGCCAACCTGAAAAAAGTGTTTATTCTGAAAGCCGTTTTTAACATGCGGTGGTTGGGGGGGGGTTATTCTGAAAGGCATTTTCTTATTTTCAACCACCCTGTAATCAACTTCTTAAAGGTAAGTCTTCGGGTGGTCCCCCAGTGCGCTTTCACCAAAAATATTAATGTCTTATATAAGATTTACAGAAACAAACGATGATTAATTTGACTCAAGTATAATAATAGATACATGGTTTAGAATTTTTAAAGATTTATAATCTCACAGCCAGTGTAGAGGAACAAATAAATAAAAGAATTGCGAAACTTACCACGTAACATGTTCCAAATAAGAAAAATCTTGCTGTCCGGGTTACATCATAATTCTTTTCCTTGCTTTCAATACAAACCTGGCTAACAACATCTCCGATGCTCATTAATGTAGCTGTAATTTTATAAAAAAAAAAAACAATGAAAATATTGTTCAGGTAATCTATAGGACAAAAAAAAATAAAATAAATGAAATAAAAATAAAAAAAATTAGTAGTTGGGGAACGGAAGCATATACACAAAGGGGTCAAGTACAAAAATTCGGTACACAAAGTTAAGACGCTAGAAGTGGACTTGGTTTACCTAAATATGGAATGGAAATCACTAAACATGAGACGAAATACGAAATCACATGGAAATAATTTATTTCCAAAAAATTATTTTAGTTTTAACATTTCTTGTGCTATCATGAAACAATAAAAAGTGATAAACTTTCGATTTTTACATTTCTATAAATAGTTTTTGTTTGTTTTAACACTTATGTTGTCACAAAAAAAAAAAAAAACTAATAAGAATTTTTATTATTTACATTTCTATAAATGGTGTCTTTGAAATAATATATTTATGTCTTTCACAAGTTTTATTACAGAATTTTGTCATAGATAATGAATGAAAGTTCTTTATTAACACTTCTTGTGTTATCAAAAATCCCAAAAACAAACTTATTTTAAACACTTGTATAAAAAATTTTCTTAAAATAATTAAATGGAATCTTGTCGGTTCCATTTCTAAGCCACAAAGTCTATTTTATACTCTGTCAAGGCAGGATAGGCTGTTTTTAGCAGCTCCTGCCCAGATATGGCAGCAGTATTCCATTGTTGGACGTACATTCAAAACATCACATCCAAACACTAGGGTCTTTGGCCTTTTTTTCTCCGTTCTACAGCATATGTTCTAGATGGCCTCCATTTAGCTTTTGTCTTTTTTTGGTCACCCTGCATATATATATATATATATATATATATATATATATATGAGAGATACTAAATTATGATGCTTTTCTTGCTTAACTTTTATGTGTAATGTTGTAAGAGGCGTTAAAGAAAAGAGCTTTTGGAATCATCTCAAGTATAATCCAAAATAAAATATCCCAAATCGCTTTAGAAACGATCGTATGCCAAATTTTGCTGTATTTGAATTCTTTTAATTAATATATACATACATACATACATGCATATATATATATATATATATATATATATATATATATATATATATATATATATATATATATTCTTTGAACTAATAACTAATGTGCTAATTTCATTTATCTCAACATATTTATGTCAATTCCACATTTTCTCGGAAACTACTGAGCTAATATAACTGAAATTCTGTATAGACCTTTGTTAGATAAGGTGCAACAAACTAAGTATTATGCTATCCGTTCGATGCACAGTTAGGAATTAATAAGAATTAGTATTTAATGCAAAAACGAGCACAAATTTAACCATATTCAACCATCAATATGGCATAAAGCACCCATTCTAAGTCAATGTTAGGCTATAATATTTTTTTTGTTTTTAACATGTTAAAAGTCTAGTATATCTATATATCTATAAAAGTGAACGCGTCTGTGTATCTGTGTGTCTGTCTGTGTACATTTCCCTATGCAATAACTCTGTTAATTTTAAGTCTGCAGACTCGAAATTTGATATACAGGGTACTGAGATTTGGGCAAATATTTTTAATCCGTTTTCGGTCAGAAATTTGACTGTTAAGGGGTCAAAGTTCAACGATTTGACCTTTGAGAACTCTACCAAACTCCTCCGACAATTTTGGGTCTAAACACTTGAAATTTTAGATATAGGTTCCTTGGACATGGATCTAACTTAATAACTCAATTTAAGCCCAAAGCAATAAATGTTAAGGGGTCATAATACGGGTCAAAGTTAAAAAAATTTAACCTCTGCAGTCACCAAATTACTCAGACAATTTCTGGTCTAAACATTTGAAATTTTACATAAAGAGTATTCAGAGATAGGGCAAGCTTTTTAATCGCTTTGGGTCGAAAATTTTTAGTTACTAATATATAAATGTATGTATGTATGTTTGCATGTCTGCCTAAAACTTTCGACAGAGGCGATGGATTTTTACAAGATTAGTATCGTTTTGAAGTTCGACCTTTCAGACAACAAATATCGAAAAATTGGCTAAAAACATTAATATCTTCACCTTCAAATGGGCACTTTTCTGCAGGGAGGGATTGTCTAGCCTTAATTAAAACCTATGTCACTTCCAGTTTGACGGTGATCATAACAGCAAAGACGTCAGGTCCCCCCCCCCTGTTCTTTTCCTTCTTCGCGGTACAGATTCGACCCTGCCTTCCTACTACCACTTTTTTTTTTTTTGCTCAACACACACATCCAAACACCCGGGCAACGCCGGTTGAAATGCTATTATATATATAAAATCAAAAGAAAAAGAAAGTCCTATAATAGTTTTGCTCGTTGTTATATATATATATATATATATATATATATATATATATATATATATATATATAGTAACTAACGAGTATTATGCTGTAAATTCTCTTTTAATAACATTACTCAACCCATCAACATATATTCAAATATCTCATTGTGACTTTATATACTGAACAATATATTTAGGTTCCTATTGGTAAATTGTGTATCCAACCAGTGACGTAAAACTTGTCTGCAGTAATGAACAAAGTAATACATACACACAAATCAACTGTTCCATTTCTCCAGCTTTCAGCCAATCATATTGCTAGATTCAGTGAATTACTTAAGCCAACAGTCAGCCATGTTGTTTTGACGGTAGTCAAACTAAATTGTCTTATCAAACTGACCAACAAACCAAGCTAAAATTGGTCGTTTGTCACCGCTATTTTCTATTGGCAAGAACATAAATTGACTAATTTCGAAATGGTGGATGCAATGAACTTAATAATGATATCACAAGAAAACAATGAATGCGTGATAGTTAGTAATAGCAGTCATACAATAAAACACCACTATTGAAAAGAGGTTAATGGCTCACCAATCATATATATACAGTAGCGTCCAAAACTAAGGGACAAAATTTTAAAACCTAATATTTGTTAGAAATAACAACTGTGAAAAGCTGAAATTTTGACAACTGGTAGTCGTTATCATCCATAATAATATACTAAAATTTGAATCATTTGCAAAAGATAGAAAAAGAATTATAACAATTATTTATTTATTTTCAAAATAGGAACGTCCAAAAGTAAGAGACAAAATTGTCGGGTTTTTTTTAGCCTTTTGTGAATAATTTGGAAAGAAAATGTAGACTCATTCCTCGAGGGATCTATTATTTATAGGAGAGCTGTCTGTGTGTATCTGTAAAGAGATAAATGGGCTGGGCAGAGGAGAAAGGAAGATGGGAAGAGAAAGTGGGAAGAGAAAAGAGTAAAATGGGGGAGGAGCAAAGGGAGAAGGCTAGATAGAGGTAGGGAGATAGAGATTTTAATAAAAATATATTACACTTTTGCCTACGGCAACGCTGGGTAGCCGTGCTCGTTGTTGTTGTTGTTGTTGTTGTTGTTGTTAATAATAATAATAATAGTTAACAGTCATGTAGTGTTACTTGCAGCAGTTGCAAAAGAGGAAGAGCTAGATAAAGAATCACAGGAAGAGAAGCAGAAGCAGAAAAGTTGACTGAGTTGGTAAGAATGAAACTTCATGGTTAGTTTGAGCAAGCTACTACTAAGGCACTAAAATGTCAGGACACATGGAACTTTCTGTCTAAAGGTGACTTGAAAAGAGAGACAGAAAATCTTATATTTGCTGCTCAGGAACAGGCACTAAATAGAAATGCAATCAATAGAAACATCTTTGGGAAGAACTGTTCTAATAAGTGAAGACTGTGTGGTGTAACTCTTGAAACAGTGTCACGCATTATTAGTGCTCAGAAAGAGTACAAACGTCACCATGACAAAGTATGTGCAAATCTACATTGGAGTTTGTGCCAAAAGTTTGGAATCCAAGAGATGGACAAATGGTTCCAACATTAGCCAGAAGCTGTAGTAGAAAATGAGGACGTTAACATTCTCTGGGATTTCATGATTCAGTATCACTGAGAGATAACTCACAGGAAACCGGATATTGTAGTTGTGAATAAAAAGATCAATGAATGCCAAATTATTGATGTGGTTTGCTCAAACGACATCAACTAAACAGGCAAAAAGAATGAGAAACTATGGCACTATCAGAAACCAAGTGTGGAGATTGCTAGGTTGTGGAATCAAAAAACTTCCATCGTGCCAATCATCATGGGTGCGCTTGGCTCAATTCCAGATGATCTTGAGAAGCAGTTGAACTCCTTGGGAATCAAGTATAACATCACCGTACTCCAGAAGTCAGTTCTGCTTGGTACAGCAAACATCCTATGCCAGGTGCTTTCCTTCTAATCGACTCTTTGACTATGCTCACTAGCTTTGGTATAAAAGCCCGCTCTTGAGTGAAAAAAAAAAAAAAAAACGGTGTAAAACATCACAACAAGTTAAACAAAAAAACAAAAACAAAAAAATAATGGTGAAATACGCTAAGTAACCATTTCAAATTATTCAGGAGTATAATGTGTGTGTGTGTGAAATGAAATAAATTCCTTAATAGTTATGATAATTTTGATTTTTAATTAAAAAATATTCCTGTTTAATTCTTACAATGTATCTTTATATAAAAGTAATGTAAAGATTTGGTACAACTGGAAAAGTGTTCATAAATTGATTTAAGACAACACAAGAGTCAACTACGCATTAAAATAATCCTTGCCACAGAGCGAGTCGATGGGCAAGCAGTTACAGTTTGAGTTTAGTCCAGGGAAGAAAGCCAAGATTTGTCCCCCAAACCAGACAAAAGATTGAATGTTCTTGTATAACGGTTCAACAATGCACAATTTAAGCTTAGTGAAATATAAATAAATCAATATTATAACCACATGAAAATATTAGATAATGTTAATGTTTCTAGGCAGAATTTCTTCAGGTTGAAAGTCAAGAAATTATAATTACTTATCAAGATTCTTCTCCGTTATTGTTTTGCGTTTTGGATCTGATTAAAAAAAATATTGTTTAATGTTCTTGTCAAAAACATTAAAAAATAACTATGGATTTTATGATGGTTAAACTAATTCTAATTAAATAATTTTTATTAACATTGCTACTGCACAATATTTGTGACACAACTGTGGTTTATGGATATCTTTAAACAATCTAAAAAAAAAAAAAAAATCCAAACAATAACACAAACAATAATGAAAAATCCAAACAATAACACAAACAATAATGAAAATATCTTAACAAGTAATCTTCACAAAGGTGTTTTAGTTCAATATATTTGGACAATGTATTGAACAGGATACGGCATAATCACGTTGACATACGGGTTCTTGCTAGATCAACGTTGAGTCTGGTCAGTACCAGATGGGTGACCAATTTGGGAATACCAAGCATTTTATGTAGGGGAATATCGACACCTCCCTGCAAGAGTTGCAAAAACTTAACGTCGTCATTTTCCCTTACAAGGATATACATGCAACTGGGAATTTTTTCTGGGAAGCTTGTAAATTTTATACTCCCATGAAACTTCCTCCATTGGAGGAAACCGGTTAAACCTGCATTAGGATTAGTACCGCAGTTTCAGTTCAGTTAATGTATTGAACTAAAAAAAAACAACATTTTTTTCAATCAACTTATATATATATATATATATATATATATATATATATATATATATATATATATATAGAGAGAGAGAGAGAAAGAAAGATTGATGGAAGCAAGAGAATGACAGAAGCGAAAATAATAGATACCATATAAAAGGTTGGAAGGAGGGTTCAACAACATACATTGAGAGAGGGTGAAAATGATAGAAACTTAGTTTATAAAATAACCCATCTCTTACTAAGTGAAAATTATGGCTAATTAGAACAATTAACTGGAACTTTCTTTCAAACATAAATCAATCCCAAAATTGAGGAATATTTTAGCATGTATTTCGTGGGAGTAAAATAAACAGGAAAAAGATAAAAGAACAAAAAGGTTTTCACATTAGAAAAAAATTACAAAAAATAAGGAAAAATAACTGACAAAAGAAAGAAAAATAATTTAATAATATACTATAATAATATAACTAATAAAAAAAGTTACCTGTTGAGTCAACCATTGAGCTTGAGTTAGATTGTTTAAATTAGGAAAATGTGAGTTTGCAAAGCCAGTTAAATACATATAAAATATAAGATGACAAAATTCAAAATCAGTCTCTTTCTGCTTGCTATTCAGCCCTCCTCTCTCTCCAACTACGAGTTAAAATAGTATTATTGGTAGTTTTTCCAAACATACCTTAATCCCAAAACTGAAAAATATTTTACCATGTACTTTGAGAAAATATATAGACAAAAGGCCTATGGAAACAAACGTCGATTAAGTTAGCTTTAGTTTAATAACAGATAACTGGTGATATCAAATATAATATCATTCAATATCTATCTTAAACTGGTGATATCAAATATAATATCATTCAATATCTATCTTAAACTGTGATATCATTCAATAAAATATTATAAAAGTAAGACAGAATGCAATTAACAAAGGAAGAACACGGTGTCAGAAAAGTGACGCAAATTGTTGCCATACCAATATCCATAAATATCGCCGTTTGCTTCTCAATAAAAGAAGCAATGTCGTGAGCGAGGGCGAGGCATACAAAGGAAATAAAGGTGGTGGCGGTTACACTTATTAACTGCCGCCTGCCTCTCCTCCGCCTAATAGATAAATGAAAAATAAATAAATAATTAAATAAAATAAAATAAATATTAAAATTCAACTTTATACTTCTGTTCCTATATTGTTTAGTATATCTGCAATTTTATGTAAAAGAAAGTCATTATCAATATAATAACTAAGCATTTTATCTGTGCACGCCTTGGTTACTTATAGATTTTAAAATCAAATTTAGCATGAAGAAACCTTGAGATACCGGACGTGTCAGAAAAGGTTTAAAGCGGTAACACTACTACTACTACTACTACTACTACTACTACTAATAATAATAATAATCATAATCATTATCAAGATAACAAAAATAGGTATATGGAAAATGAAGAAAGTCAAGAAGAAAACCAATAATTGCAGGAGCACCAGGAACAATCCCAATATACTTTGAAAAAGGAATGGGAGAGATTGGAATCAAAGGGGTGGCTGAGAATATACAACGGATAACAATAATGAAAACAGCAAGGAAAACCCTTGAATGTGGAGACAACACATGAGTTACAGGTGCTAGCTGGACATGTACAAACTGCTACAGAAGTAAAACAGAAAGAAACACCACATGGAAGCAAGAAAACCGAAACTATAATTGTAAGTTAAACACCCCCCCCGCATAAAAAGGGGGGGGTCGGCATCAACTAGCACCATACCAAATAGATGAAGAGAGTCAAGCAAGGAGGATGGAAAGACTGAGGAGAGAAAGCACTAACCAGATCTCCACTGGATGAGTGCGAAGAAGACTGGGACATTGGTGAGGCTTGTTGCTACTCAAATTCCAGTGAAGACCAATGGTCGCTACCAGCAAAAAATCAATGGTAAACGGCTGTTGCGATAATGTAAATTCATTTGCAAATCTTATCGAAAGAGGTGGAGAGTACTAGAAATCTAAGGGACACTTGTTGTCACTCAGACTCTAGGGAACACCACAGGTCGTTCTCAAAGAAAAATCTTTGATGTTAACCTGTGTGAAAACTCCTAGAGAGTTGATAATAATAATAATAATAATAATAATAATAATAATAATAATAATAATCTACAAGTTCTACACCCCCATCATGCATCTCCCCAATAGTTTCACCACCGCTCCTCCCAATAAAAAAGTGACACCAAAGAGCTGAGAAGGGTCAAGAAGGACTAAAAGACCGAGGAGAGAGCGCCAGTCAGACCTCGGTTGGACAAGCGCAAAGAGAACTGGGACTTTGGGGAGGCTTAGTGCCACTCAAATTCCAGTATAAACCAATGGCCACTGTCGGCGAGAAATCAATGGTAAGAGGCTGTTGCGATGATGCAAATTTATTTGCAAATGTTATCGAAGGAGGTGGAGAGAACTGGACGTCTGGGGAGACTTGTTGTTACTCAGCCTCCGGAGAACACCACAGGTTTCCAATCAGATCGTTTGTTGACTTGTGTGAAAGCTCTATGTGAGCCAATAATAATAATTACCATGAGACTATACAGTGGACGGAAATGATGAAAACTGCTGAAATCGTAAGGAAAACTCTTGAAAGCAGACACCAACTAACAAACTACAAACGCTAACCAACCACATGGAAACTGTAACAAAAGTAAAACAAAAAGATTGAAGAAAAACTACATGAATCCAACGGAACTGAAACTGCAAGAAATCTTATAAAATGTGTCTCCCCCCCCCCCCCCCAAAAAAAAATGGCATCAGTCTCGACTGATATCATGCAAAATTGTCATGAAGGATCAAGGAGGATGGAAGGATCGAGAAGAGCCGCCACTGGATGACTGTTGTGGGAATTGAAATTCCCAGGCTAATTGGATTATCGCCCTTTAATTCTAGTAACAAGGGAACAACACAGCCACGTCACTTCCTGTTCTGTATATTTCTTCCCTTTCTTGCTGAATTCTCAACAAGTCAAGATGTGACAATAATGCGCTCCGACTGGCATGGCCAACCAATCAGCCTCTCATTATATACTAAACGCAAGTAACGTTACTTAATCATCTCTTCTCAACGAACTCTTATTCTTAACGTTTATTCTTGCTATCTCTATACTCATTTCCTCACATGTATATTTATCTACATTCATTCATTATCGTATATCGGTATGTTTCGTCTTTTCCTTATGCGACCCTTGCTTCTCAATGACGCTACCATTCTTTAACAACATGGAGGATGGGAGCGTCTATAACATAAACAGGCCATCCGGTTCTCAACACTGTGAAAAGTACTAAGGGAGTCTTATTGTTACTCAATGAAAACCAATGGTCATTGCTAGTAAAAAAAAAAAATCAATAAAGGTTATTGCGTGTACAGTAATCAATGAGATAGTATTGTAGTAATCATTAGTATTGGGGGTTTTGATAGAGTGTCTTACTTAAGGGGGCGGTTTGTCAGGAGTTTGTTTATGTTGGACTTGAAGACGTCCAAGTTGTAGTCAGGTGGGAAACAGGCAAGCGGCAGAGAGTTCCACTGGCGTGCAGTTCTAAGAAAGAAGCTTTGCTCATGGAATCTATGTTTGGATTTAGGCACAGATAAAGAGTGGGGAAAATTATTGACAGTAGTTTCAGCCAGACAGGTGTTTCCCATGAAAGATTGGCGAGGGGGGACGAGGGATTGGAGCTCAGACGAGCACCTGCCATGGAAATAGCGATAAAACAAAGACAGGCTTGCAACGTCTCTTCTGTGGGAGAGAGGTTGCAGGGAAGAGAAAAGGGCATCCCCCACTAAACGATGAAGTCTATTTTGTATTCTGTCAAGACAGGATAGGCTGTTTTTAGCAGCTCCTGCCCAGATGTGGCAGCAGTACTTCATCCTTGGACGTACTTGGCTTTTATAAAGATAGAGAATTGCATCAGTAGTGAGATATCTTCTGGAGCAGTAGAAGGATCCCATAATTTTCCCAGCGTCCCTGGCAACAGACCTGATGTACCTGTTCCATTTTAGATCAGGAGTAAAGGTCAAACCCAGAAGCTTGTCAAAACATGGAGCCTGTCCAAGACGAGAGCCATCCATCACAATTGATGCCAGATGGGGATCAGAGCGTTGATGATGTAAAGATACAAGCTTGGTTTTGGATGCATTAAAAATGACCAGCCACCTCTTCCCCCATTGTACCACGTGCTCAAGATCAGCTCAACACAAAGTACAGAAAGGCTGATAATCGCCACAAAAACATTATGAAGACAATATAGAGATCTGTGAAATGTAAACCAAAGGTGATAAAAGAACACTGAGAAGGCCAGCAGCTTCATAGAAGATTTATAAGACTCAACAATAAAATAACCCGTGAAAACACAGTGACATGGATATGGAAAGGAATCGCCACAAAACAATGCAAACTACAGAAAAACCGAGATAGACAAGACCTATTAAAACTGTAGACCCTGTGAACAAAGAGACGAAATGATAAGCTACATAAATGAATGCAGAACCCAAAAGTAACTCAAAAGGAATATAAAAGCAAACTTGACTAGGTTTTGGAACTGTGCAAATGACTGCAATTTGAATATGCAGACAAATGGCACGGGCACAAATTGAAAACAGTATTGGAAACTGAAATAATATGAAAGATAGAAGCATGAATGGACAAATTCATCCAAGCAAGAAGACCAAATGTGTAATAATCAATAAGGAAAAAGAAAACGGCCACTTGAACAGACAGAGAGAATCGCTAGTGAGAGCTATTATAGCAATGTGAGAAGAACAAACTATATAAAAGTCAAGATACACAAATCCCTACAAAACAGTAAATGTAGACTTTGTGGACAAAGAGACTAAACGATAAGCTGCATCATAATTGAATCCAGCAAACTAGCTCAGAAAGAATACAAAAACAGATATAACTGGCTTGAGTAGGTGGTCCACTGAGAATTATGCAAACGAATGAATTTGAACATCCAGACAAATAGTACAAGCATAAAACATAACGACATTGGAAAATGAAAGGTATAAAATCCTATGAGGCTTAAAAATATAAACAGACAAATGCACCCAAGCAAGGAAACCGGACATGATAATAGTCAACAAGAAAGACAAAATCATTCCAAAGTGATACAACAATAGACTAAAAGTGAAAACTGAAGGAGAAGTGTTCAGTTTGTTTAAAAATAAGCCAACCTTTACTTAGAAAAAAAAAAAAAATGGTGAATTGGTTTTAGATGTCTTTTGGATTGAAAGCCATGTTTAATTTTAGAAGTGCTTTCCATGGGTAGCGCTGTATGTAGGGGAACATCGACACCTCCCTGCAAGAGTTGCAAAAACCTAACATCGTCATTTTCCCCTGAGAGGATATATATGCAACTGGGAATTGCTTGTGAATTTTATACTCCCGTGAAACTTCCTCCTTTAGAGGAAACCGGTTAAATCTGCATTAGGGTTAGTACCGCAGTTTCTGTTCAGTTAACATTATTGATCTGTATAAATCCTGAGATGAAAAATAGAGTTTTCGGTGGGGTAGCTAATCTGTATAAGTCTTGAATTGTAAAAGTTTTGCAGACGAAGAGCAAGATTCCTTCTCATATGGACACAAAAAATTATGTGTGGGAATTCTAAAATATCCAGTATGTTTTATTGAGCGATTCCGGTTTCTGATTGGTTGCTAGCAGAGTGTGCCTCCATTTGATTGGTCAGTTCCTCTCGCCAGTGTCTATAACTAGAATCTTCCAATTTTCTTGAATCATACCATCTTATTATATAAAAAATATTGCAACAATGTATCTATGCATATCTATACGAAGTTTGTCTACCTGATAGTTTATTACACTTAAGGTTGATCAGTTTGGTTATTTCGTTTTGCAACATATCAACCCTTTTTTTTTTTTGGATTATTTAATTCTGAATGCAGCAACTTTGGTAAATGCGTTTTATTTTTACATGCGTTAATTCATCTCAATAATAGGCTGCGTCAATCGTTTAGCGCTTTAGTTTGTCCTGCTTTAGTGTGAACTAGAATTTTTATCGCAAAACATGCGGATTGAATTAACACATCTTAAGAACATCTCGCTCTGATTACTTTGACAGAGAAATGGATGAATCCAATTTTAAAACATTTCAGGGTGCATTCATTTGTCAACAGATGCTCTTCCTCCTGATAATCATTTGTCAATCGGGTTAGCAGCATAACCACTGGGGATGGTATCATCAACAAAGGATCTTTTATTTTATTTTAATTCACCCAATCAAGGCAACTGAGATGTAAGGGACTACTATGAATTATAGGCTACACCTGCCCTGCAGGAGCATCTTAACCAGGGAGTTGTGCACCGAGATGTTTATTCACATTACATTTACAATTTCTATATGCTGGTACAGTCAAGGAAACAGACTGCAGATAAGGAATTCCAAGAAAAGAAGTTATTTGAGTAGCAAGCCTTCCAGTTTTTATGCTTGAAATTCTTATTTTTGGTTTTGCAGATCTTGATTGAGTTTTGCAAAGGCAAAATAGCAATAGCATCATTGTTTCATTTGCATTTTTGGTCAGGAAGCCAGTATCTTCAGACAGCCTGACTCCATGCATGGGCAAATCGTGACTTTTTAGTGAGATAGGATACTGGCAGGTATGAGAAGCTTTCTAGCATGGTAGAGGGAGCCCACCTTCCTTTTGTGTGTGATGGTTGACACCACCTTTAAATCATCTATTCAATACTAGAGGCGGAGGGGGCGCCCGGCTTTGCCTGGTCGTAAAATGCACTTAAATATGATATTTTAATTTGTCCAAATTTTGTATATATTATGATAGAGTATTGATTTCAAATGTAAAAAAAAAAATAGTATTTGGGTGCCATCAGCTAGAATCGAAAGAGAAAGCAAAACTGTAGCATTCAAAGCTGGTAACGTTACCACTGTACCAATGTGACATGCATATGAACTGATTAAAAATAAACTAAGATGAATGCACAAAATATATAACGATTTTTTAAATTTTGACACATTTTTGACTCCTTAAAAACTAAAGACCCATAAAAGAATGGTCCATAAAAATCCAATTATTGGAGGCCCCTTGCGCCGCTCTGTGACTTTTAGTTTCGGAAGAGATAGAGTTTGAAAATATGGAGACAGACAGACCGACAGATCATTTTATAAATTAGATATAGCCACTGCAAATAAAGCTCAAAGGGTTTTCTTCGTCATCCAGAGATCCTTCACCAATTTGCAAATCGACATATTTCTCCTTTTATATGTGTTTCTTAATCAACATATAGTATGCAGTTAAGGCTTGCAACCTATATCTGAAGAAGGATAATTTTCACATCAAACACATACAATGCTTAGCCATGGGCATGGTGGAGAAGTTTTCTATGCACAATTATAAGGAGAGACTTCACCAAAGACTGCAGAGTGGCCATATCCTAACAGAGAACGCCATGAACAGGAAAGTCAATATATTTCTTGATTTTTCTCACTTCAATGTCATATCGAGGCATTTGCGGTCAGATAAGCTACACTGTTAACCATTTCAACTCTACAGGTGAAAGCCTGCTTACTCTGACTGCATTGCTGCTCCATGAAACAGTTCCCTAGGATATCGTCCAGTAGCCTACCATAAGCGTATCCAAGAGAGTTATGAACAACCGTTTCGAAAAAAAAAAAACATATATACTTTATAGTACGTCATTTTTTTTTTTCATATAATTCATTATTTTTGTTTTTACATTGCAGTTTAATGCTTTTATCGCTGATGGATTTAGATTTTTATAGTCGATTGTTTAATTTATGCATTAGCTTGAACAAACAAAATCTAAAAAACGAAACCGCTAAATTATAGTCAATTTGTGGTTTTGTATAAACCGCAAGGGTGTAACCAAATTGATATCAGGGGGGGGGGAGTCAATTAGAACATTTTATTTGTTCCATAGAAATATATATTTTGTTTTGAATTTTCTCAACAGTAAAAATTTATTTCCCTTACATTCTTTGATAATTGCAAAGTTTTCATGAAATTCCCTTGAGCAGGTCTTTGGCGTCAAGGTCAAGTGATTCATGGCTTAACTTGACATGGAACTGGGACATATTTCCTCAACCCAATTTTAAATGGGTTTAAATTGGACATATCTGGTTATATGAATAATACTATATGTTAAAATTTCAAAATCACTATAATAAAGCAAAGATTGAACCATCTAAACCTCCTTATCAGATGGACTGTTCCATTCTGTAATATATTTCTTTCTTGTGTTTGTATTTCTTTCTTAGGTAAATAAAGCCAACTTTGATGGGGTAAGCTGATATGCTTATTCTAGGAATAAGAGATTTACCCAAATACTAAAAATATAGTTATATCTAACATGTTATTAGATAGTGATTTGCGCCATTCATTTGCTGTCATGTTGCGTTTGCTAGTTGATGTTCCAACTTCAACAATCAGTCAGGCAGAAACTGGATCATTTTGCTGGACTTTTATATTGCAGGCCGAGGCATTCGTTCTGGGTAATTCTAGTAGGGCCACCCTCCCAGGTTTTGTCTTTCGAGTGAAATAAGTCTATTGCTTATTGTCTGAAGCACCCCAACTGGGGAATGCCGATGGGGCTGCCCAGGCAATGCTTATTAGGCTAGAATGACTCTCCTTTAGGAGTGTTGGTTTGACTTTCTGCAAATATACATTAAACTGCATTTATTTTAAAAGTTTTGATATCCATATGTCCTTAGGTCATATGGTAGTGAATACCATTGCAGAACTATATTTTGGTTTCGATTCTAGCTGACCAGATCAGTATCGTTTTCAAGCTCGATCCTTTGGATGACAAATATCGAAAAATTGGCCAAAAACATTAATTCCTTCATCCTCAACTGGCCAGTTTTTTACAAGGAGGGGTCGTTTTTTGCATGTCATCATTCCCTTTTTGATTGACTATGCTTAATTTAAACGCTCTCGACTTCCGTTCCCGCCATGGAGACATCGGCTAAGACGTCTCTTTTTTTTTTTTTTAACCTTTTTTCTCCTTCGGGCTACGGGTTCCAGCCTGCCTACTACCACTTTTATTTATTTTTTTTTTTAACAACACCTTTTTCCACCCGGGCTGCCTACTGTTGTTTTGACCCCACCCCTCCGCTAATACCACTTTTGGGAGGGGGGGGGTCGTTACTACACCACCAACACACACCCGGGCACCCCCCCCCCGCTAGTTTATGAAATAAAAACAAAACTAAATCGTAATGTTTGTTTCTTCTACATATGATTTGTACTAAAACTCTTACAATGTTACGTGATAACAAGGTGAAGAAGTGTTGTATGTCCGGAAACACAGCATGACTTTCTTTTAATAACTTTGTATCTATTTTTCTCCAAGCCATTCATCCAGCACTGAATGGGTTAAAAATCGATCAGGGCACCACTTACACTTTCACTTCTAAAGCTCAATTTCACCGGATCAACATGAAAATAATAATCGACTTGTTGCCCCAGTCAAAAAATAATTCGGTCCACCATCGCTGGATGTTCTCTCTCACTTCCCCCTTTCTGCTTTTTATCCCGACCTTCCCTCCGACACCTCAAGTCAGCAGATTTCAGACATTAAATAATCTCACTTAATTCTTTTTAAACAATGAAAAATATAGATAATTTGTGGGTTCACATTTTCTTATTGGGGCGGATTTGCTTATCATAGTAATAACAAGGGTTAGGACAACAGATTATTCTCACCATTGTTTTGACTCTCGAGTATATATCTAACGCAGTTAGACACAGTTAATCAACTGAGAACCACATCACTCTATATAAAAGACATAAGATATCAGCGGATATATACTCGAGAGTTCAAACAATGAAAAAAATATGCTGTTGTCCTAGCCCTAGTAATAACCAGTCGTTATTTCTCCGAGGTCATAAGTTCAAGCCTCACCAGCTATCTATGATTTCAACATTTACTTAATTTTCAAAGTACACAAAGAATAGAGGTCCTGGATATGACCTTAAACTATATCCGATGGTGAGGCCCCCAGCTTGCGGGCTTTGGGGAATGTGGAGCCACCCTTTAATTGCCATTGCTCCCAGGTCCACTCCGACCTGGAGTGGTAGTACTATATTAAAAAAATCGTTCTTCAAAATCACCAGATTCGGTATTAAATAACCTGAAAAGGGTTGATATGCCATAAAACAAAACAACCAACCAACCAACCAACCAACCATATGAAAGATGTAAGAGTATTTCAACATATATGTGACACGAAATAACAAGACCACTTAACTAACATAACATGTATCAAAACAAAGTCATCTATATATTAATACGATAGCGTGTATGTTGCGTGTCACGCTTACATCTTTTTTCTTCTGAGTGACTATCATTTAATTGTTACTAGCCTGGGTGCCCGCCGTTGCCCGGGTGTTTGGAGGTGTGTACTGAGCAAAAAAAGAAAAAAAATGTTAGTAGGCAGGCAGGCTCGAACCCATATCAGAAAGGAGGAAAAGAACGTCAAAAAAAAAAAGTGACGTCTTTGCTGTTGCGCTCATCGCCAAACCAGAAGTGGCGGAGGTTTCAATTAAGGCTAGTCAATCAAAAAGAGGGGATGACTTTCGAAAATATTGGCGAAAAAAGCGACCTCTTCCTGTAAAAACGTGCCAAGTTGAGGATGAAAGAATTAATGTTTTTAGCCAATTTTTCAGTATTTGTCGCCCGAAGGGTCGAGCTTCAAAACGATATCGGTCTTGTGAAAATCTGTTGCCTCGGTCGAAAGTTTTATGCATACATACATTTAAACAGACAGGTGAGATTTATATTATAGACTAGCAAGAATGTTCGGCGTTGCCCAGGTATTTGGAGATGTGCGTGTGTGTTGGGGGGGGAGGGTAGATCAAAACAAAATAAAATAAAAACGATGTTAAACTTCTTTAAGAAATAGGAAAAACAACAACAACAACAACAACAACAACAAATAAAAAAAACAGCGAACTGCCCGGCGTCGCCTGTGTGGTAAAAAAAAAAGTTTTGGTAGGTAGGTAGGATCGAACAGATTAGTTTAACTTTTATACAAAAAAGCCGAACACACACGAGGGGAGCTAAAATATTAAGAACTTTTTAATAGTCGATGTAAATAAATCTAGATGCGATGCGCGTTCGCAAATCGTACATATTACAATCTACACAGTATATAAAAAGTTCTCAGAAACAGTACTCCCCCCCCCAAGCCTTTGCCGGACATACAAAAAATGTGCACACACATTTTGCCTTTTATATATATACTAGCAGGGCTACCCGGCGTTGCTCGGGACCGTATAAACAATGAAAAAACAAAAGCAGATATTGAACATATATTTTATTCTTAGGGGAGAGGAATCTTTAATCTCAAGTTTTAGCGTTACAAACAAACATTTGTCTTTTATATATATAGATAATGAGAGGTTTTTGGAGGGCCCCCCCTTGAAGAAAACTGATCAGTTGACCTACTTCTAGTGATCCGTTTGACGTGAAATTTCGATATTTGTCATCCGGGTGATGGGGCTTCAATATGATACCAAATTTGTCAACGCTGGTTGTGTCTGTCAAAAGTTTTAGCGTTACATACAAACCTACATACACACAGATGTTTGGGATTTGGGGGGCCCCCCTTGAAGAAAACTTATCAGTTGACCCACTTCTAGTGGTCCGTTTGACGTGAAATTTCAATATTTGTCATCCGGGTGACGGGGCTTCAATATGATACCAAATTTGTCAACTCTGGTTGTGTCTGTCCAAAGTTTTAGCGTTACAAACAAACATACATACATACACACAGACGTTTGAGATTTATATATATAATAATACTAGCAGGGCTACCCGGCGTTGCTCGGGACCGTATAAACAAAGAAAAAACAAAAGCAGATATTGAACATATGTTTTATTCTTAGGGGAGAGGAATCTTTCATCTCAAGTTTTAGCGTTACAAACAAACATTTGTCTTTTATATATATAGATAATGACAGGTTTTTTTGGGGGCCCCCCTCGAAGATAACTGATCAGTTGACCAACTTCTAGTGGTCCGTTTGACGTGAAATTTCGATATTTGTCATCCGGGTGATGGGGCTTCGATATGATACCAAATTTGTCAAGTTTGGTTCCGTCTTTCAAAAGTTTTAGCGTTACAAACAAACATACATACATATACACAGACGTTTGGCTTTTATATATATACTAGCAGGGCTACCCGGCGTTGCTCGGGACCGTATAAACAATGAAAAAACAAAAGCAGATATTGAACATGTTTTATTCTTAGGGGAGAGGAATCTTTCATCTCAAGTTTTAGCGTTACAAACAAACATTTGTCTTTTATATATATAAATAATGACAGGTTTTTTGGGGGCCCCCCTCGAAGATAACTGATCAGTTGACCAACTTCTAGTGGTCTGTTTGACGTGAAATTTCGATATTTGTCATCCGGGTGATGGGGCTTCGATATGATACCAAATTTGTCAAGTTTGGTTCCGTCTTTCAAAAGTTTTAGCGTTACAAACAAACATACATACATACACACAGCACAGACGTTTGGCTTTTATATATATATATATATATATATATATATATATATATATATATATATATATAGATGATTTTTTATTTCTTGTAGTAAATAATTTTACCAAGAATTCTTGATAAGTTTTGATTTTTATTTCGATTATAGTTGAAGGAACTCAAGTTACATATACATATATATTTTTTTTTCTTCATAAGTTTTAGTCTCAGTTTCGATTAAAGCTGATGCACTCAAGTCATATGAATATATTTTTTATTTTTGAAATCACACATTATATAATATATAAGCATCGATAGAAAATTGACTCTATAATAATATATACAAGATTTGCATAAATTAAAATATCATATTTAAGTGTATTTTACAACCGGACTATGCTAGGCGTCTCTGCTAGCTTAGATAAATGGTTTTGTAGTTTTAACAAAAGAGCTACAATATTATAAGGGCATCTCCATTTCTTCTGAATATCCACAGAATGCTAACATCAATATATTACATATGAAAGAGTTCACTGTGGAATTTCCACAGGTTCCGCTAGCAGTGGCGGCTCGTGCCTAAGATTAGTAGGGGTGCTGTTATAAAGAAAACACCTATTTTTTTTAATATTGTGTAAAAATAAAACAAACATAAAATTATACATAATTTATACGCATGCACACGTATAAAAATACAATAACTTAAAGGAATCCTAAATAGATGTAAATATTTTAAATATTTTACTTATTACATTCATTTGAAAGTAAACTCCATTCTTCTTGTTTTAATTTGTGAGAAAAGATTGATAATTTTCTCCTTAACTTCTGAATGACTGCTGAAGAACTTTTTTATCAATTGAAAGCACTGCAAGAGCATTTAGTCTTTCGCAACCCATGGTGTTCCTTAGAAAAGTTTTTATTCTTTTCAGAGTTGAAAAACAACGTTCTACCTCTGATGTAGTCATGGGAATTGTCAAGATAATTTTTATGGGTTTTGTGATTTCACTAAGAACATCGTTTAAATTGTTTTCCAAAATAAATTTCAGGAGATCAATTACTTTGCAATACTCATGGATATCTGACCTACTATAAAATATTTCTAGCTCAGTTTCAAACTTTTCTTTGTCAATCATGGGATATGCTTCAGTTGTCAAGGATATCTCTTCTGTAGGTAGTTTTTTTTTTCGTAAAACTAGCAAAGCTTATCTTGTAAAACAATTTAGCAAGTATTAAATGTTTAGTTGAAGAATATCTGTCCGTTATATCAACAGATATATAGTCACACAGTTCTTTAGCTTCGCCCTAGAGTGTTTGTGAAGAATTTTCACAGTATTTGGTGTTTCTTATCTCTAAAATAGCAGTTTTGAAATTTGTTATGTATTCATTGACTTTATATATGCTAATTTCCCGAGAAATAATTTCAACATGAGACATAATTTTATGAAATAGCTCAAACCAAAATATGAAATTTTCATCGTTCAAATATTTCAGAATTCCTGTCGCTTCTGCAACGGTCTCATCTACATATGATGTTGACTGAATTTCAGTGACAGTTTTTTTATGCTTGAACATTTTCATGAACTCTATTTATGTATGTTAAAGTTCCACCTTGTGGCGGATACACGTAGAATGCTTACATCCAGATGCTTCTTGAAAAATGGACAGACGCTGTGGTGATCTAGAAAAGAAAGTCGGAATAGCCAAAATGTTAGAGATAAATATTCTAGCATTTCGTGTAATGCTTGCTGCCTTCCTCATTATTAAATTAAGTTGATGCGCATAACAGTGAGTGAAATGCGCATTACTATAAACTGATTTTATTTTCGCCTGAGCACCAGCTTTTTTGCCTTTCATGACATTTGCATCATCAAATGTCTGAGCTATCAGTTTTTGGCGATTCCCTTGAAGGATTATATCTAATTGTTGTAGAATACATTTTGATATCCTATCAGCGGTTTGGTTTTCTGGAATAAAGAATCCCCAAATGCGTTCAAGTATTTTTTCATCCAAGACGTACCGTAAAACAATGATCATTTGTATATGTTCAGACACATCTGTTATTTCATCAGCCATGACAGCTACAAAGGAAGCTTTGCTAATTTCTGCCCTTATTTCATTATGGTATATTTGTAAAAGACAGTCAAGTATGTCATTCTGAATAGTCTTGGAAACACCTTTGAAGACATTACTGGTTTCTAAGTGATTCTTTAAATCTGGATCTAATTAAGATGCAAAATTTAAAAATCCTCTAAATACACTTGGATTTACTGAATCATCTTTTTCATCATGTCCTCGTGAGGGAGTTTCAAAGTTCCCACAAAAGAAAATACAATCTATTATTTTAGATAAAATTTCACGGTTCTTCTTAACATTCATGTTATGATGATTGATTGAAAGTCTGCAGGCCTCACTAAGTTTTGCTTTAATATTTATGGTCCCCAAAATTGATAGGGAAACTACATTGTCAACGTGCTTCTCATGCTTTTCAATCCTATCTTTCATTTTGCTAATAGTTCTGAAACTATCTTTTGTCCATGTTACATCACCCCCTAACAACAAATAAGGAAAGCAGAACAATGCCTTTTTTAGTTCACAGCCGCAAAGCTAACTTTTCTGTTGGTACCATTAAAGCTACGAATATACACTTTGTTGTTGCTAATGCCAGGCTGAGATATTTGAATATCAGGCGTTGAACGGCTTCTTTTCTTAATTACAACTTTATCATGGAGAGACTGCTGTGAAAACTCAATCTGTTGAAGTTCATTTACCGTCGCAGAAGTTAGTTCTTGGGGGTGCAAGGAGACCATGGTTAAATTCTTTTTATATCAATTGTATTGGGAAAGGTAAGTACTAGGTAGTCTATTAGTAGAATATCAATTAGGGTAGAAGGAATACAATGTTTATGTGATCCTCTTTTTGCGATTCAACTGAACGGGAAGTTCTAACTGAGTTGAATCATACTTTTATGACTTTTAGGTCACAGATTTTTATTAACGAAAAAAGTTTTACTATTTAACAACGGTTTTATTTATAAAAAAGCTTATTGTTAATTAAAAATAGGCGTATAACAAAATAAGCTTGTCATTAAAATTGCTTTTTTTAATACAAATATTTTTAACTTTGCCATTATAAGCCGTCGAAAAAGGGGTAATACGCAAAAACATTTTAATCAAAAAACACTATTTTAAATTGTATACACTTTACAGAGAAATAAAAAAATATACAAATATATTTCTTTTAAACTTTACAGATTAAATAAAATTTTACCGCAGGCAAACACACGAAAAACATTGTTTAAATACATTTTATTTACAATTTTTTAATAATTTATTTTTTCATAAAAACAAAATCTTTGCCTGCAAACGATGGTAAAGTTAGGAGATTACCATTTAAAAATGGTTTTATTGGATAACAGTTTTATTTAAAATTTAAAAATGTATGTTTATAACAAAACTTTGTAAATAAAATATAGAATAAAAAAGTTTACGTGTTTGTACTATGAGCAAACAAAAAAAAATTAAAGATACATAATTTTATTTACAAATCTTTTTACAACTTTTTATATAAAAATAAACACAAACTTTGCTATTTACTAAGCTTACTATAAAAACGGTTTTACATACTCGTCTTGTTATTGCACATTTTAATTAAAAAACTTTGTTCAAAGTGTAAAACTTCTTGCTTTGTCCTCGTGGGATGTAAATAAATGCTAAAGCTTTATATATATATATATATATATATATATATATATATATAATGTGTGCGTGTATATATATATAATGTGTGTGTATACATATGTGTGTATATATATATATGTGTGTGTATATATATATGCGTGTATATATATGTATATATATATATGTGTGTGTATATATATATGCGTGTATATATATGTATATATATATATGTGTGTGTGTATATATATGTGCGTGTATATATGTGTATATATATGTGTGTATATGTGTGCATATATATGTGTGTGTATATATATGTGTGTGTATATATATGTGTGCATATATATGTGTGTGTATATATATGTGTGTATATATATATATATATATATATATATATATGTGTGTGTGTATAAATATATGTGTGTGTATATATATATGTGTGTGTGTATATATATGCATGTGAATATATATGTGTATATATATGTATATATGTGTGTGTATATATATATATATATATATATAAGGCAAAAACATTTCTAACTAAAAAAAATAAACTTTTCTTCGCTTTTCTATAAACAAAATGTAAATATTTTTTATTCTGTAAAGTTAAACTACTACAAAATAAATAAATTTAAAACTACTTAAAAATAGAAATAAAATAAGCCATATAGGTAAAATAAAAAATAACATTTGTAACTTCAAGGCTAAAAGCCCGAACACTTTTAATTAAAAAAAAAAAGTTTGGCATATTATATATTTTTGTCTGCTTAAATCGCATTTAAAAGTGTGTTATTTATTTTTATTTTTTTTTAAGGTGGAGATTTTATTTACAAGAACACGTTACACTTTTTAATAATAATAAAAAGAAAACATTTGTAAACAAAGCTTCTTAAAAAAAAAAAAAAAAGATAAGCGAAAACGCGCAAACACCGCGTTTGGAACTGCGAAAAATACAGTTCCGATTTGACTCATATTAACCGTTCTAGATCGGGCATGCGCACAAGCGAATTTCACTAAGAATGTGTAACTGTGAATTTCGCAGCCCCAAGCAAAGTTTTGCTTTTATGCTTACATGAGTATGGGGACAATTATCGACATTAAGATCCAGGATTATATATATATATATATATATATATATATATATATATATATATATATATATATATATATATATATATATATAATTAATATGATATATTATACATACAAAGAAAAAAAAATAAACGTATTCTTTTTAACGTGTGTATCGATAATAATGAGTAGAAATGACTTGGGGGTGCTACAGCTCCAGGCACGAGCCGCCACTGCCCGCTAGTATCTTATAATTGAAAACACCATTCTACATTTTCATTGGATGACGATTAATTTCATATTCAATTTACACACATATACAAGATTATTTATTTTTAATTTTGTACATATATCTATATTAGCAAGCTGCCGACGTTGCCTAGTCATAAGGTACGCTTATATATGATATTTAAATTCATGCAAATTACATATTTATTATTAAAAAGACAATTCTCTATTGATTATTATATTGTACCTAATATATAGTAGTGATATCAAGTTAAAAAACAAAACAAATATGACTAAGGTGCCATCAGCTAGAATCGAAACCGAAACCTACAACTCTCCAGTTTCATTCCTTAGTTTGTGAACCACACCCATACGCATATAAATAGTTAAAAAATAATTTTGTTTACTTTATGAATGTAGATTTGTACATGTAAACAGGGTTAATACAACTACTTCTTCCAAAGTCAATTGTTTTGTTTTCAATTTAGACCCCTTAGCAGCAATTTTTGCCGACTAAAATCCAAATCGAAAGTGTTTTAAAGGTTCAAATACCCTAAATATCAAATTTCTACTCTGTTGACCAAATACTAAGAGACTTTTTGCACACACACCGACAAGGTCACATAGACATTATAATCATCCACTGGCACGTGTTTCATCGTTTACGACTCTAGCCAGATTCGAAATCGAGACCCCATGGTAAATAGTGTAAACCTCTACCACTAGGCTATCTTGCACGTCTGCTGAATATATCGCGATTTACGTAGATCTTATTTGTTTTTGTTTTGTGATACTTTTTGAATGAATTCAATTATTTATATGAAAGTGCATTTTTACCTAAATGCGAGTTGGGAATAATTTTTTGAATGAATTCAATTATTTATATGAAAGTGCATTTTTACCTAAAAATGCGAGTTGGGAATAATTTTTTGAATGAATTCAATTATTTATATGAAAGTGCATTTTTACTTAAAAATACGAGTTGGGAATAATTTTTTGAATGAATTCTATTATTTATATGAAAGTGCATTTTTACCTAAAAATGCGAGTTGGGAATAATTTTTTGAATGAATTCAATTATTTATATGAAAGTGCATTTTTACCTAAAAATGCGAGTTGGGAATAATTTTTTGAATGAATTCAATTATTTATATGAATACATTTTTACCTAAAAATGCGAGTGTGGAATAATTTTCCCTTTGATCAATTTGGTACCCTCAATGGGGTGGGGGGAAGCATATGTATTGTTTTTCAAATATAATATATATATATATATATATATATATATATATATATATATATATATATATATTTTTCCCAGAGCTAGAACGTTTTCCTCTTAAATTCTACACAATTATGTAGAATGTTCAAAACTATGCATGAATAGAATTAAGCATAATAGTGAAATGAAACCAGCCAAAGTAATTGACACTCGTTTTTCCAAGGAATATGCAAATTAGTTAACTTTTATGTAGTCGCTCACATATTTATGACTGAATATATTAAGAAGTTCGTTTCAATAATTTTTAATAGAAAAAGTAGACATTTAATATCAATGTCAGATTGAGAAAAAAATTAAACTTTATAGATATATAGATATACAGACATGCACATTGGCATGACAATGTTTCGAGCTGTAGTCATTAATAACTAAGATCTCATCAGGCAAAAAAAAAAAAAAATGTCTACTTTTTTCTTTAGGAGTTAATATTAGAAAATAATAGTGGTTTCCAACTATATATATATATATATATATATATATATATACGAGCATTTCAGCCCGGTGTTGCCCAGGTGTTTTGATGTGTGTGTTGAGCAAAAAAAAAAAAAAAGTGGTAGTAGAAAGGCAGGCTCAAATCCGTACCGCGAAGGACGAAAAAAACGAGGGTAAAAACCTGACGTCTTTGTCGTTACGACCACCGCCAAACCGGAAGTGACGTAGGTTTTAATTAAGGCTAGACAATCGAAAAGAAAGGATGACTTTCGAAAATATCGGCGAAAAAACGACCCCCCCCCGTGTAGAAAAATGCCCAGTTGAAGGTGAAGGTATTAATGTTTTTAGCCAATTTTTCAATATTTGTCGTCTGAAAGGTCGAACTTCGAAAACGATACTGATCTTGTAAAAATCCGTTGCCTCTGTCGAAAGTTTTAGGCACATATGCAAACATACATACATAAATACATTTATATATTGGTAACTAAAAATTTTCGACCCAAACCGATTAAAAAGCTTGCTCTATCTCTGAATACCCTTTATGTAAAATTTCAAATGTTTAGACCAGAAATTGTCTGAGTAATTTGGTAGAAACCGCAGAGGTCAAATTATTTTTAACTTTGACCCCTATTATGACCCCTTAACATTTATTGTTTTGGGCTCAAATCAAGTTATTAAGTTAGATCCATGTCCAAGGGACCTATAATTAAAATTTCAAGTCTTTAGACCTAAAATTGTCGGAGGAGTTTGGTAGAGTTCTCAAAGGTCAAATCGTTGAACTTTGACCTCTTAATAGCCAAATTACTGGCCGAAAACGAATTACACACATTTTTCCAAATCTCAGTACACTGTATATCAAATTTCGAGTCTGTAGACTTAAAATTGACAAAGTTATTGCGTAGGGAAATATACACAGACACAAAGACATGCATTCACTTTTATAGATATACTAGCATGGGTGCCCGGCGTTGCCTGGGTGTTTGGAGGTGTATGCTGAGAAAGAAAAAAAATATGGTCAATTTTTTTAACTTTGACCCCTATTATGACCCCTTAAAATTTATTGTTTTTGGCTCAAATCGAGTTATTAAGTTAGATCCATGTCTAAGGAACCTATATCTAAAATTCCAAGTGTTTAGACCCAAAATTGTCTGAGGAGTTTGGTAGAGTTCTCAAAGGTCAAATCATTGAACTTTGACCCCTTACCACCCAAATTTCTGGCTGAAAACCAATCACAAACATTTTCCCAAATCTCAGTACCCTGTATATCAAATTTTGAGTCTGTAGAATGAAAATTGACAGAGTTATAGCGTAGGGAAATGTACACAGACACACAGACAGACACGTTCACTTTTATAAATATACTAACATGGGCACCCGGCGTTGCCGGGGTGTTTACATGTGTATGTTGAGCAAAAAAAAAAAAAAAAAAAAAAAAAAAAAAGTGGTAGTAGGAAGGCAGGCTCGAAACCGTACCACAAAGGAGGAAAAGAAGGGGTAAAACCTAACGTTTATGCTGTTACGACCACCGCTAAACCGGAAGCGTCATTTTGTAAAATTAAGGCTAGACAATCTAAAGGAGAGGATAACTTTAAAAAATATCGACGAAAATTGACCCACCCCCCTGTAGAAAAGTGCCTAGTTGAAGGGGAAGATATTAATGTTTTTAGCTAATTTTTCGATATTTGTCGTATGAAAGGTCGAACTTTAAAACGATACTGATTTTGGTAAAATCCGTCGCCTCTATTGAAAGTTTAAGGCAGATATGCAAACAGACACACATACATACATTTATATATTGGTAAATAAAAATTTTAGACCCAAACTGATGAAAAAGCTTGCCCTATCTCTGAATAACCTTTATGTAAAATTTCAAATATTTAGACAAGAAATTTCTGAGTAATTTGAAAGAGACTGCAGAGGTCAATTTTTTTAAACCTTTCACCCCTATTATGACAAGTGTTTAGACCCAAAATTGTCGGAGGAGTTTGGTAGAGTTCTCAAAGGTCAAATCGTTGAACTTTGACCCCTTACCAACCAAATTTCTGGCCAAAAACCGATCACATCGATTTCCCCAAATCTCAGTAACCTCTATATCAAATTTCGAGTCTGCAGACTAAAAATTGACAGAGTTATTACGTAGGGAAATGCACACACACACACACACACACACACACACACACACACACACACACACACACACACACACACACACACAGAGACACTTTCACTTTTATATATATATATATATATATATATAGATAGATAGATTAAACAAAAATATATACGTACTAGCATTTCAGCCCGGCGTTGCCCGGGTATTAGGAGGTGTATGCTGAGCAAAAAAAAAAAAAAAGGGTCAATTTTTTAAAATTTGACCCCTATTATGACCCCTTAACATTTATTGTTTTTGGCTCAAACACACACACACACACACACACACACACACACACGTTCACTTTTATAGATATACTAGCAGTGGGTACCCGGCGTTGCCCGGGTGTTTGGAGGTTTATGCTGAGCAAAAAAAAAAAAAAAACTGTAATTTTTTTAAACTTTGACCCCTATTATGACTCCTTAATATTTATTGTTTTGGGCTCAAATTAAGTTATTAAGTTAGATCCATGTCCAAAGAACCTATATCTAAAATTCCAAGCGTTTAGACCCAAAATTGTCGGAGGAGTTTGGTAGAGTTCTCAAAGGTCAAATCATTGAACTTTGACCCCTTAACAGCAAAATTTCTGGCCGAAACCTGATCACATCGATTTTCCCAAATCTTAGTACCCTGTATATCAAATTATTGCATAGGGAAATGTACACAGACACACACACACAGACACGTTCACTTTTATAGATAGATAGATAGATAGATAGATAGATATGGAAAAAATTTTATGTTTACTGTAAGCTTTTTACGCAAATATTATGCAGGTATAAATCATGTAAAATATCTGCATGAATATAATTACACGTAATAGTTTACTAAAGATGATCATTCCATAAGAAAACCAAAAAAAACTAATAGAGAATTAATTAAAATGGATGTTTAAAAGAATATGCAAAATAGCTAGATCTTTTGCTAGTGAATGCAATCCCACAAGCCATATATAAGAAAATTGTATTTTCTTTTTAATTAAATAGAAAATAATATGAATATCAATACACACAAAAGAAAATCGCATAAGTTGGTTTTTCATGTCATTGATATATATATATAATTGGAGACAGAATAAAACTGATCTAAGATAGCAGATCTTGCACACACAATATATATATATTAAATATATAAAAAGTTATATACGCAATTATTTGTTTTTAATCTTCTATAAATATAAAAGCGAAAATGTACGTATGTATGTATGTTCGCTTTTCCTCGATGTCCACGAAAGGCTTCTTTCAAAGAAGCGCTTGCTCGCTTCACAACTTTTTAAAACTTTTTATATCATCTATAAATTGTAATATCTACGAATTATCCACGGAACTCGCCTTTCTATTTAATTTTATTGACTTTCAAACGTTAATTATTCCACATTTCCCGCATCGGCACGCCGTTACATTCGGTTTTCGGTATAAAAAAAAGCGAAACTCGACTCTAATCACAGGCCGAAAGCCAGTTTGTCGAATGTCGACTTCGTCATATCAGACTGTAGCTTTCATTTCGAGACGAGGGAGCGGCTTTTTAAAAACAAACAGACCCATTTATTCAAAACTGTCCCGCACAAAATAACTGCTGAATACCTATCGCCATCACGTCAATCAAAAAAGCGCACCTGTTTTTTTTTAAAACACTTTACTATTTTCCAACTGTGCGTCCTCATTGCTTCGGGGTTTTTTCACATACCCCGAAAAACACCCGGGCAACGCCGGATACCCCTCGCTAGTCTATAAATATAAAAGCGAAAATGTATGTATGTATGTATGTACGCTTTTCCTCGATGTCCACAAAAGGCTTCTTTCAGAGAAGCGCTCGCTCGCTTCACAACTTCTTAAAACTTTTTATATCATCTATAAATTGTAATATCTCGCAGTTAACCACGGACCTCGCTCGTCTATTTAATTTTATTGACTTTCAAACGTTAATTATTCCACATTTCCCGCATCGGCATGCGTTACATTCGGTTTTCGGTATAAACAAAAAGCGAAACTCGACTCTAATCACAGCCCCGCCGCCCTACAGGCCCGTCGCCCTCCGGGGCCCGGGCGACAAGATCAAAGTGTAGTATCTGTTCCGACAGATGCTGCAAGCAGGGACCATATGTGGGGGTAACTCCACATATCAGACCTTGGTCAATGTAGGGGCGACCCTTCATGCCAACAGTTACTATCCAGCTCCCATTTCCCACCTCTCGGGAGCTGGTCCCCCTTTTCCCTCCCCCCTCCCTTCACTCCTCACATTAAAAATTGGCCTTGTGCCTAATTTGCTCGGTGGGGGAGCAAATAAATACCCACAGGCCTAGAGCCCTCCGGGGCCCGGCCGACAAGATCAAAGTGTAGTATCTGTTCCGACAGATACTGCAAGCAAAGACCATATGTGGGGGTAACCTCACATATCAGACCTTGGTCAATGTAGGGGCAACCCTTCATACCAACAGTTACTATCCAGCTCCCATTTCCCACCTCTCGGGAGCTGATCCCCTTTTCCCCTCCCTCCCTCCCACTCTCTCCACATTAAAAAACGGCCTTGTGCCTAATTTGCTCGGTGGGGAAGCAAATAAATACACACAGCCCTGCCGCTCTGCGCGTCCCGGGCGACAAGATCAAAGTGTAGTATCTGTTCCGACAGATACTGCAAGCAAAGACCAGATGTGGGGGAAACCCCACATACCTGACCTTTAACCAGCTCCCATTTCCCACCTCTCGAGAGCTGGTCCCCTTTTTCCCTTCCCCCTCCCTTCACTCCTCACATTAAAAATCGGCCTTGTGCCTAATTTGCTTGGTGGGGGAGCAAATAAATACCCACAGGCCCAGAGCCCTCTGGGGCCCGGGCGACAAGATCAAAGTGTAGTATCTGTTCCGACAGATACTGCAAGCAAAGACCAGATGTGGGGGCAACTCCACATACCTGACCTTTAACCAGCTCCCATTTCCCACCTCTCGGGAGCTGGTCCCCTTTTTCCCTCCCCCTCCCTTCACTCCTCACATTAAAAATCGGCCTTGTTCCTAATTTTCTCGGTGGGGGAGCAAATAAATACCCACAGGCCCAGCGCCAGTGGTCTCTAGAGAGCTAAGTAACGTTTGGTCGATGTCGACTTCGTCATATCAGACGGTAGCTTTCATTTCGAGACGAGGGAGCGGGTTTTTAAAAACAAACAAACCCATTTATTGACCTCATGAAAAATTGTCCCGCACAAAATGCTAACTGCTGAATACCTATCGCCGTCACGTCAATCAAAAACGCGCACCTGTTTTTTTTTTCACACTTTACTATTTTCCAACTGCGCATCGTCAAGTCTTTTTTTTTCACGGGCACCTGTTTTTTTTCACACACACCTACAAACACCTGGGCAACGCTGGGTACCCCTCGCTAGTCTATAAATATAAAAGCGAAAATGTATGTATGTATGTATGTATGTATGTTCGCTTTTTCTGTGTGTCTACAAAAGGCTTCTTTCAGAGAAGCGATCGGTTGGTTCACAACTTTTTAAAACTTTTTATATCACATATAAATCGTAATATCTCACAGTTAACAACAAAGCTCGCCTGTCTATTTAATTTGCTCGATTTCGGGAAGATAAATATTCAACATTTGTCCCTCGCCGCATGTGGGTTAGTCTTTTTCCTATAACGTCTTGGGGGAAAAAAAAAAAAAAAAAGCGTTCAGCAGTAAATGAAATCCCGCAGTCAAACTTGACCTCATTAACTCATAAAAACGAGCACCTGCTAAATCCAAGTAATTAAATAAATTCAAACGCGTTTCCATAAGCATGTCACGGTGGGGCAATGGTTAACGTCGCACGTTTTTTTTTTTTTTTTTCACAACTTTACTTCAACGGTTTGGATTCGATCCTCATACTTACTTTTTTTAACCCGCCCCCCACACACCTCCAAACACCCGGGCAACGCCGGGTACCCCTCGCTAGTTTAGTATATACCCAGTAGTGTCGAAACGATTAATCAGAATCGAAAATTAGAGAAATTGGAAGATTTAGGGGATATTATTTTTTTCAATATATTATTTTTACACTTGTTTTTTTTTTCAATATATATTTTTAATACCTGTTATTTTTTTTCAATATATTATTTTTACACTTGTTTGTTTTTTTTCAATATATTATTTTTTTACCTGTTATTTTTTTTCAATATATATTTTTTTACATTTGTTTTAATATATTTTTTTACATTTGTTTTCGTTTTTTGTTCAATATATTATTTTTACACTTGTTTTTTTTTTCAATATATATTTTTAATACCTGTTATTTTTTTTGAATATATATTTTTTATACTTCTTTTTTTTTTCAATATATTTTTTTTACATTTGTTTTTGTTTTTTGTTCAATATATTATTTATATGTTTGTCATGCTTGTCAATATATTTTTGCACATGTTATATTTTATCAATAAATTATGCTTATATCTATTATTTTTTCATTATATTTTTTACACCTATTTTTTCCAATATATATTTTTTATACCTGTTATTTTTTTTTTCAATATATTTTTTTTAACTGTTATTTATTTTTTCAATATATTTTTTATATCTGTTATTTTTTTCAATATATTTTTTATATCTGTTATTTTTTTTCAATATATTTTTTATATCTTTTTTTTTTCAATAGATTTTTTAAACCTGTTATTTTTTATCAATATATATTTTTTATATCTGTTATTTTTTTTTTCAATATATATTTTTTTTATACCTGTTATGCTTGTCAATATATTTTTTGCACCTGGTATTTGTTCAATATATTTTTACATCTGTTTTTTTTTTTTTCAATTCATACTTTGCAAATATATTTTTATATCTTTTATTTTTTTATATTTATATATATTTTCACACCGTTTTTTTTTTTTTTTTATAAATATATATTTTTTTTACACCTGTAATGAAATATGGTTAATGTTTTTAATTATCTAATTTCACATATTAGTAAAAACAGTAATTGGTTTAGTTTTTTTGGTTTTAGTTTATATATATATATATATATATATATATATATATATATATATATATATATATATATATATATATATATATATATATATATATATATATATTAAAACAAGTTTTTATGTTCTGTCTCTGGGTCATTATGTCGTACGGGGAATGCATATTTTTGTCCGCCCCCTCTGTTACTATCTCTTACCACTACGAGTCTATCGATTCATCCCCCTCTCTCTGCTTCTCTTTGTATAAAAATTAAAGTACGTCACGTAATAAGGTCAATGTTAAATTTTACACCCGGCCTGTTACATAAGAAACTAGAAATGTTTAATTTAGTATTATTTTCTCGGAAAAACAAATAAGTGATAAGAACTCGTTAAATATTTTAATAGTTTTGCATTTCTTCATATTCCCCCATCTGCCTTCCCCTCTATCTCTCTCTCTCTCTCTCTCTCTCTCTCTCTCTCTCTCTTTTAAATGTCACGTACCGGATTCCTTTATCTTATCCCAAACCAAAAGAAAACGTGAAAATGTCCACGTACCAATTTTCATTTTGTTTATTATCTCAGACCCTGACCGACACGTATCGTTTTTTAAATTCGCTAAACGTATAAATGTTTAAGATACGAATTGAATAGAACCAGTTTTACATTTCAATGGCATTCTTAAAATCATGATTTTTTTTTTTTTACTTTCGTCAAAAATATGAAGTTTTCAATGATACTTTAAACTTTAAATTCAATATCTCTGCTGTTTTTGTGCACAAAAACTTATGTACCATTTTAAAGTACTTGGATGAATTTAAAATGTACCATATGTATTTTTTCATTTTAGAGATTAAATAAGGAAAGTTCACTGTGACCTTAAGCTTCGATCTTCATTTTCTTTATATATATATATATATATATATATATATATATATATATATATATATATATATATATATATATATATATAACTACTTCATTTATTCACATAAATTTAATATACGAAAGTATAGATTTATGCGTAAACTTAAAGTATTTACTTCAAAAGTGCTCAATACGTAGGTAGAGCTAGTTAGTAATTTATAAAATATATATGGCGATTAAGCTACACTGAATATTCTGCGTTTCATCCAACTATAGGATTCGTCAGGCTTATGCGCCTGACGAATCCTATAGTTGGATGAAACGCAGAATATTCAGTGTAGCTTAATCGCCATATATATTTTATAAATTACTATATATATATATATATATATATATATATATATATATATATATATTAGCAAAAGTACCCGTCGTTGCGTTGACTGGGTTCAAAAACAGCCTACAGAAAATAGACTCTGATTTATGAAAGGAAGGGTTGTAAAGCTTCGAATTTGGGGGTATCAAAACCAAAACAAAATATGATGAAAGTAAAAATAAAATAGATAAACCCCATAATTTATTATACCATATCTGTTCACACTGAAACACTTATCACAATATTCTGTGGATCTATAGTAAAAAAAACCTTGTTAAACTTTGTGACATATTTCCATTCTATGGAGGTCAGGCGCGAACGAACACCCCATAATTTTATTATACCATTTTTCTTCAAACTGAAACATAATTATCAAAGTATACTTACGCAGATAGATATGAAAAGTCTTTATTAATGTTTGTGCCTATTTCCATTCTATGGAGGCCAGGTGCGAACGCAGACCCACACAATTTTAATGAACCACCGTTCTGCCAGATCAAACATACCCATTCCTGTGTCTCGATACATCTTCTATCATTATATGTAATCAGTTTTTTAAAATAGTCAACCATATAGGAGCCTATTCGTGACCAGACACACACACAGACATTCAGCTTTATATATATATATATATATATATATATATATATATATATATATATATATATATATATATATATAAAGCTGAACGTCTGTGTGTCTGGTCACGAATAGGCTCCTATATGGTTGCCTATTATAGAAAACTGATCACACATATAATGATAGAAGATGTATCGAGACACAGGAATGGGTATGTTTGATCTGGCAGAACGGTGGTTCATTAAAATTATGCGGTCTGCGTAAGCGTTTGGTCCACAAAGTATGGAAATAAAAAATTAAAAAAAAAACGTTTACAAGTGTTTTTGATATAGACGTAGATAATAATACTTTGATAAGTATGTTTTAACTTAAATAGGGATGGTATAATAAAATTGTGCGGTCTGCGTCCGCGCCTGGCCTCCATAGAATGGAAATATGTCACAAAGTTTAACAAGGTTTTTTAATATAGATCCACAGAATATTGTGATGTGTGTTTCAGTGTGAACAAGTATGGTATAATAAATTATGGGGTTTATCTATTTTATTTTTACTTTCATCATATTTTGCTTTGGTTTTGATACTCCCCAAATTCGAAGCTATCTCTTTCCAACCCTTCCTTTTCATAACCTATCATACTTTCATAAATCAGAGTCCGTTTTCTGTAGGCTGTTTTTGAACCCAGTCAACGACGGGTACTTTTGCTAGTATATATATACATATATATATATATATATATATATATATATATATATATATATATATATATATATATATATAGTAATTTATAAAATATATATGACGATTAAGCTACACTGAATATTCTGCGTTTCGTCCAACTATAGGATTCCTCAGGCTTATGCGCGAATTCTGTCGTTGCTTCTTGTTTTTATATATGTTGAGGATTTCTAGTTGGCCAATCAGCTTTCTAGTATCAACCGCGCCCCTTCCTATCAGCCAATGGGCATGCATTTTATGAAACAAAGGATCTGTTTTAGAACTAGGTTAGTGGTTTTAGGTGGCCGTTCTCCTTTTTTTTTTTTTTTATACATATAAATATACCTATGTGTACACAATAATGCACATATATATACATATATACATATGTGTGTGATCGTTTATGTATATTCATGTTTATTTAATTTATTTATTTGTTTGTTTTCTATTGTTATTGTTAGTTTTACTCGGACTCTATGTACTGTTCATAACTTTATGTCCATTAAAAAGTTTGACTCATGTTCAGGTAACCTACATCTAAAATTTCAAGTGTTTAGATTCAAAATTGGCGGAAGAGTTTGATAGATTCTGCAAAAGTCAACTCTTTCAACTTTGACGTCTTGGCAACCAAATATATATATATATATATATATATATATATATATATATATATATATATAATTTCAGGTTAATATGCTCCAGACGTAAAGCAACTAATATTGAATATTATGCGCTTCCAGGAACCTCTTGACATTGCCAGCTGTGTGAATGGGAGCATTATCCTGCATGAAGATGGGATTATCATCCAAATTCTGACCAAAGTAGGCTAGAAAATGCTCAGTCAACATATTGATGTATTTGGTCGAATTCGACCTTGCAAGCGTACTATAGGCCCTGGACCATTGGTACTAATAATGCCCCACACCAAATCTGAACCTCCACCATCTTGCAGCATTGAAACTGAGCACCTAGAATTAAATTCTTTGTATTTCCTCTGACGGACGTACTGTCTACCATCACTGCCTAGCCTATTGAACTTTAATCTGTTTTTGACAGTAGAAAGAGAGCAGTTTTTAACAAGATTGTTGAATTTGGGAAGCCGTTTCAGATCTGTTTCTTAGGCTGCGGAACTTGATAGCATTGTCTTCCTTGTTAAAAGTAACTCTAGTATGAGCAGATTTAGGGGCATCACAAATACTGCCGGTATTTTGGTGCTTTTGCACAGTCTTTAGTACCGTTTTCTCATCACATTTCAATCTGCGACCGATTTTTCGATTGGATAAACCAGAAAGGTGGAGATTAATGAGCTCCTGACAATCACTAAGAGAAGGTTGTGGCACATGGATTAAATGTTATCCTGTATCACCTGGAACAACAGCAATTACGATTAGAGATGCTTTGTTGCCTGTTGGTGGATATTTTAAACTGATTTAAGGGCGATAATTTAAGCTGGTTTTAAGCGAATTTGTTGCTGCGGACTTTCTTTTTTGCCTCCTTAATTTGAAGTTATTTTTTTAAATTGATGTGAACAATAGAAAATATCAATTAAAAGTCAAATATGAACAGGTAAAATTATAGAGGAATAAAAGTCGAATCAAATGAGGTATAGGTTGTTTAAACAGTTACATTAAATTTAGCTTAAATTTGCAGTTTTTGAAAAAAAGTCGATGTTATTGATGTCGTGTCTTGCATTTGGTTAAAGATTGTCAATATCGCACAAAAACTTCCCTGACTTGTCACAAAATTGAAAATAAAGGTTCTTATTGTAGAGCAAAGAACTAAATCAAAAGTCAGGTTTGACACACCAGAACAAATGAAAAAGATGGAAAAATATACGGAAATATGTCCTTGGGAAAATATTTAATAAAAACGTAAAGTTTCAGTTAGATAGGGCTTATTTGCACATCACACATATCGACCATAGGGCTCATTTGCATATCAGACCTATCGATCATAAATTTCCATACATTGAGGAAATTAAATAAACCTGTCTTGCAAAACCACAAAAATGGTGACTGGGTCAAAAATAAATTTGAAGGTGAATATTACATTAACTGGTACAACAAAGAAATTAAAAATGTTTGTATTAAGAAACATAGAAAATCTGTTTGGGACAGATTTTATGCAACAATTTAATTTGTGTGATTTGCCCATAAATATGCTTTGTCAAATGTCAAAACTCTAACGACTGAGAAAGAAAAATCTAAACTCAGAATTAAAAGAAAGTTTCTCTGAAGTTTTCTCAGCGAGTCTGGGAAAATGCACAAAAATGTCTGCCAGATTCGAATTCAAAGAGAATATGCAACCAGTATACAAGAAAAAAAAAAAAAAAAAAAAAAGAAAGAAAGAAAGAAATATACTGTTCGCCTCATTGGAGAAA
This sequence comes from Euprymna scolopes, assembly GCF_053919585.1. Lineage (NCBI taxonomy): Eukaryota > Metazoa > Mollusca > Cephalopoda > Sepiida > Sepiolidae > Euprymna > Euprymna scolopes. The sequence continues at coordinate 79,456,592 of NC_136496.1, forward strand.
ATAAATAAGGAGCTTGAAAGACTTGGAAAAACCGGCATGCTATTAAAGGTTGAATTCAGTCAATGGGCAGCCTCTACCGTCCATGTAGAAAAAAAAAGAAAAAAAGCAGTGGTAACAATGGTAGTCGAATGTGTGGTTATGGTAGAAATCTATGTTGAATCTTTATTTATTTTACTGAGTGAGATTCATTGTGTTTAAAGCTCAACTCATCTAATAATAAAAAGTCATCTTAAAAAAAGGATCATCCAATCAATAGATACTTTTAAAAACTACCATAAAAAAAAAGAAAAAAGTACTACGTACTCCTTGCGAAGTAAAAAAAAACTTTGGAGGGGGAGGAGTGTTATGGGGAATTACATATTCACGCATAATGGACTCTGCTAACCATTATATAAACCAAGAGGCTAATACTCTCATGGGGGAAAAATATTGCAACTTACGCAAGACTACACAAACTGTCTAACTAACCGTCAGAAATACTGACAACCTACTTGTATTTATTTTCTAGTACAATATATTCCTTTCACCTAAACCCGTTGTTCGAGTTTTCTTTGTATGACCCTTCCCTAAAGCCACAGAAGTGAATCATACTACTGCATTTGTCTTGATTATTGCCGACCCTCAAAGTTACAACAGTAACCCTATTTTTGTCTTCACACTGAATTGACAATTTTTATTTCCACATCTGCTCGTAAATGTAATTTTCAGTTCCTATAATTATGATAGAATTATTAAATTCTCCCCCCCCAAAAAAAATAAATAAATAAAAATAAAAAAATGTCTGCTTCATTTTTCCAATCATCCACTGAGAAAATACAATATTTATACCTAAAATATTTTCTCTAACAAAATCAAGCAGTTGTCATTATCTATTCATTATGTTCTTTTACATAAATAATGGTCAAATTCAAGGTCAACTTACCTTATTTGACCTCCAATATAAAAATACATTTTCATATATATTCCAATTATTTAAAAATTATATATATATATATATATATATATATATATATATATATATATATATATATATATATATATATATACATACACTGTGATACTACCGATACTCCCCCATCAAAGTGTTAGGAATTAAGAAAAAAAAAAGGTGCAAAAAAGTATAACAAAAAAGAGGGGATAAGTTTATCAGCAGAACAAAGGTATAAGAAGTTGTTCACCAAGACACAAAAAAAAACTAAAATGGGATTGTTAATCAAGGTGCAGCAGTAACGAGAGCAAAAGGATCAAACAATGGATATTAATATGCTTAGAGTTAGTTTATAAGCAGTTTTAGGAGTGGCAATGTGTCCTGCAACAGTTTGTGAATGCTTTTCACTTCCTATGACCGCATAGCGTAGCGGTAAGATGTCACGTTTTCTTTCACTTTCTTTTCCGCCTTTGGGTTCGTCACGGGTTTGAGCCTCCCTCCCTACTAACACTTTTGTTTTTCTTTTACACCTCCAAACACCCGGGCAACACTGGGTACCCCTGCTAGTCTATAATATAAATCTCACCTGTCTGTTTAAATGTATGTATGTTTGTATGTCTGCCTAAAACTTTCGACAGAGGCGATGGATTTTCACAAGATCGGTATCGTTTTGAAGCTCGATTCTTCGGACGACAAATATCCAAAATTTGGCTAAAAACATTAATTCCTTCACCCTCACCTGGGTACTTTTCTACAGGGAGGGGTCGCTTTTTTCACTGATATTTTCAAAAGTCATCCCTTCTTTTCGATTGACTAGCATTAATTTAAACCTACGTCACTTCTGGTTTGGCGATGGACACAATAGCAAAGACGTCACTTTTTTTTTCACATTGTTTTCATTCTTCGCGGTATGGGTTCGAGCCTGCCTGCCTACTACCACTTTGTTTTTTTTTTTTTGCTCAACTCACACCTCCAAACACCCAGGCAATGCTGGACACCCGGACTAGTCTAATGAGAACTGGTGACTCCACATTGTTATACGATAAGGTAATAATGCATTTTGAGAGCTGGATTTTTATAGATGTCTGGTAGGGCTGGACTGGAAACTTATGCAAACCGCAAGAATATATCGAGCACTGGTCAAATTGATCAGCCAATCAGAAAGTGACAACAAATGTGATTACCCAAGGAGAAGCCACATAATTAGCAGACAACTTTTGATAAATTGGAAGAAAAACAAAAAAAACGTTTTTAGTCATTAATTTTAAATCATGGAGCAGCACACAGCAATTAATCTATATACTGGACAAGTTAGTACAGACGCAGGAATAAGTTGTAGAGTACTACACTGTTTGTCAAATTATTAACGAGATAACATTTTTTTACCAGTTTCAGAAACTTACCGGTAGTTTTGTATCAAAATCTTCGGAAACGTTGGCAATGCACGTACTGTGGAATTTTCATACGTTTCCACGCAATATAAACAACTTGCCATCATAATTGCTAAATCCATGGTATTTGAGGTGTGTCAAATTATTAACAAGGCAGTTTGTTTCATCAATAAAATGGGTCATAAAGGTGGTTTGAGTAGTTCTGAAAAAAGTACTATTACAGAACAGCTAGCAAAAGGTAAAACTACCCTTGAAATATCGAAAATGATAGGAAAGTACCATCAAACTGAAGAACTTTGTCAAGGACCCTACAAAGGTACGTAAGAGGCTGATAAAGGTAATTCTAGAGTTGTTTCATGCCGTTCTCTACTCTAAATTAAACGTGAAGTTGTTAACCCTGGGCAGACAAGTCGAGAAGTCTTTGACCAAGCCGGATTGAAGAATATCTCTAAAAGTACTCGATGTTGCCTTCTGAAAGAAGTGGCAAAGTCTGTTAAGCCTGTGACAAAGCCTCCATTAAAGCAACATCACATACAAAACCGATTGAAATGAAAAGGGATTTTTCCAAAGTTTTGTTCATGGATGAGGTACTTTAGTTGGCCCATGGAGAGTCCAAGAAGGCATCAAATGCTTACATAGCTTTTCTGAAGGAGCGCTTTGAACCGTGGCTGAAAAAGCAAAGGTTGACGTTCAGAAGAACCATTATTTTTATGCAGGATAATGCTTTCTTGCATGCAGCAAACAAAAGCAAAGAGTATTTGCAACAACTGGGGTTCTCTGGGCTACGGAAGATGGAGTGGCCTGCGAATTCACCAGATTTGGACCCAACTGAGAACTTTTGGCGTATCGTAAAGCGACGCCTCTATGCAAGTGGATGCCAATTTAAGAGCAAAGATGAGTTGTGGGATGCTCTCCAGAGATATCGTGAGGAACAATTGTTGAAATCACAAATTTGACTAATTCTATGGACCAACGTCTTTTACAAGTCATTCATAAAAAAGGATCGCATATCCCCTACTAATTATGTCAATGTAGAAATTGCTATGTAGTTATTGTGTTCTAAGCATTTTCCTAGTTCATTTAATGTTGGAAAATTATTTCAATAAATAAGTTATGGGTATATTGTGTTTTTTTTTTTTCTCAACCTCATTAATAGCTTGACACACTGAAATAAACAGATATTCCTATCTTTTGCCATAGTTTCGCTAATACTGCTTTAAATACTTTTATTTTCTGACTGGAGTAGCTGAATAGTATTGTAAGCACTTTCTCAAGGTTTCATGGATTTTTATTCACTCGTTCCTTAAATATTTAAAAAAATATAAACTCATTAATAATTTGATACGCAGTGTATAAACAGAACAAACAGATAGCATCTGAAATAAGGTGTAGGACATGTCCCCCCCCCAAAAAAAGAAGAAATCTAAAGAAGAGAATGTGAAGTGGGCTCAGAACGTACCGTTACCGATTGGAAGAACCCCCACCCCACCAGAAAAAAAATGTAATTTTTAATCACGCTAGAAAAAAATTAAAAAAAATGTTTCTTCTTATTTAAAACAAAAAATAAAAAATATTCATTGATAAAACTTATGTTGTTATATTTTATTTTAATTGCTTTTTCCATTTTTCATATTGTAATTCGTATTCGACGAATGTTGCCATTTTCTATTTCTTAGCATTTTTAAGATTTGCTTGGCGACACTCGGCATAGTCCGGTGGTTTACGTCAGATGCCGGGCAAATCCGAGCAGACATTTACGGTTGGCAAAATGCACTAATACCAACTATACTATTACTTTTACCAATTTCATACTACTGCTTAATTCAGTTTACTATTTCATAATAAAATACTTTCAGTGCTCAATTCGGTGGTGGGTGGGGTGATGTAGTATCTGCTCTGTAATCATGAGACTACTCTCCCAGGCATTACCTATTTCTTGTGGGGAGAGGGAGTAGTGTAGTATATATCTGTCTCATGATATCATCTTTCCAGACAGTTAAAAATATTCTTCCTCCTGTCGAATCGTTTTTTTTTTCTAGTATTTCTATTTTTATTAAATTTATTTGTTTTACTTTTCTTTTCTTTTTTTTTTTTTTTTTTTAAACCTTATGTGGATATTTAATAAACTGCAACCTCTCCAATTTCTGTAGTCTAGAGCTGCCACTGCCTCAAGTAATATATAACACAAAGAGGAAGACCACACAGGACGAAATAGACTTTTCAGAAATAGACATTGATTTCAATATGAATGATGTAAGAGTATTTTGACATATATATGTAAAACATAAATAGCAAAGCTACTTAACTAACATAACATGTACTTATAAATGAAAACACCTACATTTTCATTGGATGACGATTAATTTCGTATTCAATTTACATACATATTCGCATATTCGTGACTATTTGTTTTTGAATTTATATATATATATATATAAAATAATTCCAAAGGCTTGGACTTCTGGTTTCTTGACTGTCATTGCTCTTGTGGGCTGCGATGTTATTCGGCTGTGCGAGCTAAAGTGACTAACTTTATTTCAATTGTAAAGTGCTCAATAATAAGAAACGAGTTTCTTAAAGGGGCTGACATATTATATATATATATATATATATATATATATATATATATATTATTTTTAAAATATAATTATCCACTGACACCTGTTTCATCATCTACGACTCATCAGAGTGGCTGAATTTAGTGAGATTCAAAATCGGGACCCCACGGTAATGAGGCTAAACCCTAACTCGCTCATCCATCTCGCACGACTGTTTGGATATATCGCGATTTACTTAGATGTTTGTTTTTGCGATACGTTTTGAATGAAGTCAATTATTTACGAAAGTGCATTTTTACCTAAATGCGAGTTGGGAATAATTTTCCCTTTAACCAATTTGGTATCCCCACATAAGGGATGGCATATATATTATTTTTAAAATATAATTATCCACTGACACGTGTTTTGTCGTCTACGACTCCTCAGAGTGGCTGAATCTAGCGAGATTCGAAATCGGGACCCCACGGTAAAAATGCATTTCATAAATAATTGAATTCATTCAAAACGGATTGCAAAAGCAAAAAAAACAAACATATATATATACACACACACACACACACACACACACACACACACACACACACACAGGGTGTCCGAAAAAAAGCTGATGGTTAAAAAAATAAATTCATAACTTTCTTAATTTTTTATATTTTTCTTTTATTTTTTCAGATCATCTAATGTAACCCTTCCACGGTCATCATGAGTCGTTAAACTACCGAGGAGCGGATATTTATCGTAGAGTTGTATTTTCGGTTGAATGAGTCAATATCAGAAACTCAAAGAGAATTTCAATGAAACTTCAACACAAGAAATTCCCCTACTCCCAATGCAATAAAAGATATGGTGACTCGATTTCATGAGCAAAGGTCTGTATGTGACCTCCCTAAATCTGGTAGACCCCGTACGGCAAGAAGTGATGAGAATCGTTAGAGATTAGCAGAGAGTGTGGCCGAGGATCCATCCACATCAGTAAGAACATCAAGTCAAATTGTGGTCTCTCGATCAATATGGTTCCAGCAGGACAGTGGAACGGCGCATACGGCACAGGAAATATTAAATCTGCTCCAGGACATACTCGGCTACCAAATAATTTCTCGTGGCTGTGAGATAAATTGGCTACTTCGCTCGCCAGATCTCACATGTGCAGATTTCTTCCTTTGGGGTTACCTCAAAAAGTAGGTATACGCATACAAATCAGCCATAATAAATGCCCTTAAAAACAATATAGAGGAGGAAATTAGGGCCATAAGCCCTGAAGCATTAAGTTATGTGCTGGATAATGCCCTGCAGAGAGCACAAGAGTGTGAAAATGAAAATGGGGGACATTTGAGTAACATCATTTTTTATAACTTAAATTAGACCTTGTGAAAAGCATACCCTAGATTAAGTTGTGCAAATAAAATTAAAATCGGTAGACTATGATATCTTACTATATCTCAAAAAATCACGGGGAGGCTCATCTATCTATCATATGAAAACTGGTAAGCATAACTTAAATATTGAGGAAGTTAATCTAATTTAAAATCCGTCAGCTTCGTTTGGGACACTCTGTATTTGACTACTTCCTGAAATCACATAAATTAATATACAAAAATATAATTTTATGCGTAAATTTTCAGTATTTACTTCAACAGTGCCCAATCCATAGGTAGAGCTAGGTAGTAAGTTAAAAAAAAAAAAAGAATATTTATATATATATGGCAATTAAGCTACACAGAATATTCCGAATTTCATTCTTGTGAGAATTCGTCAGGCATAAGCTTAATTGCCATATATATTTTGAAAACTTACTACTGTATATATGTGGTCTTAGCCTCCGCGACAAGGTATCAAATGCCAAATTATTCACAAAATGCCAAATATCTGGCATTGAATTATTCCTTATTCAATCGCAATTGCGGTGGGCTGGTCATGTATTGAGGATGCCCGATGACAGAATTCCAAAAATTGCGATGTACAGTCAATTTGAGGTTGGTAAAAGAATTGTCGGACGTCCTTGGCTTAGGTACAAGGACAAGTTGAAGAGTAACTTGTCTGCAGTGAACATACCATACAGGAGTCTTGAAGATGAGGTGAATGACCGAAAAGGATGGAGATCAAGGTGTTTTGAAGGTCTCCAGAGGTTTCAATCTGAAAGCTTAAGGCAACTGAAAGAAAACAGAGTAAGAGCAAAACGACTACCAGCCGAACCAATATCTGCAGCATTAAATCCACATTCATGTTCTATTTGTGGCCTTGTCTGCAAGTCCCTTGCTGGACTAAAAAGTCATCAGAGGCAAAAGCATAAATGAGTTTTAGAAATATGGGTTGTCTGAACCTCATATGTCGAAATCGACGGGAGAGTCCATCATATATATATATAAAGTAAATGGTAAATAGTAGTCTGCCAAATCTGAAAAAACTATCGGATTGTTAATTCGATTCTGGTAGTGGAAACAGATGTAACCAAGCAGACCAAAAATTGGTAATAAAAACATAAGCATCTTAATAACATGAAAAATCAACTTATTAAAGATAGAATAAGTCCAACCCAAAGTAGCAGATCTTGCACACGTAAATAAAATAAATAAGTAATAATATAAATATATTAAATATATAAAAACATTATTTAGAAGCCAAATACGGTGGAACCTCTAAATAAGAAATTATTGGTTCTGGCTTGTTTTTCGTATCTTGAAATTTTTGCGTCCTGGAAGTTGTTTTACACTAATCCACTCCAAGGCATATAAAACATCCATTAAATTTCACATGGGTAAAACCAGAAAATATATTTTTTATCGTTATTATAAGATCATGACATCAATCAAATCTATGGGCACACAGAAGGATTCAAAGTGAAATAGATTATTTACTTTCTTACAGCTACTGTCACTCACACTTTTCATGTCCTGAACATTTTTCATATGCGGGGACAAAAAAACAAAACATTCGGATTACATTTCGTAAACTGAAAATTTCATAAGCAGAGTCTTTCGTATCTAGAGGTGCCATTGTACTATGCTAGATTTTTTTTTTTAAAATATGAAAATAATAGTATAAATCAGATAGTCTAGAACCGCTAGGTTTGTTTTACAATCCACAGAAATAGTGGTAAAAAAACACAAAAAACAAAAACAAATATATAATAAATGAATATTACCAAGGTTGGTTGGTTGGTTGGTTGTTTTTGTTTTACGGCATATCAACCCTTTTCAGGTTATTTAATGCTGAATCCAAAGATTTTGAAGAAAATTTTTTTAATAGAATATATTTGTTGTTTTCAAGTCGGTTTCTATTTAACCCATAGTTGGGACCCCAACAGGTACTACCACTCTGGGTCAGAGTGGACCTGGGAGCAATGGCAATTAAAGGGTGGCTCCACACTCCCCAAAGCCAGTAAGCTGATGCCTCACCACTGGATATAGTTTAAGGTCATATCCAGGACCAGAATATTATCAATAGCAAGATAAGTTAAGATAAAGCGTGTAAAGTTACATAGAAACTTTATTACATTATCAAGTCAATAAGGATTACAGAAAGAGGAATAAGGGAGAAACTTCCTTAGGCCATGGCATTTCAAAGCTAAATGCTCTTCATCAAAAGAGGAGAAAAAGCCGGCATTATACAAAAGTAACGGTAAAAAAAAAAACAACTCGACCTTAAAAACATTCACATTAGAAATGGAAAAATTTTTGAGATGAGAATTGGAAAAAATTATTTTATAGAGACAATATGGTGGGGGAAAATAGAATAATTTAAAAAGATAAAGAGTAAAGTTACACAAGAACTTTATTAGATTATCAAGTCAATAAGACTTACAGAAAGAGGAATATATATCATAATCTCTAAATTTAAACCTTTGATTTTAATAGCGTTTTTTTTTCTCATTTCATTTTGCCTGAGACTGCCAGTTGCTCATTCAAATTGTTTCTGGTCTACACCAGACATTAATTATTTCTTGAATTTTACCCTATTTTATTAACTCATATTGTAAGTTTTTCTATAATTTTGAATTGAACAGCTTTCTTATTTTTTTTTTAATTATAGAAAGGGTTTTACTTGGTTTTTACTGCTCCTCTAATATATGCATTTTGTGTGATTCTTCTTTTTTATGATTTATACTGCACTGCTTTGAAACCATTTGTAAAACCCTTTTGATGTGAATTAATATACATTTTATACATAAGGAGTGTTGATACATGAATCTTCTGTGAGGATTTCCTTATTCAAGAACCTGGATTTTGATTACTTATTAGGTGCCTTTTCAGACATTGAAAAATTTCTTTTGGATTATTCTGCATGTGGGTGTATGGGATATTAACTTTCGTTTCATTTTATTCTGGAGTACACCTTATATGGATTATCTTCCAAGAATTTGAGTTGATTCACATTTTAACTTTCTTATTTTTTCCTTTTCCTTCTATTTTTTATTCCATACTTTATTTGTCCTGCTTTATTTATATTTTATAATTAAAATTTTTCTATCAGAACTTTATTGGAATTTTTTAAAAGATTTTTTGAAATTTAAAAATATCTTTTAATGTTTTTAAAATTTTTATAAATTAAAAAAAAATTCTTATTACTTTATCATTTTTTATAGATTTTTAAAATCTTTTATTGTTTTTTTCTGTCTCTTCCCTCTTTTATCCCTATCATATTGACCCCCCCTACACACACTCAATATTTTTTTCTAATTCTAATACATAATTTTTTGCCATTTCAAAAGTCTTGTCTTTTTCTAATCTTTTGGTGAAATGTATTTAGCTTGAAGATGTTCTAGAGGTTTCTCCCTTATTGTCCTTTCTGTAACCCTTATTGATAACGTAATAAAGTTCCTATGTAACTTAACTCTTTATCTTTTTAGCCTATTCTAAAAAAAAAAAAAAAAAAATGGAGCGACCGAGGAGAGATTGGGAGGGATTTTCATATTTTTTTATCAGATTATCTTCATTTTCACTATAGACTATTTCTACACTATATGCCTATTTTGGTTTATCCTTAGATACCATATTAGTACTGTTACTTTTTTTGGGGATATTTTCTATCTTTTATACTTTTCATCCTTTCATTTTATTTTTCTGTTTTTTTTTTTTGTTTTCATTAAAAAAATTTTTTTTTTTTTGATTCTTTTCATTTTCTTTATTTTTCATTTTCTCCGTTTTTTCCATTTTCTTCATTTTCTTTATTTTTCATTTTTTTTTTAAATTAGTGTAATTTTTAATTTTTTGTCCTTTCCTTTTTTACATTTTCCATTGCTTATTCTTTATATTTTCTACATTTTCCTCCCTATGTTCTCTTACTCTTAATATTGTTAGTTTTATAGTTTAATTGATCATTTTTAACCATTATTAATACTACCACTAGCAATTCCATATTTACTTCATCCCCATCGTTATATATCTATCATTATTAACACTACTATGTTTTATTATTGTACCTTTATATTTTTTTTTATTATTTTATACTGCCTTGTACTTCTATGCTCTTTCTTACATATTCCAACTTAACTTCTGTTCTCTATTTCAAGAAACTGCTCATCTATCAACGCCTAACTCTTTATATGTTTATAAAAAAACCTCTACTATTACCTTCCTATTGCTTTATTCCTCTTTCTCAGTTTTAAATGTACATCTCCACATATGACATGTACTAAACTAACCCCCTAACGTATCATGGAAAACCACCTAACCCCCATTATTCACCATTTATATCTATTATGTGATAATCACAATTTCATCCTATATCACCTTAATCATTATAGTTTAGCTTTACTCTCCCTCATATTTATACTGTTTACCTTCTACCTTAAATAAATCATTAAATAAAACATTAAATAAGTCATTATTTTGTTCCTAATGTACTTATTATTAGATATCATACTTATTAGATTATACTTATTATACTTAGATCATACTTATTATTATATATCACATTTTTAATCTATTACCTAGCACTTCCTTCCACGCTACATGTAATTTAACCAATGCTACATGTAATTTAACCAATGATACATGTTATTTAAACAAATGATACATGTTATTTAAACAATGATACATGTAATTTAACCAACGCTACATGTTATTTAACAAATGCTACATGTGAGTTAAACAATGACACATGTGATTTAAACAAATGATACATGTTATTTATCCAACGCTACATGTTATTTAAACAATGATACATGTTATTTAGCCAATGCTACATGTTATTTAGCCAATACTACATGTGAGTTAAACAATGATACATGTGATTTAAACTATAAAAGAATGTTTCTCCTCTCTACTACTACCCAGTATAATTAATAATTAAACCTTTTCATTCTGTATTCATAAATAAATTTCATATACATTTTTTTGTATTGCGCTTTGAGAATATTTCTGAAGAATTGTAATTTTAACTCAAACTGCATTCTTAACATATTCCTTTCGTATGAATGTGCGTGAGCGTGTCCGACATTTCTCAATGAAAAGAGAAAACAGACAAAAACAGTTTTATGCAGTTCAGCTTATTTTGCTTTCACTCAATTAGAAATATCTTTAGTAGCGATATCTACATGCGTGCGTTGGTTTTCATGTCTAGCTCATTTAAGACAAAACTAGACAACTCGTGGCCCGTTGGGTCAGTATTTGTTACATATTTTATTAAATACTATCTGCATTTACCCAGCCTTGCCCTGGTGGAGACATATTGCAGAGTTGAAGGCATAAAGACAAACAATTCAAAACATAGTTATTTTTGTCTCCCCGACAAAATGAGGGTGGACCTGTAAATTCACCCTTGTCCGTTCGTCTGTCCGCACTTTTCTCAATAACCACGCCTTGGAATTTAAAAAAATATTGCACAAACATTAAACATGATATGAGTAAAAAAGTAATAGAACAAATTTTCCGGGAAGACTCTGTGCGCCCCCCCCCTCCCTAGGGGTACCTTTCGGGTTAAAATGGCTAAAATTGACATTTCTTTGCTTATTAAAAAAAAATTGACGCTTTGGATTTTTATAAAACTTTCTGAAAAGTTGTAATTAACTGATTTCTATATAATTTTGTTTGTGTATACTTCGTGATAACTCTTGGGTGTGCCGCAGGGGCTCTTTTAGGGCTAATAAAAACACTCCATTTTTGGGACTATTTTACCATATTTGTCCAAAATTTTCTGTGTATGTCTATTTAGCAATTTTATATGTTAAGGCCTTGGGGACTTTGGGGGCTAAATGAGGGGGGCAAATGATGGACTTAGTCATTTCTTTTTTTGCATGGTGGAGAACTCAAATTTACATATGTTAAGGCCTAAAACTGCACCGTTTGTTCATTTTCACCAGGATTTGATGTCCCCTGGGGACTTTTGGGGCTAAATGGGGGGGACAAATGCTGAACTTAGTCATTTTTTTTATGCCTCGTTCACTGTGCACTCACAGGGTACCATGCATGCTTCACTTGTTTTTTATTTATTTTCTTTTACTCTTTTTCAACCCAAACTGTGGAGAGTTGAGCAGTGAGATGTCTGTTCACATTACATTTAAACTTCTGCAGCTTAGTACAGTCAGAGCAAGAAACAGGGAGGGAATTCCAACATCTAACAGTCCAATGTAAGAAACTATTAGCATAAAAGGCTTTCTGACATTTAGAGGCCCTAACAGTGAAGGGGTGGGATTTTGCTGCTTGTCAGTTTAATCAGAGGCGTGTACACCTAAGGGGCACAAGTGCTATGAGTTCATTTAAGCATATTCCATTAAAGTACAGGAATGTGACAATGTGGTGATGGGACAGAGATTGGAGCTTGGCTGTCAGTGCGGGATCTATTAGATTTGACACTCTAAGCTATAAAAAGGAAATAAAAATGGTTAAAATACTATATAAAAATACCAAAATAGAATTATTTCTATCTTCACATAAAATGCATGTGTGAAATATTTTTTTTATTTTCTTTTTGGTATATATTATTAATGTTTTTAACTCTAATTTGTAAAAAAAATTGATGACGTGTTTAAATGCATTATTTATTTTTATTTGTTTTTTTTTTTTGTTTTTTTTTCTGAGAAAGAAGATTTCAACTTTTTTAACAGCAGCGATAAAGAATTTTCTTTTTTTTAAATTTAATTTTTTTTTTTTTTTTGCGAGTTTGTATTACAGTGAAAGTGTCTACTGGAGACATTTATAGTCATTTTTTTTTCATTCCTTGGATTGGCTGGTTGTTGGGTGTTAATTTGTCACATCATGACGCCCTTTCAATCCCGGATCAGTGACATTTACTTCTGCTCTCTCTCTCAACACCCTTGCACAAATTCATTAGTTTAAGAGGTCCTTATTTCTGCTATGCTTCAATTTTTATTTTTTAGAGAGTAAATTTGAAAACATTTTGATTTATGGATCCCCTAGATTCACTCGGCTAATTTTGAAGTATTAACTATGGGGAAAGAAGAATTGCTGATGCAAGTCCACAACTCAACTTAAAAAAAAAAAATACAGAAAAATCTTTGTCATGGAACAAAAGTGTCATATTCTAAAAATCAGATAACTTGATCAAGCGTTTTTTTTTTTTTTTTAGGTTGAATTCTGGATAAAAACCAAACTGCTTGCTTTGAATTTCTCTTTGGCCTAAAAATTTGCTGAAAGAGTAACAGCATCACTGCATCCCATGCAACCTCTGTAGAGTAGGAAAGCAAGGGGTGACCTTAACTGAATTTATGCATTTTCTGGGCAACTTATTATCATTGCTTCCATTTTGTATAAATTGCGACCTTTTTCATCTCCTTTTCGGAATTGTTAATAAAATCCGCAATCTTTTTTTTCAATCCAATCATATGTAGTACAAACTAGCAGAGAGACCCGACGTTGCCCAGGATTGAATGAGGATCAACGAGTGTTTCACTCTCCTATATTTTATTGTTATCGAAATTGATGAAATCGCCTATTTTTCAATCAAATCAATTGATTGCCTTCTCTAGTTGGGGACTCACCTCAGTGCACCAGGAAGAAACTTCACATGCTTCCCCACAGTGATCAGTCCACAATACATTGTAGTGCACTGTAGAGAACCTACTGCTGATTTTATAAAAATTTTTTAAATATATAACGGCTATAATTAAGGTTTAAAAATGCAAAAGTCAAGTATCATTGTTCAGTTGTGCTCTAGACAGAAACATTCATTTTGAATGCACCCCTGTCATATAAAAGAACATACTACTGATTATGTCTGGCTTTTCTGCTTGTGCAGTGATAATGGCTTGAATTTAAGTTTTAAATGCAAAAGAATCATTGTGAAATTGTACTTTAAATAAAAACATTTCCTTCAAATGCGCCCCTGTCATATCAAAGAACCTACTGTTGATTTTATATGCCGGGCTTTTCAGCTTGTTTGGTAATAAAATTTCTTAAATGCACTTGTGATGTTAGGCTGTATAAGGTTTTAACTTTGGTTAAAATTGCTTTTTCCTTCTTTCGTCAGATTTTTTTTTTATTATTGATACTTATCAAAGACATTCTGATACAAAACCTATCTAAGAACACTGCCAAATACATAAAGTATATTGGTGTGAAAATTTTTTTAAAAATCGGTCTAACAGTTTTGGAATATATAAACTCACACACAGAGACAAAGTTCCTTTTGTATAATAGTAAATACTAGTGGGGCCTGTGGAAATTCCACAGCAGCATCTTTCATATGTAATATATTACTGCTTCTGTGGAAGTTCAGCATGAATGCAGATTTTGCGATATTATTGTAGCCCTTTTGTTAAAACTGTACAAGTATTTATCTAAGTAATCTGGTTAATGTAGTGTCAGAATATATTTGGTTATTACGGTTTATCTCCGATATCCTTATAGGAGTCTGTGACATATTTCCATTGTATGAATGCTCAGCGTAAACGGATACCTCACAATATCATTATGCCATCTTTAGACGGAACAGATACTACTCTTAGATCCTAGCCAGAAGACCAAGAAAGTATATTTTAGTTTCACATACGGCCTAAAAGCAAAAACCATTTTTATTTATAATTTTTTTTTTTTTTTTTTTTTTACATTTAGCCTTCAGTGATCGGGAGATCCTATTTATTAAAAAGGAGGGTAGACGGAGATAACATACTACGAACCTTAAATTGGGGAATCTATATATTAATTTAATGTTCATAATATATTATCACCTTCTGTCTTCCTTTACTATTTATTAAAATAGGATCTCCCGATTCAATAATTTATAATCTGGAAAGCGTGACACACACACATACATTAAAGGTATTACTGTTTTAATATATAGATACTTCGATCTATGCCTGACTTGTCATCTAAGTTCTAGTCATGAATCTTCAACAGTTTTTGTTTTATCGTCATTCAATGGCTATGGTGTGTAAAATTATGAATAAGGCTAACAAATCCTTTTTTTAGCACTGTCTTCATTTTGGTTGTGATGGGTGTTTTTCCGTTAAGGAATCATTTGAGAATTGTTTTAATTTTTTTTTTTTTTGTATTCTTTTTCTTTTACCTTTTTTTTTTTTTTTAAATTTTAATCAAATAGGATTTTGAAAGTATTCAAAAACGAAATGATAAAAATGATATTTCAATATGTAATTAGCAAATACAATACACAAATGATGTGTTATTTTTTAATTTTTGAAATTGATATTAAAAATAAAATGATACAGGTCAATATGTTAAAAAGAAATTTCATGTGTCCAAGTATTAGTAAGTTTTGATGACAAAACTTACACAAAGATGGACATGTTGGTTCAATTCAATTAATATTAAATGAATAGCAAATAATAACCAATATATATAAAAAATAATTTTATAAAATCAACAATAGGTTCTCTACAGTGCAATGTAGACTACAATGTATTGTAGACTCCTTCATTGTGGGGAGACAGGTGAAGTTTCCTGCAGGTGCACCATGGTGGACCCCCAACTAGAGTAGGTAATCAATCGATTTGGTTGAAAAATGGTCGATTTCACTGATTTCGATGACAATAAAATATGGGAGTGTAAAACATTAGTTGATCATCATTCAATCCCGAGCAATGTCGGGTTTCCCTGCTAGTTATTGATATTTATTATTCTCACTGATGCTGAGAACAAAGATAGATTCCATCTGTAAGTTCTTCTATTTGTATCGTAGCACGTTCATGCCGTAGATGAAATCAGGGTTAATGTTCTTCATAGGTTTCGGTCCATTGTTGGTCCGATTCCTCTGAACTTCCTTTTGAACTTGACAGAATACACGGGGTGGGTTGCCATTACCTTCCCCAGCACAGTGGCATCTAACTTGCCTGTTTGCACCTATCCATTGTCCTTAGATCATTCGAATAGCTGTAGTCCAATAACGTAACTCTTAATACCATAGAACTGTTGATCTGCTAGAGATTCATCTTCCTCCATGGCCATCCAACGTTCTGCTGCCGACGTCATCAGAGATACCTTCTCCTAGATGTATGTCTTAACGAAGACTAGGGATGCATCTCCCCCCCAGTGAATTAATGCGCCTCCAGATACCAACCTGGAAATTTCTTATGACTTGGCGCGGTACATACAGTGCCTAGCCTTCCCAAATGGTCACCCATCTGGTACTGCCCAGCCTCATCGTTGCTTAACTTCGGTGATCTGACGGGAACCGGTGTGGCAACGTAATTGTGCCTGGCAAGTGCTCATCTCTAAGTATTAGAGTCTTACTGTTAATTGAATTACCCTGCAGTAGAAAATACTTACAAGTATAAATAACATCGAATTACTGACTAGACTAAGCCCAAGTACATAAATACATATTTATTACAATATCAACAAATGTGAATGAAAACAGCAACACTACAATACAGAACAATACAATAAAGTGATACTCACTTTGGTAGTGGCTCTATTGTGAGTGGTAGGTAGTATCGTTCATTCTAGAGTCTTACTCTGATTCAAGTGGGCATCATTCCCACGAGGCGTAAAAAGATCCATTCCCTTCTGGTGCTAGGACTCTCTCTGTCCCTCAAGGGAAGTAACCCTCTGGTCTACTCCGCAACCGGTGTTGTTTGCCCTTATTCCCTTACAAATCTAATTACTACTTCTAGTTGGATAAAGTATTTTCTAAAAGGAATTATATTAAATTTGAAAGACAAAGAGTAAAGTAAAAAAAACATATTGAAATATTAATTTTGTAGGATGATATGCATTAACAACAAACTTTCAGAAATAGACTGGATTCACTTTAGTACATATATACTAATGGTATACTCGTGCCCCAGTCCTATATGGCGAACTCTCTACTAGCCATTATGACAGAGGGGCACCGAAGAAAAGATATAAAGACTTTGAAGAAGTTCCTCGGTGACTGCCACATTGACCACCTCCAGTAGTCTGCTCTTACTGCTGACCGTGTTACCTGGCGACGTACTGTCCACCAGACTGTCGCCTCCTTTGAGATCTCCCGCACAGACAATCTGCAGGAGAAGCGCTGCAGGAGAAAGATTCAGGAAGTCTCAGCAGCCACACCTGACGTGACTTTTGGCTGCAGCCGCTATGGCTAAACCTGCTTGTCCTGCATTGGGCTCCTCAGCCACAAGTGTGCCTGCAGTCGACGTGGAAAACCCCCTTCATAGAATCTTCGTTTGCTAAGTACTGCCAAGATACTCACGCCCAAATTTTGCTCAGGAAAGTATATTCTATCCAAAAATTCTTGGCCCCCCCAATGTTTATCTAGTGAACTATTTGCGCTGCTTGTGGTTGTTCAGCATGAATGCAGACCCCACAGGGTTAATGTAAAACATTGGTGAGGGGAGGCTTGCAACTTGGATTTATGAGAGAAATTTAATGGTCAACCCGGAAGCAGGAGACAGGAAGGGAATTCCAAAGTCTAACCGTCTGAAGAAAGAGACTATTAGAGTAGAAGACTTTTCAGCATCTAGGTACCTCTAGAGTGAAGAAGTGGGATTTTGCTGCTAGATGGGTTAGTTAGAATACACCAAGGAGATATGTGCAATGAGCTCATCAGAGCACATTCCATTGCATCCTTGTTAAAGACTGAGCCTTGAAACTAAAACAGTTTTTGCAGCATGTTTCACTAGCATTGGTGTGCGGTAATGCTTTTGTTATCATTACTGCTGACAGAGGATAAACCCTCCTCACCCCCACATATATCTTCTGTCTTCAAGAAACAAAACTAGTGTTCGTTTGTTAATTGCATATAATTTGACTTTTCCTATTAAAACTAATATTAATTTATAATTAAAATTTGTAAATTTAAGAAGCCATGTAGAATCCTTATTTTTTGATTAAAAATTTATTTATTTAACCATTTTAAATTGACTTAGTTTCTATGCCTGATGACGACGTATATTGCTGAAACTAAGTCGGCCGTAAATTCTTGAATAAATAAGTGTTTATTTAAAAAAATAATAATTCTGTGGCCTTTTTAAACTTACAAATTCCAATCCAAATTTACACAACAAGAAAAATAATTTATTAATGCATAAGCATTATAAAGCACATGGTTTAACCCTTGAACGTGAAATTGTACTTTAAAGTCTCCTTTAAAAAAAATAAACAATATTTCTTACTCTTATGGTTTGTCAGCTAAACTGGTCTTCAAAGTACAGGTCTATGCATGGTTCAACAAGTGAATGAGGGGTTTGTTATGTTTGTGTGTCAGTTACACGCTAATTTCCGTCACGTGTGGGTTTCATGATTTAAAAAATTTATTTATTGCATAAAAAAAATTCTGGCTGTAAAGGGTTAAAAATATTTAAAAAGAAAATGTATATAAATTGCTTTTATAAAATCTGTGGTGCACTAAATAAATAGCAAGTGAACAGGAAATAATTGTTGGAAGGTCAATGACTGGAGATGATAAAATGGTGTTTCCGGAGGAAGGAACAAAAAAAGAAAAAGAATGTTTCTATTTTGTCTCGACGTTCATAGGTCAAAGTTCATCATTTGACTAGAAAAAAAAAAGTAACAGTTTTTCTTTCTAGATTTATTTCTGAGGATTTTGTATTTTCTTGAATTCTATTTTTACTGTATAAAACTCCTCCTCCTCCTCCTCCTCCTCCTCCTCCTCATCATCATCATATTTCACTTATTCAGTTCAACATCCGTTTTACATACTGGCATGTCTTGGACTGCTTTAAGAAAATGACTTCCAAACTAACCTTTCTCTAGCCAGGTTTTTATCCTTCTTTCCTTTAAGTCTATTTTTATCATTTTCCTCCATGTTTTCCTTGTCCTTTCTCCTGTGAACTGAACCTGCTAACTCAACTGTTCTATATTTACTAAGCCAAAAGCTCTTATATATTCTTTCAACGTTACCATATCATTGAAGCCTCTTTTTTTTCTTCTTTTTTTCAGTCAATGTAACCTCCAACCTTCTTCAGTCATATTTTGTTGAATTCCGGAATCTTTCTGTCGAACTTGAGAATCAGCACGAAATTTCAAACAGAACCATTTATTTAATCCATGAGAGTAGCATGCTCTTGTTTCATCAGCCATGACTGTGCAGAAGACATAAGTAATTCACAATTTTGAATATCTCCCACACTGAGGATTGAACCATTCAAGAGTGTACTTTTTACAACTGAATATTACCAAGTACGTTATCCACTATGCCATGGGTTTCCATTAGAAGTTCCATTCAGATTCTAAAGTTCAATAGAAAGATTCTAGAGTTTGACAAGATACACCTGAACAAAGTTGTAGGTTACATCGACTGAAATGTTGTGCAAATAACACTCAAGATGAGAACAGTAGTCTGAAGAATCCGAATAATATGAAAAATTAATCCTCATCTCAAAAAATTTAGAAACAAAAATAAAAAAAGGATAAAGAAGAAATTACTTATTTCACTCAAATAATAAGAATGAAAGAAACGTTTTTTTATATTTTATTTTTTTGTGATTGTTTTTTTTTTCTATGGATATGTATGTCTGAGACTGAGAAGATGATCTCCTGAGAGGGAACAGATACTGTACTTAAATCCTACCCCAAAATATTGGATGACCAATTTTTAGTCAAATTTGAAAGTATTTTCATACAGTTACTTGATTTTTTTAAAAATTATTTGAAAATTCTTAATACACTTTTGGGCAACATTCACACAGTTCAGTTCATACATCCAATTTTATTAGCAAATTTATTCAATCAAAATAAAAAATATAAGAAATATTTTCCGTAAAATGCATAAAAAAATTTCTACAATGTCAGTTCTAAATACACACGAGAGTTAATTTTTTATATGGATGACAATATTAGGACTCTAGGCCAGTAAGTAGAGATTAAGTTAACAAGTAACAATTTTGGTAAGGGTTACACAAGTACATGTCAAGATAACCTGGCAGCAAATGGTAATAGACCCTCCATGAAGCTAGGATGATTGAGGCAGGAGTTCAAAGGTTAATTCCCTAGACAAAATGTGCTAGAAATGCTGGTATCGAATGATATGACATAGAAATGATGTCACATGTTCAGAGAATAAAACAGAGTTTTGAGTCAATGGCATTCGGAAAGCAAGAAAAGCAACGTGTTTGAAAATGTAGAAAAAATCTTTGAAACCCTACCCATTCATCGATCATCTTAAGATCAAGTAAAAAAATTAAATAAGAAATAATTTACATGGTCTCTCTCCCTAAGAGCAAACTCTTTGAATAAAACCTTTGAAACCTCAACAAGTTTCCATTGTGTTTTATGCATGGTTAGATTCATTTTGAGTTAAACAGAAGTTCAACAACTATGAGGAGGATCAATGGCAACTCATGGAAAAGTGATGAACAGAGAATAAAGGACTAGCAACTGCAGTCGTATGTAAAAAGACTTTGTTTTGTTGATTGCTCTTTTTTTTTTATTACACTTTCACCCCAAACAAGGCACAGTGCCACTTCATATCGAGGGGGTACAAGGGCTTGTAGTTCGTCGAGCATCCACCATTAAAATACTTGTAAAACAGGCAGAGAGATGCTCACTAGTTGGAAAAGACATGTGAGAACTATTTGTTTAACGTTGAAATGGTTACAAATATTAGATTTGCATTTACTGACGTTTTACCAGGAAATGAGTTTACAGTTGAAGATTTTTTATTTTCTTCAAGAGAAAATTATATTTCCTTCTAGCCAGATAACCCACCGTTCCCTGGGAACGTTTAACAGCTTTTGCAATATGAGTCCAAGTTAAAATAAATAAACTTTTAAGCAAGCTTTCACTGAT
This sequence comes from Euprymna scolopes, assembly GCF_053919585.1. NCBI lineage: Eukaryota > Metazoa > Mollusca > Cephalopoda > Sepiida > Sepiolidae > Euprymna > Euprymna scolopes. Next base: position 79,477,614 of record NC_136496.1, read on the forward strand.
AAAGAAAAAGGTAATTTTTAGAAAAGAAACCTGTAATTAGTTGAAGTAAAAAAAAAAAAAAAAAAAAAATTTGTATTTTAACAGCTTTTGCGATGAAAATTTGAGTAAAAAAAAACAAAAAAAACTGTTTGTGAGGCGAAAAAGTAAATGTTATTACCCTGAAAATAAAACCATAATGTGGTAAAAAAAGATTTTCAATTTCATACTTCTTCATATTATTTTTTTCAAAAGATATATATATATATATATATATATATATATATATATATATATACGTTATAATTTCCCCACTCTTTATCTGTGCCTAAACCTAAATGTAGATTCCATGAACAAAGCTTCTTTCTCAGAACTACACGCCTGTGGAACTCTCTTCTGTTTTCCCTGCTTTCCAGCTGACTACAATATGGTCATCCATCCAACGTAAACAAGTTCTTGATGAGCAGTCCCCGTAAGTAATCCAATTTACCAAATTTCCACTACTAATGATTACTATGATATTGCCCCATTAACTACTGTACATTCATTAACCCTTATCCTCGAGTGGCCTCCAGGCCTTGATCAGTGGTATGTAAAATATATATATATAATTATTACAATAATAATTTTTAATACCTACAGACATTAGTGCTTCATCCTTTTGGGAATCATCAGTGCAAGGTGACACGATTACTACCGGTCGGGAGATTCGAACCCGGCCACGAAGCCATCTCTGACTCCATTAGCAAGGAACAAACCCCACGGTTAATCTTAACTGCGAGAAATATTGTTGAAATTTTAACATTTATTTTTTAAATGTGGTAACATTCGGCCATAATGATCTAATGATTATAACACCATGATCTATGCATGCGAGATTAGGTGACCGGTTTTCTATTTCAACTTTAAAGTGCTCAACTATAAGAACTGAGTTTCTTAAAGGGGCTGACAATTATTAACATAATAATTTTAAATACCTACAGACACTAGTGTTTAATCCTTCCGAGAATATATATATATATATATAGTGAATAAATGACAAAAAACTATATTCCGAAATTCATGATGTTGACCATCTTATTATTTATTCCTTTAATTCAGTTGACATTTAAAATTCTTGACAGTATCTGTTTCGTAATGCAAAATCAATCACTTAATTATTATATCAATCAGTGAATCTATTATGCCCTTAACTCATCAGAAGAAATAGCAAGACTCAATCTGTCAAAACGAAATAAAGTGTGAGTTGACGTGATTAAAATCCGAAAATTTTTAGAAAAGCTGAAAATACCTTTAATATATTTCCATTACGCCATTTGGAATTTATATATATATATATATATATATATATATATATATATATATATATATGTATACACACATTTATATATTATTTATTTATGTATACACACACTATACTACTTCCACAGATTAACTAAAGAGTTCTGTTTGAAATTCTGTGCAGATTCCCGAGTTTGACAGAAAGATTCTAGAGTTCAACAATTTACACCTGAAGAAGGTCGGAGGTTACATCGGCTGAAACGTTGTGAAAATAAAACTCAAAATGAAAACAGTTATGTCATTGAGGGTTGTCATGTTTACGAGTCACAGGCCGTTATATGGAGCTTCTTAAGTCCAACATCGACAAAATAAGATCGAAAGCAATGACAGTGCTTGCTGTATATATTGCTGACATAGCATATATTAAAAAGGTGAATAAAATATAGCCACAGGATGAGAACAGTTGTCAGAATAATCAATCCTCATCTAAAAAATTAAGAAACGTAACTTTATTGCGTACTAGCAGGCTGTCCGGCGTTACTTGGTCGTAAAATATGCATAAATATTATATTTTAATTCATACAAAAACTGCGACATGTGCATACGAGTATTATGTTTTTTTTTTCTAAACAGTTCATTTCTTTCTTATAATTAAAAAAAAAACAAAACAAAACAAAACAAAAAAAAACATAAGAAAATACTCAAGCTGAGATCGAAACCCAAACCTAAAGACAGTGAGTCAAGTACGATAACCATTAGGCTGGCTTGACCTGATCTTTAAAAATTGTTTTTAAACCTACTTATTTTTAACATAAGGAATCTGTCACGTGAACCATTCACGCATGCGCATTCATGAAACAGTTAGCAAACAGATAAAAATCCCCACATACTAATTTTTCAATTTTGACCTCTTTAGTAGCCCGTTTTTCCAGATAAAAACTAATTAAAAAGTTTTTTCACATGTCTGAATAAACCATATACCAAAATTCAAATCTGCAGATCCCAAATCTGTTGAGTATATAGGTTTAGAAGTGTCCACACACACACACACACACACACACACACACACACACACACATTCTCGCTTTTATCATTCTATGGTTAAATGGCAGTTTTAGTCATTTTAGCTTTATAGCTTCACCGCTCACTCATTTTTTGACCAAATTTCAAACAATTATTACAGTTTATAGATCACCTTCTCAGCTATATTGTGAAAAAAATTTCAAGTTTCGTTCAGTAAAACAAAAGTTATGATGAATTTACTGGTGTTCAAATCGTAAAAATTCATAAGAAGGTGAGTGACATTTTTTATGACTAGCTTCCATAGCAACCACGTCGCTTTAGCAACTAGTGTTGCTACTAATTCACTGCTCTCACGAAAAGAGAAGTAACAAATGAAACAGACAAAATGAAAGCAGACGAGTGTGTAACATTGTTATTACATATGTGTACGTTACGTTTATGAGGGCAAAAAATAAGACTGAAATTAAACAAAGAACAAGTGAATTTACTGGAAGCCTGCAAAAATCATGGATTACGATAGAAAAATGCGAGCATGAAAAGTAATCTGGTTAAGCTTAAACATGGAAAAGGAAAGGACAAGATATTCTAGTAAAAAATATAATAAATCTATAACTTGAAATGTTGTAGCATTAAGAATTTATTTTTTTAATTCATTTTTACATTATATAATCAATTCTTAATGCCGCAATAAGTTATATCAATTGCAATAGATATATAGATGTCATAATTTTTCGAACCTTTCACTTCAACATAATATAATACCTTATGCACTCGGAGCCTCAGATGATTAAGTGTGTCACTGCTTGCATCCACACACCTGAATATCCCAAGTACTGTGACAGATTGAAAAAGACTTGGCTTGAGTATGTTAGAAAAGTTTTTGGCTGCGATAGCAGTTTCATTTAACCCAGTTAACTTGCGAGTTTATTTACATGATTATCTTTGCTTCTCTTTTTTCTTTTCCCTGTTTTCTCTTCTCGATTTCACTCATATACAACATGATCTTGGAGGTCACACTATCAGCTAATCAAACACAGCTTTGAGAGAAAAGATAAGGAAATACCAAAGTCTTTTGTCTGACATGAAAAGAAACTGGAATATTGGGAAGTTCTCCATCATTTAAGTAATTATAACAGCAGCCGAACTCATGAAAAAGAATTCCAAAAACTGGCAAATATACTCAGTAAACTAAGTGCAAGAGAAATAAAAACAACTGCACTCATCTAAGAAATTCAGAAACACTATAATTGCTGTTACAGTATAAATGTTGGGCACTTGTGCGTAGGTACAACGTCTTTGGTTTTCAGTTCGGACATGTGGAGGGGCAGACAAATGCAATTTCAAGACCAAATCAAAAACTGACAGGATTTTTTTTTTTTCGTAACAAAGCAAAAATTCTGAAATCTTTGAATGCATGTTTTTTTTTTTTTTGTTGTTGAAAAAGTTTTTTTTTTTTGATAAATATAAAAACTTATAACACAAAATTGAGTCGATTTTTTTTTCAACAAAATAGAGATGTTTTTTATTTTTAATAAAACATTAAGCTTTTGTACCACATTTCTAAAAAGAAAATTCGGGTTTGTATTACTGTACACATAGATTCGAAAAAGTTGTCAAAAAAACAAATATATAACAAATAAATGTTATCAAAGGCAAGATAAGTTACTTTTCTACCAAACTGGATATATTTTTTGTGTTTTTATTCAATGTAACATATTTATTCAGCTCGAAAAACATACAGTGTTTACCGATGTATTCGAAAATTCAAAATGGCGTCTCACACCCTCTTTAACACCGTAAGTTTGGAAAAAGGTGTTATAAATAAAAAACTATACAAAATACTATTAAAAACCCGCCGAATATATGTCAACCTATGTCACGCTAACATATATTGAGCGAGTTTTTAACAGTATTTTATCCGGTTTTTTATTTATAACATCTTTTCCCACACTTACCCTGTTAAAGAGAGAATAAGACGCCATCTTGAATTTTCCAATACATCGGTAAACACTGTATGGTTTTCGAGCTGAATAAACATGTTACATTGAGTAAAAACACGAAAAATATATCCAGTTTGGTAGAAAAGTAGCTTATCTTGCCTTTGATAACATTTATTTGTTATATATTTGTTTTTTGACAACTTTTTCGAATCTATGTGTACAGTAATACAAACCCTTAAAATGAATATAAGAAACTTAAGCACTAATTTTGTTATCCCCCCCCCCTCAATTTTATGTCATTATAAGTTTCTTATACAGTGTAAACCCGGATATAAGATACCAGAATATAAGAACAACGGATATAAGAGAGATTCTTTCTGGTCCCAAATTAGAGCCTGTGTTAATGTACAGTATAACTTGGATACAAGAATCCCCGGATATAAATGTAACCCAAATATAAGAGAGCTTAGCACCCCCCCCCCCCCGGTACAAAGTATCTTATATCCGGGTTACACTATGTGTAATGAAAACTTTATGTTCATGTTTTATTAAAAATAGAAATAAAAACAATCTGGCAAAAATCAACTAATGGTCAGATTTTCATGAAATTTTCGCTATGTACTCATTTTTAAAATTGACTAATATTTTAAATGTAGTTTTCGTTAAATATATGAGGGGAAATATTTTTTAGGTGTTCTAACGTCATATTTCATGTTATTAAAATTAAACAAAATAAATTAAGTTTCATAACAATTGCAACATAATATAAAGCCGAAGAATTTAAATAATTACAACAAATAATTTTTTTAATACATGTATAAACCCATTACTTATTTCCCTTACCTTGGAGTTGTAAATAAAAAATGGATAAAATCAATATTATCATGTTTAAAAAAAAAAACAATGTTTTTTTCTCAATAATATATAATATAATTAGTTAGATTACAAAAAAAAAAAGGAAAAATTCTAAAAAATAATTAATTTTTAAAAGATTTAAATAGAATAAAATTCCAATATTCCGCGATATGAAGTTTTAAACAGATTTTTTAGTATGGATTTCCATTTTTTTAGACTATTTTCATTGGCAATCTTAAAATAGCAAATTCAACTACAAAAACTACTGGCGAAAGAACTGACCCAGTAAATTACGGCCCCATTAGCCTCCTCCCACTTTTACCAAAATGTTTGAGTCCATAATTAACCAAGCTCTAGTCCATCACCTTACAGATGCTAAACTTCTGACCGACCAACAATATGGATTTAGGCAAGCCCGTTCCACAGCAGACATCCTAACTGTAATCTCCGAGAGTATATACCATTCACTGGACAAAGCAGGGGAGGGTAGAGCAGTACCTCTGGAGATATCTAAGGCTTTTGACAGGGTATGGCAAAGGTCTTCTCAGGAAATTCAGATCATACGGTATCACTGGAAGAATACTTAACATAATTAAATCCTTCTTAGATAAGAGAAAAACCAGGTTGTCCTCGATGGTCGTATATCTAAACAATATGATATAAATGCGGGAGTGCCTCAGGGGTCTATCCTTAGACCTCTATTATTCCTAATATTCATAAATGACCTCCTTGACAAAATTTTCAGTGAGATGGGTATATATGCTGATGACACCACGCTCTATAACAGACACGACAGGAAAACAAATGAACACATATCTAAAGAAATGGCAGAAACACTAGAGGATGACCTCCAATCTGTAGTGGAATGGGGACAAAAATGGATGGGCACATTCAATGCTGCCAAGACTAAACTTGTTTCCTTCAATAACTACAAGAAACCTTCTCTACCACCAATAGCAATGACTCTTTATCTGAAAGTACATCTTTAAAACTCCTCGGCCTAATGTTCACAGGAAACATGAGTTGGAACAATTACATTGAGAGCATTGCCAGGACCGTTGCGAAAAAGGTAGGTTCTCTCTATCGTGCTAGAAAGCTACTAACACCTAAAAGTATCCTGTACCTCTATAAGGCCACTATTTGCCCATGTATGGAGTATTGTTGTCATATTTGGGCCGGTGCACCTGCTACTAGTCTCTCACTCCTAGACAAGGTTCAAAAGAGAATGGCCAACCTGATAGCTCCTGAACTGTCATCCAAGCTTCAGCCTTTGTCCCATCGACGAAATTTAAAATCCCTCTGCCAGTTCTACAAGTACTTTAACGGTGAATGTTCTGACGAACTGCAACACTTGTACCCCCTCTACGTAAATACCCCCCCCCCGACAAACGTGACAAGCAGCAATATCCCACCCCTTCACAGTTGAGATCCCTAGATGTAAGAGAGCCTTCTACTCCAGTAGTTTCTTCCCCAGAACCGCTAAACTTTGGAAATCCCTTCTGGGTTCCTGCTTCTCCAACTGTACTGACATGCAGAAGTTCAAGTGTAACGTGAACTGACGTCTTGCTGCCCAACTCCCCACATAGTACCCCTGTAGCTTGTGTCCCTAATAGTAGCCCCCTACATCAAAGTGGCAATGTGCCTTGTTTGGGGTGAAAATGTAATAAAAAAAAATTTTTTTTTAATTTTTTTAATTATTTGTTAACTTGACAATGTAAATTTTTGCAAAACTTTGAGTTTGTAAGTGTTTATGTCTTTTATTAGTCCATCTGCCAATTTCCATGAAATTCCATTTTGACGTCTGCTCTTAAAATGCAGTATGAAGTCAAATTTTTTGTTCTTAGACTTAAAAATAAATATTGCAAATGATAGTGAGATTTTTAAAAATGAATTTGCAGTATTTTTTATCTATTCGTTTATTTATTTTAATTTAGTCAATATAAGTCCAAAGCAAATTTTTTTTCCACGAAGAAAACGTCCACGCTTTCCTCCGGTAGAAGTTTTCGGGAAGCAAATTTTTCATAGGCCGTACAAGGATCCATGGTGAATGCCTTGTACAGCGCAGCCTTAATTGCGGTGACATCTCCCTTTTCGGCAGCACTGAGTTGCTGATACACACTCAAGGCACCCCCAGCCAATCTCAGGGGAATCACAGTGTGTACCCTTTTTACCCAGTCGACAATGGACGTGGACCCGTCAAACTCGGGTATGAGCTTTAAGTCGAATTTCGACTCGGTCATAGTCCTAGAGGGCAAATAGCCGAAATAGCTTGTAGAAAATGTGTAAGGAAAGTCCTTTAAAATTACTGCGCCCTCTGTAGATGTATAAGGAAAATCCTTTAAAAGTACTGCACCCTCTGTAGATGTGTAATGTTGCAGCAACGTAAAGCAATTCAATAACCAGTAAACACCGGTTCTGTACGGAATCCAACTAGCAAGGTACCTAGACGGACGCGAACGGTTACTCAGAACGGACCCAACAATCGGTTACTCAGAACGGTCCCAACAACGGTAAGATATGCTCACACCCACACGGCACGAGAAGCAACAGTAACACGATTCCCGACCAAGTCAATCATCGCTCTCCCAACATCTTTCAATCACCCGCTTTTATGGCCGTTGCAGGCGGGCTAAATTTGCATATTGCGAGAATTCATATGACTTTGCGAGATATCATCCTTTACAAAAGACGGCGGCCACCATCTTGATCTTTCTTTCTCTATTTTCGGTTGGCGACGCCGAGCCGGCCCCGAGGTAAGTCTTTCCTTTTCGTCCGTCTCTCTTACGCACACACACAACACACAAACACGCGGGCGCTTGTCTCCTGGATGCACATTACACTCCCCCCTGATCTGATGATCACATAGGGAACATTTGGGAACTTTTAGTGCGTGTGCTTCTGCGAAGAGGTACATTCACTGGTTCAGATTCGGGCACTGGATCATCAGACGAAGTATCACTATCAGTCTCTGGAGGGGGCTCACTGAATCCGTGTATTGGCAGCTCATCACTGGACGCTTCACTGCTTTCTTCTGTAGTTGTGTGACACGCCTTGGTAGCTGGGCGAAGATCTCGCACATGTCGTGGGGTTCCATCGACCAACACAGACTGCTGGCTAATCACTCCGGATATGTGTCCTCGCTTAAACTTGTCGGTGCACTGATTTCCTGGGGGCCGCACCCACACTGGATCTCCCACTTCATATCTGTTACATGTTCCTTTGTCGGCTGGCTGCGTAGTGTTGATTCCCTTCACTCCGACTCGGTATGTGTAAATAGCATTCGCAGGTGCGGTTGAAGGAGACGTCCCGTCCTTTGGCGTAATGTTATACCAATATGTGGCTTCCGTAATAGTACATCGCTTCCTGGCAGCAATTCTCTTGTTGCTGCGATGGCTTCTTTCAACAATGCCATTTCCTGACGGCACATGCGCACATCGCAACCGTAGTCAGACGCCCCACTCATCTAACAACTGCCGGATTGTTGGGTACAAAACGCTGCATCATTGTCAGTCAGGAGCTCTTCCGGCGCACCTCGCTCAGAAAAAATGGATGATAGGTGGCGAACAACATTTGCCGAATCCTGTCTGGTCATCTTCCGCCACACCGCAAATCTCGTAGGCCCGCAATCAATGAGAGTTAGAAAGGGCTTGCCACTGTAATGGGTGATATCCATGGCCAGCCGCTGCCACACACCCTCAACTTCCAATCGACCCTTCTGTCATCGCTCTGGTGCCGGATCAATAGACTGGCAAGCCTCACAATTTCTGATGATCTGTCTGACATCCATCTTGGTCACTGCTGGGTATACGCGCCTCACAAAATAAAGGGTCATCTTGATACCCGGATGTCCGCTCTGTGCATGAATTTTTTGTATTTGACATGGGTCGATTGCAACTGCACAAGATCGAGCAGTAATCTCCATTCCCATCTTCGCGGCTTCATACCATTTGTGAGGTACTCGGGTCAGTTGGTCAGCACGATTACAATGTGATGGCACCAGAGTGACGCTCAGTGATAGCCCATACTCAGATACCAGGTTTTTTAGCGTGTCTAGCCTTCTCCGTATTAACATTTCGCCTGCTGCCTTGGTACGGATACGTGTCCGTCCTGAAAGTGTGTCAGACACCCAGTGGTAGACACAGAGAGAATCTGTGTACAAGGTTAACTTCTTAGACTGCCACTGCAGGGCCAGATTTATCCCCTTTACAATGGCGTCCAGCTCTGCCAGGTTGATATGCTGAGAATCTGTTACGGGCCGCAGCCAACATGCATCTTCGAACACGTTTCCTCCTTGCTCCAACGATACTCCCAACGCTAAAGAACTGCCATCAACCCACACACCTACGTTGTCGCCGTTAACACACCACCGCCCACAAGCATGGTCCTTCTTGTTCACTCTCTCCAGTGTCTCTTTAATCATCAGAGTTAGTAGGACATCATCGGATATGTCATCCCAACCTGTGGTTGTTAAATTTGCTCTGCGTTTAATTACACCAACAGCTGCGCGGAGCCAGCCACAGGCCGGTAGGTGATCAACAAGTTTTCCACACCAAGAAAAAACGGTCCGCCTTGTAACGATGTTGGGGATGCTTGGAATTTCGCTGCCACGCCTCCATTGTAGGGTGCCATCTTCCTCATAAACATCCAATCCCAATACACGTGCTCCTTCCCTCAAACGTTCCGGATTCTTGCATTCCAGACCAAACTGAGCCAACTTTTCTTTGACACGACGCAGACTGTACATCTTCATTGACGTATACGTCATCAATGTAAGCTGACATTGAGTCCCTCATGGGCTTTTCTTGGGACAATACTGTGTTGACAATAGTCTTCATAATCTGTGGTGCCACATTTAGGCCAAAGCCGAGGCGTGTAAGGCAGTACCTCTGCCCCTGGAACCAAACTGTCTGGAACGGCCACAACATCTCATCAACTCGCACCTGTAAATAGGCTTTTCACAAATCCAATATTGAGACATTAGTGCCTTTCTGACGCCATTCCCTCAACTTGCTGGCGCATACGTCAGCATCGGCAGTGTAGGCTTCATAATGCTTGTTAAGCTCCCTATAGTTCAGCACCGGCCGTACTTTCGACTTGTTATGCTGGACTACTGCCATCAAGGGTATTAGACCCTTGGGAGGCCCAAGCTTGTCCTCAGGGTAGGGGATTAACCAGCCATCTTGGATCCACGCCTTTAGTTCCCTTTCGTATTCTGCTCGGGCCTCACTGGGTATAGGGTAATCTGCAACCCCATTCTTGAGTTTAGTCGGTGCCCTTCCCTCGGTCCACTTCCAAGATGCAATCCAGGCCCTCTTGCGAGAGTCGTAGTCCACTGTAAAATCCGGCCGATCGATGTGGAGCGCTGCACACACTGGGGCCTCCAAGAATCGCACTTTTCCATCCCGATGAATTGCAACTCCCCCCAGCGCCTTGGTGGCATCGTATCCGAGCAACAGGTCAAACCCCAGGAGATTTCCTTGGGTCATGAGCATATTGATCTTAGTGGCTGCACCGGTGTCCGTGTAGACCTCGACAGTTCCAGCTCCACAGCATGTCTGGGTCTCGCCTCCTATCGTGGTGACTTTGATTCTTTCTCTTAGTCCAACTTGGACACAGCCTGGCGCTCACTATAGTATGCGAACAGCCTGAGTCAAGAAGTGCTGAGCAGGGTATCCTGTTTACGTAGACGGTCATCACTGGTTGCGCCTTGTTCAAATTTTGCTCAAGGAGCAGGGCGGCGCTGATGTCCTCTCCCCTGATACGTTTCCCGCACAGTTTTGGGCTAGATGCCCCAAACCGCCACAATTAAAACAGCGCACACACCCCCTGTTGGTGCAATTCCTTGCAAAATGTCTGCGTCGGCCGCAGCGAAAACATTTCCCATTGCTTGCAGGGTTCTGATTCGGAATCTCCCGAGTGCCAATCTGGCCTGTCTGTGTCGTCATCACAACTGGTTCCCCCAGGTCCTCCTCATCTTTGATGATGGCTCGAGCACGTTCCATCAAGTGTTTCATGGGCGTTGTTGAAACGCTGGTTGAGGCTCTCAATAGCTGCTTCACCCGAGTGGGAAGGCCCGCCACAAACGCGTACGCGAGCGTCCACTCCGACACTCCTCCACCGAATAGGACTGCGAGTTTCTTTAACTCCACGAAGAAAACGTCCACGCTTTCCTCCAGTAGAAGTTTTCGAGAAGCAAATTTTTCATAGGCCGTACAAGGATCCATGGTGAATGCCTTGTACAGCGCAGCCTTAATTGCGGTGACATCTCCCTTTTCGGCAGCACTGAGTTGCTGATACACACTCAAGGCACCCCCAGCCAATCTCAGGGGAATCACAGTGTGTACCCTTTTTACCCAGTCGACAATGGACGTGGACCCGTCAAACTCGGGTATGAGCTTTAAGTCGAATTTCGACTCGGTCATAGTCCTAGAGGGCAAATAGCCGAAATAGCTTGTAGAAAATGTGTAAGGAAAGTCCTTTAAAATTACTGCGCCCTCTGTAGATGTATAAGGAAAATCCTTTAAAAGTACTGCACCCTCTGTAGATGTGTAATGTTGCAGCAACGTAAAGCAATTCAATAATCAGTAAACACCGGTTCTGTACGGAATCCAACTAGCAAGGTACCTAGACGGACGCGAACGGTTACTCAGAATGGACCCAACAATCGGTTACTCAGAACGGTCCCAACAACGGTAAGATATACTCACACCCACACGGCACGAGAAGCAACAGTAACACGATTCCCGACCAAGTCAATCATCGCTTTCCCAACATCTTTCAATCACCCGCTTTTATGGCCGTTGCAGGCCGGCTAAATTTGCATATTGCGAGATATCATCCTTTACAAAAGACGGCGGCCGCCATCTTGATCTTTCTTTCTCTATTTTCGGTCGGCGACGCCGAGCCGGCCTCGAGGTAAGTCTTTCCTTTTCGTCCGTCTCTCTTACGCACCCACACAACACACAAACACGTGGGCGCTTGTCTCCTGGATGCACGTTACATGTAGTACATCCATACATTCCTATTCTAAACGTTATTGTATGTTTTGTACAAACAAGGTATTTTTTTTTTATTTGGTTTATTTTTAGTTTACCAACCCCTCGGCATTCACCTATAAAAGGTAACGCCGGATCGGAAAAAGAGCTCAAAATGAAAATAAAATAAATTCTCCGCTCAAAATAAGAAATGGGAGAAAAAAAACAAGTTAAATTCTCCGCAGTGTTAGTAATTAAAAACTAAAACAAATTCTTAAAATGAAAAGAAATGTTAGATTCTCCACTCAAATACCAATATAACAAATGGAAGAAAAAAAAAAAATTAAATTCGCTAAAACAAATTATTTTTTTACTTGTAAACTGGTTTATTAATTGCAGAAAACAAAAACAAACGGGAGAAAAAAGGAGCTCAAAATGAAAGAAAAATAAAACAAATTATTTTTACAATTGTAGCCATCCGTATTATAAGATTTGTGTGACGTCACTTCCGATGTAAACAAAGGAGTGCGGGGCGTCAGGATAACCTTATATTTTCTTATGGAAACTTTTCAATAAATGTTTTTACAATTATATTTTGATAAATTTTTATACAGTAAATGTTTTTGTTTTCATTTCCCGTTTTCAGTAATTTATTCACTTTTTTCCATAGTTCTCGCCGGAAGGTTAATTTTTTTGTTATTTATTTCATGATTCGGCCATAGTTTAAAATAATGGTGTCTCCCTTACATTTGCACAGCAGGTGCGTGAAATAAAATAGCGTCTCCAATTTCGGCAATAAAGTGTAGAAGCACCATTTTTGGATATGTTACTTGCTGTGACATAACAATTAAATAGATTCCATTAGTTTTATCTAAGACTCAATATTTTGATTGGCGGACCTGGACGAGAATCACCCTAATATCACATCCGTATATAACAAAATATTTTTTTGGTAGATTTCGGTGTGCTAAAAACGAATCTGAAAACCGTTTCCGTCGCAAAAAAAAAAAAAATAGTTTTCATGATATGAAGAAATTACTTTTTCGAAAAGTGGGTGATCACTTTTCGATGTAAATTTAACTTAAAATGAGTACCCACTTTCTGGTCACCTTAGAGAGAGGGACATTTTTTGTGTGTTTATTGGCTAAAAAGTTTTTTCGATTTCTTTTTTCATCTTTCAATAAGGACACGAGGAAATTAAAAAATAAAGAAAAATCTGGATTATTTTACTTTAAGGCTCGTCTCACATTCGTATAGAAAAAAAAAGTTTTTTGTAGTTTTCAGTGTGCTTTAAAAGAATATGGTAACCGTTTGTTTGGTATCAACCCCTTAACTCTGGGACTATTTGCCATTTCACAGCCAAACCATCGCGCATGCGCTGACCATGTGCGCGCTTGCGCGTACAAAATGGCCACCCGTGATAACATATAGAATTACATGGTTTAATATTTGGAAAAGTACTTGTTTTTCGTCTAATTTTAATTTTTCGCCAATACTACACTGTGACAAGGCAGTTGGGTATGCGAGTGCACATTTAATAGCCTTCATTTATGCTCGCGCGTAGCGTAAACGAAGACTTGTGAAATGGAAAATAGTCTCAGAGTTCAGGGTTAATACCATGCAAAAGAAATCAAACAAAAAAACTTTTTAGCCAATAAAACACACAAAAAATGCCCCCCTCTCTAAGGTGACCAGAAAGTGGGTACTCATTTTAAGTTAAATTTACATTGAAAAGTGATCACCCACTTTTCGAAAAAGTAATTTCTTCATATCATGAAAACTATTTTTTTGCGACGGAAACGGTTTTCAGATTCGTTTTTAGCACACCGAAATCTACAGCAACAATATTTTGTTATATACGGACGTGAGACGGGCCTTAAAGTAAAATAATACCTAATTAATTTTTATAGTATGTTTTAGTATGATTTTCGAGGTTGAGGGTGTTTATTCCGAAAGCTGTTCTTAACATTTGGAGGTTGGAGGTGTTTATACTACGCTGTTGAGTTAAGTCGTAAAAAAAAAAAAATACCAACTGCAGGAATACCGGTTAAAATTCTAGGGGGGGGATTCTCGTTCAGATCCGCCTTTTGACTTTCGAATTTCGCTCTAATAACGAAGAAGCACTTTTAAAATAAACCAAAAACCTAGTAATGTTAATTAACACATCGTTAGGTCTCTCTTTATTTTTATTTTCAAAGAATTTTGTTACTGGGAGAGGTCACAGAGTAAACACATCGGTTGTAATGTGAGAGTTGGTTTAGGTAACATGGAAAACTGACGCCCCCCCCTCTTCCCCACACACCAAAAAATGAAACAGTCTATTTGTATTCGAACTACTATTCTCATCTTGGTTGTTATTGTCATAACGTTTCAATCGATGTAACCTCCGACCTACTGCAGGCGTATCTCCTCGAATTTGGATATCTTTATGTCGAACTCTGGAATCTTTACGGAATTTCGAACTGATCACTAGTACTCCAGTACTCCACTCACTACATAAATAAAGGATTCAGTTCGAAATTCCGTTGTCCGAAATACAGATTCTAAAGATGCACATTAAGAAAGTCGGAAGTTACACCGGCCAACACATTGTGAAAAATTATAACAGATGAAACTAGTAGTTCGAATAACCAAAATAATCAAGCCTCATCTAAAAAACAAAAAACAAAAAAAAACGAAACAATGGGTTACTAAAAGTAGATAACGTTATTATTATAACAAGGTCTATAAACTGCAGAAGTACCACTTTCACTATGCTAGTTTATTTAAAAGGTTTCAAGGTTCAAATCAAATCCCGTCCGTCTCTGTTCAGTGTTTACATTCTTCGTCAGCTGATCCGATCTGACATATAGGAATGCCCTGGAAAAGTCACTTCTGATTAATGTTTACCTATATTAAAATATTCTGTCAGTCTGAAAAACAACCAAGTTTGTTTGCATATTTTAAAACCGGTTAAGATTAACCAGATGTGACTTTTCCAGATCAGATCAGCTGACGAAGAGTAGAAACATTGAAACAAAAACGGATGTAACTTGGTTTTAACCAGTTTCAAAATAACGCGAGAAAAAAAACAAAAAACAAACAAGCATATAATGAATTACAATGTAAATAAGAAATTTTGGAAACTACTTGATCAATTTACGTGATTTTGTTTTTGCATGATATTTTCTTTTCATGATAAGCAAGATTTTTTCTTTAATTTTTGTTTTTCTTAGGGAGGTGGGGGTGTATGAACAAGCACCAAGTGCACCACAATCTTTAATGTTTCATGACCTCCCCTCCAAAAGTTCTCAGAAGGAATACATTTCACGAGTGTTAGTGTGTGAACTTGAAGAAAACGACCATTCATTCTTTAAGGTCATTTTTAACTGAGAAAAAAAAAAGCATATATAAGAAAAAGAAAAGTATATTTTTTAAAAGAGCAAAAAGCAAAAATTACAACAACATACAAAATAAATAAAAATGTGTAAAATTAATTATAAACAATATAAGCAAACGTTTAAAATGTTCGACAAAACTTTAAAATTCAATTTAAATTTTGAAACAAATGTTAAAATAATATCAAATACCAAATTTGAAATTAAAAAACAAAGGTATTTATGCCGAGAAAGTAGTGACAGTGCTGAAATAACGTTATTTAGAAACCTATTCTTAACATGAGGAGGGCAGGGAGGGAGCTTTGTAACTACTCTGTACTTTTATTTAACAATTTTATAAACAAAAGATACCGTAAAACTTGAATTTAACTTGAAAATGCTGTATATATATTTTTTAAATAGCACTGTACCTTCTCTGCATAAGTACCAAACATTTTATTACGGGCCGTGGCCGTGCTATTTTTTTAGATCGTATTTTCAATTTAAATCCAATTTTTACGATATGTTTTTATTAAATTGTTAGGTGAAAGTACAGAATAGTTAAGAAAGCTCCCCCATTCCCTATATTAAGAATGGGTTTCTAAATAATAACGGTATTCTTTCAGTACGATCCGTATTCTGCACAAGTATTGGATAATCTATATTTTACATGAAATTATTTATTAAAAGAACGCAAGAAAAACAATAGTAAACACGTGTTTTTTTATCGTTACTACTATTCGATTGAGAAATTTCAAGTCATCGACCGAATCAAACACTGTGTATTCACACTTAGTTCTGATTACGTAATTCATACATATATATATTTTGTTTTGTTATTAAATGATTGAAATAAATAATGGTTTTAGATTTAATATTTAAGATATCGCACCTGTGGAAGTCACTTGAGTTTTCCATGGATGTTTTTCTAAAAGCCTCAAGTATGTTCTCCACAGAGCCGCCATATTATTCGTTGTGTGAAAGGATAGATTCGATGGATTTTGTTGTGATTAGGAGATTTTGTTGTGTTGCATAACGAAAGAGAGATAATTATGGGGGAAAGAGAGAGAGAGATGATTCCGGGAAGGAAAAGAAAAACTCGAGAAAGATGAATACGGAGGAGAAGCAGACAAAGGGTGGGAGAAGGGGAGAGAGAGAAAACGGAGGGGGAGATAATTAAGAGAAAAGAAAAATATAAAACAGAAACAATGAGTAGTTTTACAGTTTACGAATCGTAGGGTTTCTAAGTTAGATTCAATTTTTTTACGGTATCTTTTGTTTATTAAATTGTTAGATGAAAGTACAGAAGGGTTAATAAAGCCCTTCCTCATATTAAGAATAAGTTTCCAAATTCTAATAAAACGTTATTGGCATTCCGGCATATTCCTTGAGACATTTCGGTTGCAGAGTGGCTGCACTCTGCAGTGAATGCACAATGCAGCATCTTTTCTACCTTCCCACAATCCTTTAAAATGGTCACTATTAGTATTTATTTGCTTTCCCACCAAAGCAAAATGTGACACGAGGTTGTTTTTAAAGTGGGGTTAAACCAGCTCCCCGAAAAAAGGGGAAAGGGGCACTCTGGTTGGGTCCAAAAATAGTAATTGTCCCAGTATAGAGGGTTTCCCCGCCATTGACTGGGACAAATTACCTTACAGCACTGCAGCATTGCAGCATCTGCAGAACAGATGGTATTTATTTGCTCCCCCACTGAGCAAATTAGGCACAAGGCCGTTTTTAATGTGAGGTAAAAACCAGCTCCCCTAAAAGTAGGTAAAAAGGGGGGCACTCTGGTTACCAAAAATAATAATTGTCCCAGTATAGAGGGTTTCCCCTCCACTGACTGGTACAACTCATCTTAAGTGCAGCATCTGCAGAACAGATACTACACTTTGATCCCGGTCCGAAGGCCAAGAACAACAGGGTATTTTTTTGCTCCCCCACTGAGCAAATTAGGCACAAGGCCGTTTTTTAATGTGGAGAGTGAAGGGGAAATGAGGACCAGCTCCCCGGGGAGTAGGGGAGCTGGATAGTGACAATTGGTATGAAAGGTTTCCCCCTACATTGACTAATAACTTATATGTGGGGTTGGTATTTATTTGCTCCCGCACCGAGCAAATTAGGCACAAGGCCGATTTTTAATGTGAGGAGTGAAGGGGAAATGGGGACCAACTCCCTGGGGAGTAGGGGAGCTGGATAGTGACAATTGGTATGAAGGGTTGCCCCTACATTGACCATATGGTCATTGCTTGCAGTATCTGCCGGAACAGATACTACACTTTGATCCCGGCCCGAAGGCCAAGAACAACATAAAAAAGGCAATTGGAGGTTATCAAGGGTGCTGAAAATGAAAATAACATTTAAAATTTCAGGAAGCAAGTAGTTTCCAAAATGTGAAGAAATAGTTAAAAAAAAAAAAAAAAAATAGGGAGTCACTTTTCTATATTAATTTATCGCAAAATAAATACCGCTTTATGGCCACCTGTTTTGTTGGGAGGAAGAGGGTGGCAAAAAAATATGTGCTTGCTTGCGCGTGCAACAATGGCCACCACTTATAACAAAGAATTACATTGCTTAAAATCCAGAAAACTACTTATTTGCGGAAAATTTAAATGCGATATTTTATGTTATGTGGTGGCGTAGGTGCATCAGAATTTTTTGGGAATTTTTGACACCTCTAACACAAAACTGCGAATAAAATATAAAAAACTTGTAATTTCTCTTTTAAAAGTGGGTTGTATATTTTCTTTATGGAATATACTTCCAAAATAAACTATTAAAGTTGTTTGAAAAATAATAAAAATATTATTTTTTATAAAAAAAAACAGTGTTTACAAAGAGCCTGTGCGCGTTCATGCAGCCATTTTGTTTACGTAATGAAATCAATTGAATTTTACGAGTTAATTTTTTTTCAATTTTTAAACTTTAAAAATCTATCAAAATCTTTCTATTGGTTAAATTTTTACGATATTTTCAGGGTCAATGTGAAACTTTATGCTCTTTCCAATAAACCAAATATGATATTTTAGAAAAACGTTTTTTTTTAATTCACCCCCCCCCATTTTCAAATGTCTATTAAAAAGTAAATAATTAATTTATGCACCAAAGTTTTATACAGCACAAATTGAAGATAAAAGATAAATAAATAAAATATTCTAATTTAAAACAAAAAAAGAAGTCTTTTTTGGAAATTTACCTGTAAAGTCCAAAGTGTAAAACCTTTGTTTTTTTTTTGAACCACGTTGATTTTTTTTTTATAAGTAAAAGCTCATGTGATGCTTACATAGTCAAGTAAATATCAGATGCTGATGACAATTTTTCTATTTCATTCAATGTTTTCTTTTTTTGATATAAAAAAAAATCACTCGATAAAGTAGAAATAAAATATATTATTTAAAATCTCATCTATTTCATTAAGAGAATAAAAAAAATCGGTAGAGTGGGTTTATTTTTAAATGGCAAAAACTATTAAGTGAATGTGTTCAGTTTTCACCTACGGTGGCCCCAAAATACTAATTTTGGTTTACAACACGCAATAGAAAGAGACATTAATTGTGACGCTTAGTGCCACCGAAGATTCAACGCAAAAAAAAGCAGATATTTGTCTCCCTTTATTTCAACTGTGAAAAACACCCGATTGCATGGTTTTTTGAATACTTGCTTAAAAAAATATTTTATTTAAAAATGACATGGAATATAAGATATAAATATAGATAAATTCTTAAAAATGAACAACGGAAGTACTTATGAATAGTATTTTTTATAGGTAAGTGATTTTTTTGGAATTTATATATATTTTTATAATCGAAGTAAGTAAAATTTTGTTGATTTTCTTTAAATCTTTTTTAAAGAAAACCGATTTTAAAAAACAAATATTGCATAATTTGCTATTAAATCTGTTATTTTTTTAAAAATTTGGTCTTTGCTCCTTTAATTGAAAAAGAAATTAGGGTTTAAATTACATTTTTCAAGTAGTTATAAGCTTTGAAATATAGTAAGTTGAATTATTAATGTTCTTATCACGCATTTTTAATTGCTGCTTCTGATACACCTACTGGTGGCCATTGTTGTACACACGAAGACGCAGGTATTTTTTTATTGCATGAAACATGTGGAAAAATATCTTTTCAATATCGTGAAAACTAATTGCGGACCCCAATTTTAAATGCGATATTCGTTTTCAACACACCCGAAAACCCATAGAAGACAAGTTTTTTTAAGGTATGTTTTGTGTTGGTCTACCAGATCACAATTACCCATTTTACGTTAAATTGTGTTTATTTTACGTTGACCCCCCCCCAACAAAAAAAAAAAAAGGTGGCCATAAGTGGGTGCTCATTTAACGTTAAATTAATATAGAAAAGTGAACTTCCACCTTTTGAAACTATAATTTCTTCACATCTTGGAAACTACTTGTAAACTGGAATCTTAAACGTTATTTTCGTTTTAAGCACCAAAAAACCTGTAATAGTGGTCATTTTAAAGGATTTTTTGATGGTGGAAAGGTGCAGTTGCTCCACTAGGTGTGTCAGAATTTTTTGGGAATTTTTGACACCCCTAACAAAAAACTGCGAATAAAATATAAAAATCTCGTAATTTCTCTTTTTAAAGTGGGTTGTTTATTTTCTTTATGGAATATACTTCCAAAATAAACTACTAAAGTCTTTTAAAAAATAATAGAAATATTATTTTTTATTTAAAAAAAAACCCCAGTGATTACAAAGTGTCTGCAGGACTTCATGCAGCCATTTGGTTTACGTAATGAAATCAATTGAATTTTTACGAGTTAATTCTTTTTCAATTTTTTCACTTTAAAAATCTATCAAAATTTTTCTATTGGTTCAATTTTTATGATATTTTTAGGTTGAATGTGAAATTTTATGCTCTTTCCAATAAACCAAGTATAATTTTCTAGACAAGGGTTTTTTCAAAATTCACCCCCCATTTTGAAATGTCTATTAAAATGAAAATAATTAATTTTCTCACCTTAAATTTATATATCACAATTTGAAGATAAAAGATCAATAAATAAAATAAGCTAATTTAAAACAACAACAAAAAAATACAGTTATTTGCAAATTTACCTGCAAAGTCCAGAGTTTAAAACCTTTTCTTAAAAAACCACATTGAATTTTTTTTTAAGTGAAACCTTATAATGTTCTTATACTGCACAGAAAGTTTCGTTTAATTACGACACTTATTTCTATTTCATTCAATGTTTTTTTTTTTTAGATATTAAAAAAAAAATTCACTCTATAAAGTAGAAATAAAATATATTAAATCCAAAACTCATGTATTTCTTTGAGAAAAGAAAAAAAAAAAATTCCTCGACTGTTTTCTTTTTTAAGGCAAAAACTTATAAGTAAAATGTGATTATATTTTACCTACGGTACACATATTTCTTCACGCACAAGGCTAGACGGCTAACGCAAATGTATGGTTTTTATTTCCTTCTGTCCATCCGTATTTCAAAACAAGAATAAACACCACTTCCGGCGTTTTGCTAAAACATAACAATGCTTACGTAATGGTGGTATTTTCAAATAGTTGTTTAAAAAAATTCTTTTATTTGAAAAATACATGGAATTTAAAATAAATATGGATAAATTCTTAACAATGAATAATGGAAGTACCCATGGAATAGTATTTTTTTATAGGTAAGTGATTTTTTGGAATTTATATATGAATATATTTATCGAAGCAAGTTAAAATTTCTTGATTTTCTTTCAATGTCTTTTTAAAGAAAACCTATTTAAAAAAAACAAATATTACATAATTTGCTATTAAACCTGTTATTTTTTATCAAATTAGGTCTTTGCTCCTTTAATTGAAAAAAAGATTAGGGTTTTAATTACATTTTCAAGTAGTTATAAGCTTGGAAATATAGGAGGTTGAATTCAATTTTTTTTCACGCATTTTTAATGTTGGTTTCTGACACTGCTATTGCTGCACCTTTACCGAAATGTCTCAAAGAATATGTCAGAATGTCACGTTATTATTTCAGCACGGTCCATAAGCTGCAGAAATACTGACAAATGATTGCTGACACTGCGGCGCAGCACTAGGAATGTCAGAATTTGCCATTAAAAAAAGGAGTGATTATGTAGACTCTCTATCTTTCAAAGCTTATAACAATATGAATAAGCTTATAACAATATGAATAAATCCTAATTTTCTTTTCAATAAAAGGAGCAAAGACCAAACTTTAAAATAAGAAAAGGTTTTATTGAAAAATATACAATATTTTTTTAAAATCAGGTTTCTTTAAAAAAGATTTCACGAAATTCAACAAATTTTAACTTAATCTAAATATAATAAATATATATAAATTAAAATAAATCACTTACCTATATAAAATACTAATCAATGGTGTTTCCATTCTTCATTTATGAGAATTTGTCCATGTTTATATTTTATATTCCATGTATTTTTTAAATAAAAGAATTTTTTTAAACAACTATTTGAAAAGACCGCCATTACGTAAGCATTAGCCGGTGTTAGCGAAGCAGTGTTTTTTTCCTGTTTTGAAATACGGATGGACAAAAGGACATAAAAACAACACATATGCGTAAGCCATGAAGCCTTGTGCGTGAAGAAATATGTGTTACCGTAGGTAAAAAATAATCACATTTTACTTATCAGTTTTTGCCTTAAAAAAAAAAAACAATCGACAAATTTTTAATTTTTTTTTCTTCTCTCAAAGAAATACATGAGTTTTGGATTGAATATATTTTATTGCTTCTTTCTGGAGTGAATTCTTTTTTAAATATCTAAAAAAAACAACAAAAAAACATTGAATGAAATAGAAAATATTATCGTAATTCTACGAAATCTTCTGGGCAATATAACAAGATTATAAGGTTTCACTTAAAAAAAAAATTCAACGTGGTTTTAAAAAAAAAGAAAAGGTTTTAAACTTGGGACTTTACAGGTAAATTTGCAAATAACTGTTTTTGTGTTTTTTTTTTAAATTAGCTTATTTCATTTATTGATCTTTTATCTTCGATTTGTGATATATAAATTTGAGGTGAAAAAATTAATTATTTTCATTTGAAGAGGCATTTCAAAAGGGGAGGGTACATTTAAAAAAAAACGCTTGTCTAGAATATTATATTCAGTTTATTGGAAAGAGCATAAAATTTCACATAAACCTGAAAATATCGTAAAAATTGAACCATTAGAAAAATTTTGATAGATTTTTAAATTTTAAAAATTGAAAAAAATTAACTCGTAAAATTCAATTGGTTTCATTACGTAAACAAAATGGCTGCATGAACGCGCGCAGGCTTTTTGTAAACACTGTTTTTTAAAAAATGAAATATTTCTATTATTTTTTAAACGACTTTAATAGTTCACTTTGAAAGTATATTCCATAAAGAAAATAAACAACCTACTTTTAAAAGAAAAATTACGAGTTTTTTTTTTGTTTTTTTTTTAATTTTTTGTTCGCAGTTTTGTGTTAGGGGTGTTAAAAATTCTCAAAAAATTCTGACACTGCGCTCCTGCTAGTGCAGCAGCTCAGCTGCGGTTTCGCATGTGCCTGTTTTACAAGTATGCGCCCACGCCCAATCGGCGTCTTGACTAACCCGACTAATAGCAAAATCACACCCTTCACCGGTGAAAACTTAGAGATATTAAATTTTTTATTCACAAGAAAAAAAATACAAATGGGGAAAATGAACAAAAAATTTAGTCACAAGGCCAACTCAAAAAGAAGGCGAGGGGTGGGTGTGGTTGGTCCACCTCGTCTCTGTTCAAAACTTAAAAAGATTTCTCTCTCAGCCAGCATCTTTTATCATATTTATCCTTTTTGGTGCAAAATGCACTTACTGATCCGCGCTATTTTTTAAATCCTATTTTCAAGTTTAATCAAAGTTTTATGATATGTTTTTTTTTTTATTTTTATTCACTTGTAAGGTTAAAATACAGAATAGGTACAAAACACCCTCCCCATGTTAAGAATGGCTTTTTAATTAATAACGTTATTATTTTAGCACGGATCAATAAGTGCATGCATGAATGCCTTTTTAATGTGTGTGTGTGGGGGGGGGTTCTATTTAAACCCAATTTTTAAAATATCTTTTATTTACACAAAAATGCAATACTTTGGACCCCCCCCCTCCTGTTTCCGTAACTGTACTAACCTACAAAAGTTTAAATGTAATGTGAACGGATATCTTGCTGCTCAATTCCCTAGGAACGATCCCGGAGGGATAAAAACAAACAAAAAAAATGAATACTGGGAGGGGGAAAATGAGAGAGAGAGAGAGAGAGAGAGAGAGAGAGAGAGAGAGAGAGAGGCAGGCTCAAGGGAATAACAGAATAACGGTTCTGACGATAAAAACGAACACGATTTTCCCTCTCTTCCGTCATGGTGTTTGTTTATTATGAAGACGGGAAAAAGAACTAGATGTAATTATCAATATTTCTTTGAAAAAAAAAAAAAAAAAAAAAAAAAAAAAAAAAAAAACAAGACAAAAAACATTGTTTACTTTTAAACTGTTTACAGTATATTTTATTTATCACTATTTAAAAAAGGGTTACATACCAAACGTGGATTAAATTATCCTTGAATAATCAACAATCGACCAAAAATGAAATCGATGAATAATTGAAACATAAAAAAAGTAAGATCATTTTTGCCCCCCCCCCCACCTTGTGGACGACAAAAATTGAGAAAATTTAAAAAAAACTTTTTTTTATTTATTTACTTGTTTCAGTAGTGTTCTATTTTACAACTGAATATTTACGATGAACTATTTATCGTGCTTACATAGATTAGTCTCCATGTCTTCTCGGCAAAATCCCGTAACATGTTTACGACAGCCGAAAAGCGATTTCAGGTTTTCTAAAATGGGAAAAACAAACGAACAAAATAACTGATTTCGGCACACGTATGGAAGCAGTACCCACTCTGTACTTTTATTTTCGTCTATTTTTTTTTGAACGGAATATTATCGAATAGACACTAGTCTACCAGATTATAAAAAAAATAAAATAAAATTAAGTCAACTAAGCTCCAGCTCTTGTCTCATCGCCGCAATTGCATGCATCCTGTTTTACAAATATTTTAATGGAATGTATTCCGATGAACTTGTTTCAATGTTTCACTTGTACCCCCTCGACGTACATATCCCCGACAAACCCGCAATTAGATCTCATTAGATCTCACCCCTTCCCTTCACTGTTGTTGTCCCTAAATGTCAGAAAGCTTTCTATTAGTATTCTAATAGTTGGGTTTGTATTACTGTACACATAGATTCGAAAAAGTTGTCAAAAAACAAATATATAACAAATAAATATTATCAAAGGCAAGATAAGTTACTTTTCTACCAAACTGGATACATTTTTTTTGTTTTTATTCAATGTAACATGTTTATTCAGCTCGAAAAACATGCAGTGTTTACCGATGAATTGGAAAATTCAAAATGGCGCCCGACACTCTCTTTAACACGGTAAGTTTGGGAAAAGGTGTTATAAATAATAAACTAGATAAAATACTATTTAAAAAAACACCGAATATATGTCAACTTATGTCACGGTAACATATAATGAGCGAATTTCTAACAGTATTTTGTCTAGTTTATTATTTATAACATCCTTTCCTGAACTTACCGTGTTAAAGAGTGTCGGGCGCCATTTTGAATTTTCCAATACATCGATAAACACTGTATGCTTTTCGAACTGAATAAACATGTTACATTGAATAAAAATACGAACAATATATCCAGTTAGGTAGAAAAGTAACTTATCTCGCCTTTGATAACATAATGCAATTACTGATCCGCGCTATTTTTTAAATCGTATTTCCAAGTTTAATTAAAGTTTTCTGATATGTTTTTTTAAAACACCCTTCCCATGTTAAGAATGGCTTTTTAAATAATAACGTTATCATTTCAGCACGGATCAATAAGTGCATGCACTGCATGACTCATGCACAGCATGAGTACCAAAAAGGTTAACATTTAAATATTTGCAAGGTGTGCTCAGTTTCTAATGCAATGTTCTTGTAAATCGACCACTCGACGTTTTTAGGTCAAAATTCGTGAAATGAAACCTAAAAACGTCGTGTGGTTCTAAAATTAGTGATCGATTTACTAAAACGTTACATTAGAAACTGAGCACACCCTGCAAATATTTAAATATTAACTTTAAAAAAAAGAGTTTTTTTTTTTTTTATAATCTGGGAGACTAGACTAGTGTCCATTTGGTAAAAATCCGGTGAAAAAATAAAATAAATAAATAAAAATACAGAGGGCGTAACCGCTTCCATACGTGCGTCCTCCTGATTTCTATGTAGCTTTCTGGTCGGGCTCCTTGCCCAGCCAGACCAACATAACTGAATTATTTACATATTTAAAAAAAATGGGTACTTGTAAAGGCTACAGATTGATTTCTTTATATGTCATTTTAAACAAAGACAATATTACGTATTTAATTGTCATGTTGAAAATAATATATCAAAAATTGCGAAAATTCTTCGAGTAAAAGATTATTTGGCGTACCTGTACGAGAGTGTCCATCCCCTAAAAATGCTTGTTTTTCACACCTCTAGTGATTATCATAGATTACGAACTTAAGTGTCATATTAGCTAAGAAAATTTGAAAAAAAGAAATTATTTAATGACTTTTAAGGGGTTATAATCACGTGACACGTTGGTAAAGAAATGGATCGTAAGTCAGGTAGCAATGAAGTAGAACGTTATAACGAGAAAGTGAACACCCTTTTTAAGTCATTAATTTCGTTTTTCAAAAAAATTTTCTGCGAATATGATCCTTAAGTCCTTTATCTAGGATAATCGTCGGAAAATAGTTAATAAATAAACAAATAAATAAACACAAACTTATAGAGGGTGGGCAGTGGGGTGGGGGAGTATCAGAATTTTTGTAGGAATTTTTGACACCCCTAACACGAAACTGCGAATACAATATAAAAATCTCGTAATTTCTGTGTTAAAAGTGGGTTATTTATTTTCTTTATGGATTATACTTCCAAAATAAACTATTACAGTTGTTTTAAAAGTAATAGAAATATTTTTATTTTTTTTTTAAACAGTAATGAATTTTCCGAACTCAATATTTTTAAATTTTTAAACTCAATATTTTTAAATTTTTAAACTTTAAAAATCTATCAAAATTTTTCTATTGATTCTATTTTTACGATATTTTCAGGGTCAATGTGAAATTTTATGTTCTTTCCAATAAACCGAATATAATATTTTAGACAAACGTTTTTTTTAAAATTCACGCCCCCCCCCAGTGTCACCCATTTTGAAATGTCTATTAAAAAGTAAATAATTAATTTATGTCGCACAAATTGAAGAGAAAGGGTCAATAAATAATATATTCAAATTTAAAACAAAAAAAAAATCGCTTTTTTAGAAATTTACCTGTAAAGTCCGAAGTTTAAAACCTTATTTTATAAGAACACATTGTTTTTTTTTTCTGTCTTTTTTTTGTCTTTTTTTTTTTTTAATGAAACCTTGGTCCTTGCTCCTTTAATTGAAAAAATAATTAGGGCTTGAATTACATTTTTCGAGGAGTTATAAGCTTGAAAAGACAGGGGGTCGAATAATTCACGCCTCTCATTTTGAAATGTCTATTAAAAAGTAAATAATTAATTTATCTTGAATAGTTTTATATATCACAAATTGAAGAGAAAAGGTCAATAAATAATATATTCAAATTTAAAACAAAAAAAAAAAATCGCTTTTTTAGAAATTTACCTGTAAAGTCCGAAGTTTAAAACCTTTTTTTTAAAAAAAAACACATTGTTTTTTTTTTTTTTTTTTTTTTTAAATAAAACCTTGGTCCTTGCTCCTTTAATTGAAAAAAAAGATTAGGGCTTGAATTACATTTTTCGAGGAGTTATAAGCTTGGAAAGATGGGGTGGAATTATTCACTATTTTCACGAAATTTCTGACACTGGGGCAGTGGGCACTCTCCTACAATTCCGCCCAATTTTCTAATTATCGCAAATGAGTTACTTATAATGAATAGAATTAATATTAGGAAGCTAGTGAGAATCCCGAGTTAGTGTCTAGCTTGGACGTAAAAGCTGAACGCTAGAAAACTTATTGGCACTTCTGCAGATCAGTGACATGTTAGCAAAAGAGACGAGTTATCGACAAGTGTTCTCTGAACCAGAACCTCAAATATAAACAAGTGTTTACGATAACGCAAAAATATATAACAAAGTAAATAACACAAAAATATGAAAATCAAAACATTTATTGTATAAAAAATGTATCAAAATATAATTTTAATGTATTAATATAATTTCTTTTCAATAAGTGATTCATAATTGAAAATAAATGTGATAAAAACATGAAACATTTATAGATTGTTTTTAGAATTTGTTTTTTTATTATAGTAAGGTTGTATAAAAATGTAGCAAAATATGATTTTAAAAATATGAAACATTTATAGTTTATTTTTAGAATTATTTTTTTTTATAGTAAGTTTGTATAAAAATGTAACAAAATATAATTTTAAAAACATGAAACATTTCTAGATTGTTTTTAGAATTATTTGTTTTTTTTATGGTAAGGTTGTATAAAAATGTAACAAAATATAATTTTAAAAACATGAAACATTTCTAGATTGTTTTTAGAATTATTTGTTTTTTTTATGGTAAGGTTGTATAAAAATGTAGCAAAATATAATTTTAAAAACATTAAACATTTCTAGATTGTTTTTAGAATTATTTGTTTTTTTATGGTAAGGTTGTATAAAAATGTAACAAAATATAATTTTAAAAATATGACACATAGAGGTTTAAGAATAATTTTTTTGTACAGAAAGATTGTATAAAAGTAGCAAAATATAATTTTAATATGCACGCACTTTTAGAAAAGGAAGAGTTGTCGACCCCTGTTCTTTGGCTGACAAGTGACATCTGTCGGCAGTTCTTGATACTAAAATACACACATTCGCCTCAGGTCACTGACATGCAGAAGTGCCAATTATTTAACGCAAACAATTTTTGATATTTATGCAAAATGCGGACCACGTTATTGTTGGAATATTCCAACAGGTTATGTAAACTACTGGAAGGTGTTGAACGAAGACTTTGTGGGGAGGGGAAACATTGGCCAATGTTTAAAACATTATGAAACAGCTAAAAAATAAGGAAAAAAACATAGAAAATCAGTCATTGTATCAAGTTCTGTTTTTATTTTTTGACTTCCGGTTTCTGCTGTGCTGACCGTTCTGCTTCGCGATGAATGCTATGTAGAAGTCCCTTCTGATTAATGTTTACCCGTTTTAAAATATTCTATTATGAAAAAAAAACCAAAAAACTTTCAGCTAATTATTCCTCTGGCCTTCGTCAGGTGGTAATCGCGATGGGATAGGAACTCCAAATTTCCTAACTGCATCTTCAGCAATTACTGCCTTCCATAGTTGTTGTCGTCTCACCACATTTTAGCCAACTAAGCCGCTGGCCGGCTTTGAGTAGGATTGGAACCGCTATCTTCAGACAGTGCTCACCTGGAACCGTTACCACCTGACGAAGGCCAGAGAAATAGTTGACCGAAATGTGAAACAACAACTAAAAGATGAGGCTAATAGTCCGCAATGAATAAATAAATAAATGAATAAATAATCCTCATCTCAATAATGAATCCCTATTAATTAAATAATAATAAAAAAAAAAAAATAAGGCAAGTTCGTTTGCTTATTTTAAAACTGATAAGTATTAATCAAAAGAAACTCTTCCAGGGCATTGTGAAGTAGAATGGTCAGCAGAAACCGGAAGTAAAAGAAAACATGCGAAACTTAAAGGTTAACCAGAATTTCAATGAAAAAATATTACAATGAAAAATTATAAGAAACTTTAAGAATATAAAAGGAAAAACTTCAAACCAAAGATAAAACATTCACTGTATGGCAAGTTTTAGTAATAAATATCTTTTTTGTTTTTTGTTACGCAAAATAATATAATGCAATAACTAATAGTAAACAATTGTTTTAGATTTTTTTGCCCCCTAATTTTCGACCAGACAGAGGAAGCCACCATTTATCAAGACCCAAAGCCCACCCAAGGGTACAAGTTAATGTACGTACAGTAATGGAAATTGGGTAGAAACTAACTATTTAAGGGAACGACTCGACAAAAATTTGTTTTCATTGGACTTGAAGACAATCATGTTGTTAGCTGGAAAGCAAGCTCACAGAACAGAGTTCCACAGCCGGGCATTTCTAGGAAAGAAGCTTTGTTTATGGAACTTGCATTTAGATTTTGGCACAGATAGAGAGTGGAGGAAATTGTTGGTTGTAGTTGTAGCTAGGCGAGTGCTTTTTGTGAAAGTCTGGTGTTGGGAAGGGAATCATAAATTGAAGCTCCGATGAGCACCTGCCATGAGAATAACAATAATAATCTGAGAAAGATGTTTCAGGAAGGAGAAAAGGGCATCACCTATCAGATTTTTAAGCCGATTTTGAACTCTGTTAAGGCAGGATGGATTGCTTTGAACATCTCCTCCCCAAATGTAGCAACAGTTCTGCATTTTAGGATGTATTTGGCTTTTGTACAGGTAGAGGATTGTGTCAGGAGTTAGATACCTCCTGGAGTGGTAGAATGATGCAACTATTTTTCCAATGCCCTTGGCATTTAATATAAATCTTCGATTTAATATAAATCTTCCATTTCAGGTGAGGAGTGAAAGTCAGTCTCAGAAGCTTGTTTGGAGGTACACAAAGCAGGGTGTTTCTTTGAGACTAGAACCATTCATATCAACTGGGGTCGGATGGGAATCAGTGCATTAGTGATGACAAGATAGCATCCTGGTAAAGCTGTTCAACTCATTCCTAAAGGAGAAATGCTTCACACCTTGGAAAACCTGATTAGTTTTCTAAGTATTTGGAAATTGGTCATCTGCATCTCGGTACAAACCAATTAATCTTCTATGTATCCTGAGTAAAGTGTTTGAATCATTGATAAATAGAGAAATTGTCAACTACCTCAACAAAAATAATCTGCTCAGTAACAAGCAATATGGCTTCTGTCCTGCAAAATCTGCAGGTGATGAGGTGACTATAATCTCACATAGGATCAGAGAATCTGTTGGCAGTGGAGAGGGTTCCTCTCTAGAGCAGTAGCTCTTGACATATCAAAGGTATTTGATAAGGTGTTGCATAAAGGCTTACTTCAAGATTTCCAGCTATGGAATATCTGAAAATGGTTTCTCAACCATCGAATCTTTTCTCTTCGATAGGTTCATAAAAGTAGTCGATGAGCAGAAGTTGGAAGCTCAAATTATCAACACTAGCGTGCCTCTGGATCAATCCTAAACCCAACTCTCTTCCTTATTTTCATCAATGATCTCCCAAACCATATTCTAAGTTTATTCATAGACATATATGCAGATGACACTACTATCTATGGCAACACCTTAAAGGTCAGCAATAATCATCTTAATCAATCAATCTTAATCATGTGGTCCAATGGGCTAAAAGGTAGCTGGTTAATTTTAATGCATCCAAAACCAAGCTTCTATATTTTCACTACTAACTCCCTGATCCCTGCCTAGTCCCAATTGATATGAATAGATCTAGTCTCAAAGAAGCACCCTGCTTTGTGCACCTTTAAACGTATTTGCCATTTAAATAATTTTTTTTCTTTTTAAATTGCATGTATATGCACATATTTAATAACCTTTATTTTTGTCTATCACTTCCCTTCCCCACCTTTTTTATGACAAAATTCAATAATTGCACCTGGAATCTATTGATTTTAAACAATTTTTACAAATTTATTTAATTTTCAGCAATATCACGTTTGCTAAGTTTTTCGATGGTTTACATAACCTGCTGGAATATGCTGATAAAACGTTGATTTTAGCATGGTCCGTATTCTGCATAAGTACTTAAATTTTTTTATTTTTTGCTTGTTGTTTTATGTTCAGAATAGGGCAATGGGGTTTGTTTTACAATAGACCGAGGTATGAAAAGCGGTCAAAAGCAAATATATAACAAATAATTTATCAAAGGCCCGATTATTTACCCTTCTACCTAGCTGGATAAGTTTTTAATGTTTTTATTTACTTTAAAACGTTTATTCAGTTCAAAAGACAAGTAGTTTAAAACGTTTATTGTTGTTGGTATGTCCGGTGTATATATACACCGAACATACCAACACTTTGGTTGCAAATTAATTATGTAACGAGGTGAGGAATGATAGATGAATAAACAGTTAGACATTTCTCTACTCGAACATACCCGTCTATTTGTTTTTTTTGTTTTTCTTTTCTTTACTCTTGTGATTCCGGTTCTTTCCGCATTTCTTTTGACTTTTAAAACTCCCATATATTCCTTTACCAGCAATGCTTCAAGCAAACTACTATTTACTTTTAAATATATATTTTACCATTTACTTCACCCCAAACAAAGCACAGTATCACTTTGACGTGAGAGTCTACTATTTGGGACCAAATTTACAGGGATACTATGTAGGGAGTTGGGCAGTGAGATATCTGTTCACATTATTACACTTGAACTTCTGTGTATCAGTACAGTCAGGGGAGCAGAGACCCGGGAGGGTATTCCAAAGTCTAGCATTTCAAGGAAGAAACTATTTGATAGAAAGCTCTATTTCTATGGTGTGGGGGTGGAATTTGCTGCTTGTTAGGTTATTTGGAGGTATTTACATTGAGGGGATACAAGTGCTTTGATATTGTTGGAGCACATTTCATTAAAGTACTAGTAAAAC
Organism: Euprymna scolopes; assembly: GCF_053919585.1. Classification (NCBI taxonomy): domain Eukaryota; kingdom Metazoa; phylum Mollusca; class Cephalopoda; order Sepiida; family Sepiolidae; genus Euprymna; species Euprymna scolopes. Next base: position 79,509,730 of record NC_136496.1, read on the forward strand.
AGGCACAGATTCAACATTTCGGCAATGAGACAGAGGCTGGAGTTTGGTTGCTAGTGCGAGACTTATTAGGTTGAAGATTCTTTTTTTGAATCCTGTCTAAGAACGAGAGACTAGTGGCAGATGCATCAGCAATACTCCTTACATGGGCAAATGATAACTTTGTAAAGATACAGGATACTCTCAGGTGTGAGTAATCTTCTAGTACGGTAAAGAAAGCCCACCTTCTTCGCAGTAGTCTTGACAATGACCTCAATATATTTGTTCCAATTCATGTTGCCTGTGAATGCTAAACCAAGGAGTTTGAACGAAATACTTTCAGGTAGTGTATCATTAACCATGGCAAAATCAGTGATTGAGAGGGTTAGAGGAAAGAAGCTTAGTCTTGGCAGTACTGAATGTTACCATCCATTTTCCTCCCCATTCCTCTAGAGACTGGAAGTTTTTCTCTAAGGTTTTAGCCAATTCCCTAGATATGTTTCCCTTCATTTTCCGCTTGAATTTGTTATAGAGCATAGTGTCATCAGCAAATATACCCAATTTTGTCGCTGGGGTCATTTATGAATATCAGAAATAAGGTTCAAGGATTGACCTCTGTAGCACATCCGCATATATATCATGTTATTGTGACGTATGATAATCAAGGATGACCTGGATTTTTCTCTTAATTAAGAAGGATTTGTTTATATTAAGTATTCGTTCAGTAATACCATATGTTTTAATTTTGATGAGAAAACCATTGTACCACACCCGTTCAAAGGCGTTTAGATATCTCTATGGTTACTGCCCTAGCCTTTCCTTCTTTATTCAGTGCATAGTATATAATTTTGGAGATTAGTTAGGATTAGGGCATTAACTGGAGTAAAAAAAAAAAAATGTGAAGTGTGAGAAAGACAGAAATAAAAAGGGAACCTAATAAAATCCTCCATACACTAGCTAAGATATGAATTAAAATTAATCAATAACTGATTTCCTAGACAAGTCCTTAATGCATCATGACTAACATTCGTTTCTGCAACTCAAAACCCTAAGGTACGTCCTAATATCACTTCCTGTCACTTGATATAGCTGCGTAGGTATAACTCACCTTTTAGAAAAATCTACAAGAGAGGGATTGGCCCTAATACAGATTTACAGGTAATACTTGAAAATCCAAAAACGGTCATGGGAAGTGAAGACCTCACTTCTGTAGACTACTTTACTGCAAGTTGTCTATATCGTGTTTCTCATAATGGTAAAACTTAGGCAAAAACGTTTTATGTTTCTATCTGAATATGATTGCTGTATACATTGATAGGCTCCAGGCCAAAAGATGATATTTCAATATGTGAACCATGAGACTTGTGACAAACCTAATCAGTGACTCAAAGTCTCATTTTCGTCGCCACATCGCCTGCAAATAAATCGATAAGTAGTTGTTTATAGTCGATGTCCAGCGAGTGATGTTACCAGATTTGTCCACTCTGAGTCTTGTTTGGTCGTTGGGACTGGGCTGTTTGTTTAACAAGGGTCCTGATTGATGAGAGGATTCGGTCAGACAGGCTGCCACTGTCCTCACATTGTTTTTGATAGTGTACAATCTGTTGAGCCCCGGTCTCTGAAGCCGACATCACTGGAAAGTAAAGCTCATTTCAAACCATAAGAAAAAAAGAATGAGTCAATAACTCAGCTTATCTTATTATAAATTTTCCTACTGTGTGTGTGTGTGTGACGTGGTTTATCTCGACCTACGGGCAACCCACCCAGGCAAGTTAGGTATCGAAATGAAGCTTATGACCTAGCAGATGTTTTAGTGATATTTATATCCATGTTTGGTGTATGGAAATGCAAAAAAAAAAAAAAAAAAATGCAAAAAAAATAACGATTTACTAAACGTTTTATTTACTGGATATTTTTCTGGTACAAGAAACCAAGTTTACCCAGCTGGGTAAACTTGGGTCCTTGTTGTATAAAAATAGCAGGATGAAAGTTACAAAACTCTGATCATTCATAAGCTGCTGACTCCAATACAAATGCTAGGGAACTGGCGGCTGCTAGTATTAGTAATGTTGGGGTGGTCAACTTAAATCTGGAGACTTGTTTCTTCACAATGTAGATTCAGTGACTTGGAACCGAGTGAGACTTAAGCCAAGGGGTTTTCTTTTCTTTGAATGATGTTGGTTCCTTGCCAGTCAGGTGGAGTGTGTCCTTGAGGCTTTTTTTTTTTTTTACTTTTCATTATATTGAGAATCAAGTAGGCTTAACCCCCACCTCCCGATCCACAGAATTTCATTTCACAAATTTCAGTAAACTAATCTCAGGTAGTTTTTGAAATTCTCAAGCTCTAAAACAATTTTCCTTTTCTTCTTCCTCAACTCTGTATCTCTGATGATGACTGCCACTTTCAACAGGAGAGTCTATTGCCTTCACTACTTTTCATCATCACTCGCATGGGAGGATCTCTCCTCCTCTTGCCTCATTTGCATAACCAAAGTGTTTTTCCCAAATGCTGTTTCGTGCTATTTCGTATAAATAAAAAAAATAAGTAAATTGGTTATCTTTTTTACCAGTAGTAGAGCGGCCCTTCCTAAATCCATTCTTTTTCCTGAGCACTTTTTTGATCTTTGGTTGGATACAGTTGAGAAGCATGGCATAGATTTTTGTTGCAATTGTAGTGAATGTTATTCCTCTGTAGTTGCTTGGTATGCTGAGATCACCTTTGTTGGGGAAGGGAAGTATGCATCCTTCTTTCCACAGATGAATATATATTGATTATATATAGCATTGCATGAATCAAGAAGGATGTCATTGAAGCCATCTGTCTTCCAGCCTTCTGGAGGAATGTCATCTAAACCTGCAGCTTTACAATTTTTGGTCTTCTTTAGTGCAGCTAAGAATTCCTCCATTAAAATCTTCTTTCTCAATATTAAGTTCCTGTTCAACAATCAAATGTCGGGAAACTAATCAAGAGTCAAAGCCAAAAGCCTTGAGGCAGACATGTTCTTTGTAGATTTCCCCAAGCCTTCAACTCTGTACAAAGAAGAAAAATGGCCAGCATCTTAAAGGTATATGGCATTCCAAACAAAGTTATTAATGCTATCATGGTGCTATACAAACACACTCGAGCAGTGGCCAGATTGCCAGATGGTGACACTGAATTCTTTGACATCCATGCTGAGGTTCTTCAAGGAAACACTCTAGTCCCTTTTCTTTTCATTGTCTATCTTGACTGTGTACTTCACACCTCTGTTGATATACACAGCACGCTGGGTTTTACCTAAAATGAATCCAGAAGCAGACGTCCTCCATCAACACACATAACTGATGCAGATTACACAGACGATATTGCTCTATTCGTGAATAACACTGCTGATGTGCAATCACTGTTATGTGAACTAGAAAAGTCTGCAAATGACATTGGTTTTTATGCTAATGCGGATAAGACAAAATTTATGACTTTTAATGCAGAGAGAGAGAGAGAGAGAGAGAGATCAAAGCTCTAGAAAGAAGTCAAGTCACTGAGTTTATGTACCTGGGCAGCAAACATAGGTTCCACGAAGAGAGATATCGAAATTCGCATCTCAAAAGCATAATCTGCAATGGATAAGCTGTGGTCAGTATGGCCTTGAAGGCTAACTGATAAACTGAAAAGGCAGTTCTTCAGAGCAGTGCTGGAGTCTGTCCTTGTTTATACTGCTATAACCTGGACATTCACTAAAAGATTGTAAAGAAAACTAAACAGCATGTACACCCATATGCTACGAACAATGTTAAATATATTTTGGCAAGATCATTCCACGGAGCAGCAACGTTATCACAATCGACCTGCCATATCTACTACTATCAGAGAGCGATGTCTACGATTTGCCGCTCTCTGCCAGAGGAGCAAGCAAAGGATGGTGAGAAATGTATTGCTGTGAACTCCACAGCACGGGCGCACAAGAATAAGATCTTAGATCCACGTACATTCAGTAAATTGCACATGACACCAACTGTGATCCTGAAGATCTGAGGCAGCTGATGGAAGATAGGGAAATCTGGAAAGAGAGTCACATTGGTTCAGGACAGAAACCCAACCAGATATATAGATAGGTTATCTTTTGGGAATAACTGAATCCTTGAATGATAATTAATGGGCACTTGAATTCGTATCCACTATCTTGTTTTTCCTTATTCAAAGAAACTCATAATATCTGACCTATATTTCGGGTGACCCACAAATAACTTGATCACCCAAGAAACAAGGTTGTTTTTCTTAACAAGGGTGGTATTCAGATGGAACTTGTCAAACCGCCAAAAGGCGCCATTTCTGACATTTTTTTTTAGATACTTTTATAATCCAAGACAGCAACTTTTTCAGTTGGTGTTTTTTTAATGGCTGTTTGTGTCAATCCCAGTTACCATGGAAGAAGACAGATTTCTCCTTTATCAATTCAATGTATCCATAAATAAATGTGTGTTAAATCAATGCCATAACAACCTTTCTTAACAATGCTCTTTCTTTTCATTGTCATCATCATCGTTATTATTGTTACATCCAATGACACTGTCACATAAATTTAATGTAAAATGAGTACCCATTTCTGGGCCAATTAGTGGTATTTGGAGACGTGTAACTAATTTAAAAAAAAAAATTGAAGGAAAGCAAAATTGGTGCGATAGGATTTTTTTTTCCTAGCCTCCTTCCCCAAGTGTGTGTGGTGGGGATAATTTTTTTTTTTTTTCTAGCCTCCTTCCCCAAGTGTGTGTGGTGGGGATAATTTTTTTTTTTTTCTAGCCTCCTTCCCCAAGTGTGTGTGGTGGGGATAATTTTTTTTTTTTTTCTCATAATGAAATAAAATGTGGAACCAGTATTTAATGTTGATGCTAATTCCAAATATAGATTGGTAGCCGTGACGTCAGCAGTTCCAACTATGAATAAAAGAAGTCAAAGTAGTTATGACCTTTACAGAGTCGGCAGACAATACAAATCCTTTTTCATTACTATTTGAAGATGAACTTTGCGTTTCTACATGCAACTATTCTGCCTTCTGTGGGAGATTGCATGTTTTTGTGTTGATAAAGGCTTTCTACGGAAGGACCTCACCGAAAATCTATCTATCTATATATCTATAAAAGTGAACGTGTCTGTCTGTGTGTCTGTGTACATTTCCCTACGCAATAACTCTGTCAATTTTTAGTCTATAGACTCAAAATTTGATGTACAGAGTACTGAGAGTTGGGAAAATCTATGTGATCGGTCTTTGGCCAGAAATTTGGCTGTTAAGGGGTCAAAGTTCAACGATTTGACCTTTGAGAACTCTACCAAACTCCTCCACCAATTTTCTTTTCTACAGGCGAGGGGGGGGGTCGCTTTTTTCGCCGATATTTTTGAAAGATATCCTCTCCTTTCGATTGTCTAGCCTTAATTTAAACATAAGTCACTTCAGGTTTGGTGGTGGTCGTAACCGCAAAGACATCAGGTTTTTTTTCCCGTTCTTTTCCTCCTTCGCGGTATGGGTTCGAGCCTGCCTTCCTACTACCACTTTTATTTTTATTTTTATTTTTTTGCTCAGCATACACATCCAAACACCCGGGCAACGCCGGGCTGAAATGTTAGTATATCTATAAAAGTGGACGTGTCTGTGTATCTGTGCGTCCGTCTGTGTGTGTAAATTTCCCTATGCAATAACTCTGTCAATTTTAAGTCTACAGACTAGAAATTTGATATGCAGGATACTGAGATTTGGGAAAATCGTTGTGATCTGTTTTTGGCCAGAAATTTGTCTGTTAAGGGGTCAAAGTTCAGTGATTTGACCTTTGAGAACTCTAACAAACTCCTCCGCCAATTTTGGGTCTAAACACTTGAAATTTTAGATATAGGTTCCTTGGACATAGATTTAACTTAATAACTTGATTTGAACCCAAAACAATAATTTTTAAGGGATCGTAATAGGGGTCAAAGTTAAAAAAATTGACCACTTTTTTTTTTTGCTCAACGTACATCTCCAAACACCTGGGCAACGCCGGGCTGAAATGCTAGTAAACAGCAAAAAAGGAAATTCATTTATTTTTTTTTTTTTGCTTTCTGAATGCTTTCTATCTGGCCATGTCTTTGCCTTCTCCACTTCTCTGGCTATGTCTGTTCCCTTTGACCCTACCCACTCTCTGGCCGTACCTTTTGTTCTCACGTTGAGCACCAAAGGATGGCCAAATGGAACCCAGAGCATATTCGTTTGCCTCCGAAACAGAAACAGGCAAACGAGCAAAGCTTGTTAACACCCTATCTTAATTATATAACTTCTATTAAGCAAACTTTTCCCACTTCAACACCTTAAAAATCAATTTTTAGCCGCATCTATTCTTAATTGTGCGATTTTATATCGAGTTAAATTACATAGTCTGCCGATCTAGCTTGATAGTGCAATTGTAAAATAGAGACCTTTAAGAACGCTCACAAATTTTAGATATTAACATTGTTGATTTTAGATTGCATTTTTTGTCTTGGAATTAAATTTTATTTTTAAAATGTAATTCAATGTTTTAATTATTAGCAGCCATTTATTGTTTTATAATACGAAAAAGTTTCACTTAAAATGTTCTTAAGTAACTGGTTTACAGGATTTAATGAATTTAAATGCCAACAACTGATATGGGTAAACATAAAGTAATTGATAACAATATAATATACGTTGAATAAAAGTTAATCGAACATATTGTAATGTTTTTTTGGGGAGAGGGGGGCATAGGGAAACATTGTTTTTATTGTTTAAATTTGGATATACCCTTTGTCCACTGTACTTCTGCAGTATATATATATATATATATATATATATATATATTAAAACAATTATCTTTTCAGAAAATTGAATACAAGATGAAAAAAAAAGAAAATTCGCACAATTTTCATATTTCAATTCGAGCTAGGCCGAAAAGCTACTGAAACAGCTCGCGATATCAACAAAGCGTTTGGCCCAGGAACCACTACTGAACGCGCAGCACAATGATGGTTTAAGAAATTTTGTGATGGCGATCTTGAGAATGATGAGCATAGTGGTCGACCATTCGATGTTGACAACGATCAATTAAGAGCCTTAGTCGAAGCCAATCCACGCACGACTGACCGAGATTGCTTCTGAATGAGACATAATGTATACAACAATTTCCAACCACTTGAGAGAGATTGTAAAAACAAAAAAACTTGATAAATGGGTGCCTCATGAATTTAATGACAACCAAAAGAAATGTCATTATAAAGCGTCATCTTCCTTTTTTTATGCAACAAGAACGACCCGTTTCTCGACCAGGCTGTGACTTGCGATGAAAAGTGGGTTCTTTACAACAACCAGCGATGCTCAACTCAGTGGTTAGACGTTGACAAAGCTCCATGACACTTCCCGAAGCCAGAGTTACACCAAAAGAAGGTCATGATGACTGTTTGGTGGTCTGCGACCAGTCTCATCGTTACAGTTTTTTTAATGCAGGCGAAGCCATTATAGCAGAGAAGTACTGTCAATAAATGGATGAATGCATCAGAAACTTCAACAACATCCATATATAGATAGAGAATTGCATCAGCAGTGAGATATCTACTGGATCGATAGAAGGATCCGACCATTTTTCCAGCGGCCTTGGCAACAGATTTGATGTACATATTCCATTTAAGATCAGGAGTAAAGGTCAAATGCAGGCGAAGCCATTATAGCAGAGAAGTACTGTCAATAAATGGATGAAATATATCAGAAACTTCAACAACAACACCCAGTTTTAGTGAACAGAAAATGCCTAATTCTCTTCCACAACAATGCCCGACTGCACGTTGCTAAACCGACCCTGCAGAAGTTGAACAAATTCAGCTCAGTGGTTAGACACCAATGAAGCTCCATGACACTTCCTGAAACCAGAGTTGCACCAAAAGAAAGTGTTGCTGATTGTTTGATGGTCTGCGACCCGGTCCCATCCATTAGTTTTTTTTTAATGCATGCGAAACCATTACAGCAAAGAAGTACTGTCAACAAATGAATGAAATGCATCAGAAACTTCAACAACAACACCCAGGATTAATCAACAGAAAAGGCCTGATTCTCCTCCATGACAATGCCGACCCTGCAGAAGTTGAACGAATTGGGCTACAAAACTCTGCCTCATCTGCCATACACTCCAGACCTCTCACCTACTGACTACCACTTTATCAAGTATCTCAACAACTTTCTACGTAAGAAATGCTTAAAAAGCCTAAGCGATTTCATCACCATCAGAATGCAAGATTTTTACATTACTAGCATAGATACACTTGTTTTTTTTTTGCATTGGCAAAAGTGTATTGATTCTGATGACGCTTATTTCAATCAATAAATTTTTGTTTGGTCTGAGATATGTTCATCTGAATTTAAGTTCAAAATCGCAAGAACTTTCTTGTCAACCTGATATATATATCAGGTTAAGAAAGTTAGGTAAATATAATGCTATGCTATAACAGAACACCGACCACTCTAATTTGTTTTTTTGGGGGGTATTCAAAGTCACTGACAACGAATCTGATAATCAAACCCGGCACAAATTTACCATTTGCATGGTATTAACCCCTGAACCCAGGGACTATTTTCCGCCATTTTACAGTTTCCGTGTATGGTACGCACATGCGCGCGTTAGCATAAACATCGGCTGTTAAATGTGCCTTCGCGTAGCAAACTGCATTCTCACATGGCGTACAAATCTTCCGCGGACAATTTAAAATTGTATGAACAGGAAATAAAACAAAAGAAAAGCACTCCAAGTGGGGTGAGGGTATAATGTCAGAAAGGCATTTTTTTTTTTTTTTTTTTTTTTTTTTCCAGAACATAGAATTTTCATTTTTTTTTTTTTTCTTTGGTGGACAATTTAAAAATGGAAGAAAAAGTTGTCTAAAAAAAAACAAAACATTATAGCACTTTTGTGTGTGTGTGTGTGGGGGGGGTTGTCTTACGTAGTTTTTAATGCATTTTAATTGATCTAAAACAAAGTTTTCATGAGCGGGTTACAAAAACATAAGCACCAATCATTTTTATGTTTTTCGTTCTTAGAGAGGATTCAATTATAGAACTTGTGCGGCTTAACAGGTGCTTCCACAGTCTAATTAGCCGTCTTTTCTGTAAGTAACACTACAATGAAAAATAACATTTAAAAAAGTCTTCATTTTTCGTTTCAAAAATCCGTTCAATTTTCTATGATTGTCTTCCGAACCAATATAGGTAGTCACAAGGTTTGATAACGTGACATTACTTAACTTAAAAAAAAAAAAAATCTGAATGTAATTTACTTTATTTTTTTATCACTGTAATTATTTAACTTATCCCGGAGCGTTTGCTATTTAAAGTGTCTTTTTCAGTAAAGATGAATAGTCCCTTAATCAAAAACAACGATTTTTTTTTTTTGCTTAGTATTAAAACAAAAAAAAAAGTGTGTGTGTGGGGGGGGGTATTTTTTATGAGACGTAGTCGGCATTTGCGACCTTAGTGACATTTACCGATTAGTCTGATTACTTTTTTTTTTTTTTTTACAAATCTCAGCTGGAAACTGTTTTTCCTTAATGAACTGATCGCGCAATTCTTAACCTTGGCAATTGGCATTGATATCTCCACCACAAATGTAAGAATGAAATTAACTTGATTAGATTATTTCCTATTTTAGTCACAAAAATTTAGTGAGGAGTTCCTCCAGCACTGCTTAGAAGAAAAAAAAAAAAAAAAGCAGTGCTTCACTGCTTTTCGCTTCAGTGAAGCAGAAGTACTGCTTAGTGCTTCGCTTCGACGCTTCAGTGAAGCGTCGCTTCACTGCTTTTCATTGCTTCTAGACAGATTTTTTTTTTTTTTTTTAGATAGGTTGAAGATTAACTTATCTTGCCTTTAGTTATATATTTGTTTCTTTACTATTTCTTCGGTTTGTTGTCTACAGTAAAAAAAATAAAAATAAAAAATGTCCCATCTTCTAGTTAAAAAAACAAACATAAAAGACACTCAAGTTGTAGCAAGTTTCGTTGTACACTTGAAACAGTCACCAGTCAGAAAAAAAAGGGGGGGGCGGACCTGAACGAGCTTGCCCCGACCACTATCTGCTGTAAAATTAATTCCTTTCTATCTTTTATTTATTTATTTTATTATTTTTTTTTTCGGGTTATCGTCGATAACAGAGTTAACTTTCATATTAGCAGGAAAAACTTCTTTTTAAAAGTTTATTTAATGACTTGGGGATCACTTTTCAATTATAACGTTCTATTAAATTGATACCCCACTTTACAGTCAACACAACTTATTTCCGTTTGAATTATTACAATTATATTTTACATCACAGGACACAGCGGACATGTGACACCTTAATAGGGAGAGTTTTGTGCTGATTATAAGTTGAAAAGTGATTCCTTGCGTTAAAAGTCATTAAATAAACGAAAAAAAAAAACACCTGCTAATATGAAAGTTAAGTCTGTTATCGACGATATTCCACAAAAAAAAAAAAATTATAATTTTACGATAGGGGCAAGCTCGTTTAGGTCTAAGGGGGAAAGCTCGCAAAAAAAAAAAAAATAGATGGCCAACCAAGGAAGAATTACAATTTAAGTTCATAATTTTTGAGTTGAAATTAGAGAATCACGTTGTTGACGCCAGTGTGCTTCTACTTCATGGATACGTAAACCTCGCAAACCGTGATTCTGACACGTCGTAGCCGAATACAAAGCGTGACTTACGAAGGTCACGGTACAAGCCCAAGTCGTTTTCATTTAAATTGACATAGAAAATGATAAACGTAAATTATCTGTCCCTCTAAGCTAACTTTTTTCTGAACATTTTGTTTAATAATAAAGATGGTCATCGGTTCCTGATGACTTTTTGGTGCTAGTGCACTTACTGATCCGCGCTATTTTTTAAAATCGTATTTCCAATTTTAATTAAAGTTTTATGATATGTTTTTTTTTTTTTTTTTTAATTTTTTTTTATTCAATTGTAAGGTTAAAGTACAGAATAGGTTCAAAACACCCTCACCTCCCCATCTTAAGAATGACTTTTTAAATAATAACGTCATTATTTCAGCACGGATTGCACTAGTACCAACTTTTTATTCCAGCATTTCGCATCTCCGATGGAGTTTGCCATAATTTTCCTTTCTTTCTTACGTAAACGGAGTAGGGGGGGGGTATACAAAAAAACAAACCCCAATAAAAAATAAAGTTTCTTGGTAGTAATTCCGAAACTCATTTCATTTTTATTTACATGAATAAAATAGGAATTAACCGTTTTATTATATATAGTCATTTAAACTACTCGTGATCGTGCGGGCGTGCGAGGACAAGCGAACTGTCGGGGCAATTTTTAATTTAAGCAACCTTAAAAAGAAACAATAAAAAATCTCCAATCCTTCCAAATCAACATTGAAAAAAAATAAAATGAATAAACAAATACATTTTATTTGTTGGTGTCTCCACTGACTGCACTTCCGATTGCCCCTCCCAATGTTAAGAATGGCTTCTCTAAATAATAACGTTATTATTAAAAAAAAAAAAAATTCTTAATATGAGGAGGGGGGCGTTTTATTTGAGCTATTCTGTACTTTCACCTAACAATAAAAGATATCGTAAAAATTCAATTAAAAATGATGCAATAACCGGAAGTGGAAACACTAACCATAACCGTTTCGGTCTAGAAGGATTTCAACTCCTCTGACCGAAGACAAAAACAGATCTTCATTCAAAGTTCAAATATTGGGAAACTCTAAAAAAAAAAAAAAAAAAAAAAAAAGATTTTTCTGAATTTTAGATGAGTTAATTAAAAAAAAAAATGTATCTCTAAAATAGACATACATTTTTTTCATGTCTATTTTCTCATCTTGCTTATTCACAACGTTTCGGCCGATGTAAACACCGACCTGCGTGTATCTTTTCGAACTTTGGAACCTTTTAGTTGAACATGAGAACTTGTTTGGAATTTCGAATAGTTTGTTGTTATTACGTCGACCATAATTAGGCGGAAGTAAGCAAACCTTCAACCTCGAGGAGATTGTGAGGCGTGAGGAGGGTAAATATCTAGATACGCTACAACAGAACACCGACCACTCTATTTTTTTTTTTTTTTTTTTTTTTTAATTTTTTTTATAGGTAATTGAGGTCGCTGACAACGAATCTGATAGTCAAACTTGGGGCAAATTTACCATTTGCATGGTATTAACACCTGAACCCACGAAATACTTTCCACCATTTTGCAGCTTCCGTTTACGCTACGCGCGTGCGCTGCAGCAAACGACGGCTTGCTTCAGCAAGCTAACTGCCTTCTCACATGGCGTATCAATCAAAAAATTACGGAGATATTTTTTAATGACTTACAGTTAAAGAAAGTACAACAAATTGGGGGAAACCTTTTTTTTTTTTTGTCTCACGTAGTTTTTAATGCGGTTTACAAAATCATAAGCACCAAACATTTTTATGTTTTTTGGGTACTGGTCGCGGTAAGAGTTCCCTGCCGAACACCCTCAAAAAACAATGACTTCTCCCCGCGCAGCCGCAAAGGACATGTTTTAGTTGCCATAGTAACAACTTTGTATCGACATTGTTTTACTGTTTATGAATATTGAAATAAAATATATTACTACACATTAATAATATCTCACTTTTAATCACTTTTATCGACTTTTTAAAACTTTTTTTTACTCTTTTTAAATGACAACGTTAATGTTTATGAATATTGAAATAAAATACATTACTAAACATTTATTAATATCTTTCTTTTTTTTTTTTACTGTTTATGTGTCAATTTTATCGACTTTTTCTTTTCTTATATTGAAATTTTATATATATGAAATATTGAAATTATTCTTATATTGAATATTGAAATAAAAGACATTATTACACATTTATTAATAATATCTTCTTGAATATTAAAATAATTTCCCAACTTTTTTCATTTCTATGTGTTTTTAGTTTTGTGTGTTGAATGAAACTTTTTTTTTTCATTACAACAATAGTTATCGACCCCGGTTCTTTGGCTGACAAACGACATCTGTCGGCGGTTCTTGAAATTTACTTACCACAAAGTGGTGATAGAATAATAAATTTACTTACGTTTAATCAATGTTATTTTCTTTTTTAAATAGCATTTTCTTTTTAAATGACGACGTTTTTACTGTTTATGAATATTAAAAGAAAAATAATTACTAAACATTTATTAATAAGAAAATGGGTGCTAGTGCACTTATGATCCGCGCTATATTTTAAATCGTATTTCTAAGCTTAAAGTTTAGTGTTTTTTTCGTGCTGAAATAACGTTATTATTTAAAAAGCCATTCTTAACATGGGGAGGGCGCAAATTCGCCTAAAAAAGTAGAATCTCATTTTACGGAATTAGCTAAGAGTGTTAATTTACAATAACACCTATGGCACCATTGGCACTTCTGCATGTCAGTAACATGAAGCGAATGCGTGTAATTTAGTTTCAAGAACCGCCGACAGATGTCGTTTGTCAGCCAAAGAACCGGGGTTGATAACTATTGTTGTAATGAAAAAAAAAAAAAAAGTTTCATTCAACACACAAAACTAAAAACACATAGAAATGAAAAAAGTTGTGAAATTATTTTAATATTCATTTTAAGAAAATGCTATTAAAAAAGAAAAAGTCGATAAAAGTGAGACATAAACAGTAAAACAGTAAAAAAAAAAGAAGATATTATTAACAAATGTGTAAAACGTAGTCATTTAAAACAGAAAAGAAAAAGTCGATAAAAGTGACACAAACAGTAAAACAGTAAAAAAAAAGAAGATATTATTGATAAATGTGTAGTAATGTCTTTTATTTCAATATTCAATATAAGAATAATTTCAATATTTCATATATATAATATTTCAATATAAGAAAAGAAAAAGTCGATAAAATTGACACATAAACAGTAAAAAAAAAGAAAGATATTAATAAATGTTTAGTAATGTATTTTATTTCAATATTCATAAACATTAACGTTGTCATTTAAAAAGAGTAAAAAAAAGTTTTAAAAAGTCGATAAAAGTGATTAAAAGTGAGATATTATTAATGTGTAGTAATGTATTTTATTTCAATATTCATAAACAGTAAAACAATGTCGATAAAAAGTTGTTACTATGGCAACTAAAACATGTCCTTTGCGGCTGCGCGGGGAGAAGTCATTGTTTTTTTAGGGTTTTCGGCAGGGAACTCTTACCGCGACCAGTACCGTTTTTTGTTCTTTTTTTTGCGGGAGGGGGGATTCCAGTTATAGAACCTATGTATGTAGATTAATAGGTGCTTCTAGTTTAGTTAACCGTTTTCCCGTAAGTAACGCAAGTAAGTAACGCACCGACATTTACCAATTTTAGAACAACATTTAACATTTTTCGAAGATTTTACTGTTTACATTGGGGACACGAGCGGTGTGGCGTTGCCCCCCCCCCCGCTCGCGCCCCCAATGTAAACAGTAAAATCTTCGAAAAATGTTAAATGTTGTTCTAAAATTGGTAAATGTCGGTGCGTTACTTTTTGAAAATTTAAAAATTCTATGTTCCAGAAAAAAAAAAAAAAACGATTAAATTACCCCCTCCCTCTCCCCAATTTGGAGTGCTTTCCTTTTCTTGTTTTATTTCTTTTTCAGCTAATTTTAAATTTTCCACCCAAAAAGTGCTATAATGTATCTTTGAAAATTAGAAAATTCTATTTCTGGGAAAAAATTAAATTGCCCCCCCCCCCCCCAAAAAAAAACCTTGGTGTGCTTTTCTTTTCTTGCTTTATTTCTTTTTCATCTAATTTCAAATTTTCCGCGAAAGATTTGTACGCCATGTGAGAAAGCAGTTTGCTTATTGAAGCCGTCGTTTATGCTACAGCGCGCATGCGCGTAGCGTAAACGGAAGCTGCAAAATGGTGGGAAGTAGTTCGTGAGTTCAGGGGTTAATACTATGCAAACGGTAAATTTACCCCAAGTTTGACTATCAGATTCATTGTCAGCGACCTCAATTACCTATCAAAACACAAATTAGATTGGTCGATGTTCTATTGTAGCGTATCTGGATATTTAGTAAATAATTTACCGTGAGGACTAGGACTGATTGTTAATCGATGCGTTTAACCATTACATAATGAAATTAAGGAATTAGCCTTGACTAAGACAAGGTCGTTCCCTCTGACCCCTTTACACGCCTTCGTGCAATCCAAGGAGATTGGGTGTGCCTTCGTTGGAGTTGAGTTATGAGGCTTGGCTTTATGTTACGAAGAAGGCGGGGCGGGGGTAGGGGTATGAAAACTTATTTTCTTTATTTACTTCCAATTTCATACTTCACTATTTTTTCTTTACACATAAGGGGTGGGGGTTATATATTGCAACAATGTCATATGAATAATTTTCTTTTTTTTCTTCTTTCCAATTCCTTGATCTCAATTACTTCGGAACTTTTAAACGAAATTGAGACATAAATTACAACAACAGCGACACTGCGACACGTAGTTAGATTAATTCAAAGGAGTGCAAACGCAAACTATCACATTCCTAAAGTACTTTTAAAGAATTTAAACTGAATTGTTTTAAATCCTAACCTAAGTTTTAGGTTTAGTTCGGCAAAAATCTGATTGATCGTTGCCATAATAAAGTTATTTTACGGTCACAACTTGGTTCGGTTCAAATTCTGTAGAAGCACAGATTTTTTTTTTATGTGATGACTTTTCAATCTATATAATGAGCAGACAATCTTGTCTTTAGCCTTTTAGGGGGCCCTGTGGGTTTATATTGGTGGACTGGTTCTGCTTAATCGAATAAAACTGTCCTCCTAGACATTGTCACTACTTCGGGAGTGGAGATTAGTTTATTGTCGGTCGTCTAAGGCATCCCCACCTGGAATTTTGTAACCATATAGAGCGCACCCGGGCACCCCCCTATTTAGAGGAAGGGGAGGATTGGAATCTCCTTATATGAAACCGACCTCGTGTCACATCCTCTATCCACGAGAAAAGAAGAATTAGATATTAACTGAAATGTATATTTTTGAAAACCTCACCAGACTAAAAAATAAATAAATAAATAATTTGAAATTAACAATTATATTATTACTATTTTTGTTATGAAATTATTACTGAAAATTTAATTTTGTATTTTTTTTATAAAATTATATATTTTTTGTTATAAAATTAGATTCTTCTTTTTTATATAAAATTAGATCATTTTTTTTTATAAAATTAGATTTAATATTATTTTTTTTATAAAATTAGATTATTTTTTATAATTAGATTTAGTTATATTTTTTTATAAAATTAGATTATTTTTTATAGAATTAGATTTAGTTATATTTTTTTATAAAATTAGATTATTTTTTATAAAATTAGATTATTTTTATTTTTTTTATTAAATTAGATTATTTTTTTTTTTATATAACATTAGATTTAGTATTATTATTTATTTTTTTATAAAATTATATCATTTTTTTAAAATGTGAATGACACCAGATTTGACTATAAATTCACAAGTATATAACAGGTCTATTCACGGTATTAAAGTACAAAAAAGCCAAAGTCACCATGAGGTAATAAGAAAGGTTGAATTCACTGAATACTATAAACATTACGTCAGTTCAGCCATTAACACCTACACACATGATGCGGATGCGCTTCCTGTAACCGGTTAATTTTTGTAGCGTTTTATTCATAAATCCATCTGGCGTTCTCCGAGAGCCTTTTTACTTTCATATTTGTATCTCTTATTAATTTTTTTTTTTTCGACCCGATTATTATTATTATTATTATTATTATTATTATTATTATTATTATTATTATTATTATTATTATTTTAAAATAGGATTTCGGGTGATGAGGTTTTAAACCAACGCATTTCAGGTGAAAACATTACGTGTCATGTCGAAATTAGTATAAATTCCCGGAATTTAATTCCGGCAATCTCGTAAGATTACCTAAATTCCGAAAAATAACGAAAAATGATCCAATAATCACAAGTAAAAATAGAATTTATCGAATTATCTAGTTTTATGGGTTACATATAGATTCGAAAAAGTTGTCAAAAAAACAAATATATAACAAATAAATGTTATCAAAGGCAAGATAAGTTACTTTTCTACTTAACTGGATATATTTTTCGTGTTTTTATTCAATGTAACAAAGTTATTTAGCTCGAAAAGCATACAGTGTTTACCGATGTTGGAAAATTCAAAATGGCGCCCGACTCTTTCTTTAACACGGAAAGTTTGGGAAAAGGTGTTATAAATAATAAACTAGACAAAATACTGTTAGAAATTCGCTCAATATATGTTACCGTGACATAAGTTGACATATATTCAGTGTTTTTTTTTTTTTTAAATATTATTTTGTCTAGTTTATAATTTATAACACCTTTTCCCAAACTTACCATATTTTGAATTTTCCAATATATCGGTAAACACTGCATGTTTTTCGAGCTGAATAAAAATGTTACATTGAATAAAAACACAAAAAAAATGTATATAGTTTGGTAGAAAAGTAACTTATCTTGCCTTTGATAACATTTATTTGTTATGTATTTGTTTTTTTGACAACTTTTTTGAATCTATGTGTACAGTAATACGAATTTAGGAAAACTCGTCCCGGGAAAACTCATCTCCGGAAAACTGGTCCCCTTTCGCTAGGTAGGAAAACTGGTCCCTTATTGAATAAATGTCGATTGAAAACACATTTTATGATCGTTCTTGAAGGAGATATTGTTTTTTTAAAATAGACAAAATAGACTATAGCCCCCATAATATTTAAAAAAAAATATTTTTACTTGTTTAATGTTTTTTTTTTTTTTTTTTTTTTTTTAAATAAAATCGATTTTCTAAGTGTTCGTTTTCTACCTAACTGGTTAAGTTCTTAGTGGTTTCACTTATTTTACAGCGGTTATTATGTTCATAAACGAGACCGCTTTTTTTATATTAATATAAAAAGAATTTATGGGTTTGTATTACTGTACACATAGATTCGAAAAAGTTGTCAAAAAACAAATATATAACAAATAAATGCTATCAAAGGTAAGATAAATTACTTTTCTACCAAACTGGATATAATTTTCGTGTTTTTATTCAATTTAACATTTTTATTCAGCTCGAAAAGCATACAGTGTTTACCGATGTATTGGAAAATTTAAAATGGCGGCCGATTCTCTCTTTAACATGGTAAGTTCGGAAAAAGGTGTAATAAATAATAAACTAGACAACATACTGTTAGAAATTCGCTCAATATATGTTACCGTGACATAACTTGACATATATTCGGTGTTTTTTTAATAGTATTTTGTCTAGTTTATTATTTATAACACCTTTTCCCGAACTTACCGTGTTAAAGAGAGAGTCGGGCGCCATTTTGAATTTTCCAATACATCGATAAACACTGTATGCTTTTTGAGCTGAATAAACATGTTAAATTGAATAAAAACACGAAAATTATATCCAGTTTGGTAGAAAAATAATTTATCTTGCCTTTGATAACATTTATTTGTTATATATTTGTTTTTTGACAACTTTTTCGAATCTATGTGTACAGTAATACAAACCCTTAAAAAAAATTAAAAATTAGTTAACGAGAGATTGTTAGCACATGGCATCCCTCGCAGCAAAAAAATATTTCATTTTTAATTTATTAGTTAATTTTTGCAAAATTTGACAGGACGACAATAAATGTTGATCTATCTTCTATATATCTATAAAAACAGATGTGTGTGCCACAGACGATTTCTGATTGGTTAATCCAATAATCACATCTCCTAAAAAACTATGGTTCCTACGCTCTTACCTTTACCATAAAATATTATGGCTTTATTTATTGTCCATCTTGGAAGGGTTTAATTTTTTCATAGCTTGTTATTTACAAATTAAAAAAATACGAAACTTACACAATCTAACAATCCAACCTACGACATCACGGCCGCCATTCTGGTGCTAGCCGCAGACACGTACACACAACACGAAAACAATGTTTTGAAAATCTAGCAAAAATTAATTTTCCTGAAATTTTTCAATATTTAAAAATAAATTATGCCGGCTGATAAAATTTTAAAACTTTTTTTTAAAGCTAGAAAGATAAAATTTAAAAATACTTATTTTTATATAAAACGCGCGTTCACTCGTGGTCTTTTCATTTCGGGTTTGTATTACTGTACACATAAATTCGAAAAAGTTGTCAAAAAAAAAAATATATAACAAATAAATGTTATTAAAGGCAAGATAAGTTACTTTTCTACCAAACTGGATATATTTTTCGTGTTTTTATTCAATGTAACATATTTATTCAGCTCGAAAAACGAGTTTGTATTACTGTACACATAGATTCGAAAAAGTTGATAAGATACGAACAATATGCATAATATAAACACAGCACGAAAACACGCGCACACATGCACACACACTCACGTCCACTACTGTCCTTGGCTACGTCACGTTGTTATGGCAACACGATAAACACACAGTAAATTTGATTTTCTTCATTTCTGCGCAAATATTATGCAAATATAAATCCTATAGAATATCTGTATGAATATAATTACACGTAATAGTTAAATAAAGATGATCATCGTAGAAGAGAACCGAAAAAAAAACTAATAGGGAATTAATTAAAAACGATAAAAAATATGCACATTAGCTAGATCTTTTGTAGATGAATGCAATTCCACGACTCATAAATAACAAAGTTGTATTTTCTTTTTAAATAAATAGAAAAAAGGGGTGTTGATAAGACTATCAATACACACAAAAAAATATAGATTTATTTTTGGGTAAAGTTCCCCCGGGTTTTCCTTTCACTTCAGTAAATAATGGTCTTTTGTTATATATATGGCGTACTATTATCCTTATATATATGATGTTTATATATATATATGTGTGATAGTGTCTGTGTGTGTCTGTGCGTCTGTGTGCATTTCCCTACGCTGAAACTCTGTCAATTTTAAGCCTACAGATTCGAAATTTGATATACAGGGTACTGAGATTTGGGAAAATCGATGTGATAGGTTTTCGACAGAAATTTGGCGATTAAGTGGTCAATATTCAACAATTTGACCTTTGAGAACTCTACGAAACTCCTCCTACAATTTAGGGTCTAAACACGTGATATTTTATATATAGATTCCTTGGACATGGATCTAACTTATTAACTTTACTTGATCCCTAAACAATAAATGTTAAGAGGTCATAATAGGGGTCAAAGTTTAAAAAAATTGACCGTTTTTTTTTTCCTCAGCATACACTTCAAAACACCTGGGCAACGCCGGGCACCGATTGCTAGTAATTGATAAAATTATAATTTTAAATAACGCATGCGCATGAGTGCATTTGGTATGAGAGAAAACAAAAACATAACAAAAAAACTATCCTAATTAAAAAACCAAAACAAAAAAGTAACGAAAAATCGAATCGCTCCCTGTTTTTTAATTTTTTGGTTTTGTTTTTAATTATTGTTTTTATGACTCCAAAAAAACATCGTTAAAATAAGAACAAAAAAAAATTTGTAATTAACTTTGTATGAACATAATAAACGCTTTAATATAAGTGAAACCACTAAGAACTCAGCCAGTTAGGTAGAAAACGGACACTAAGAAAATCGATTTTATTTAAAAAAGAAAAAAAAAAAACATTAAACAAGTAAAATATTTTAAAAAAATATTAGGGGGGGGGGCTATAGTCTATTTTAAAAAATAATATCTCCTTCAAGAATGATCATAAAATGTGTTTTCAATCGATATTTATTCAATAAGGGACCAGTTTTTTGGAGACGAGTTTTCCGGAGACGAGTTTTCCCGGGACGAGTTTTCCGGGCACCCAGTAATACAAACCCCATCTAGCACATTTTCTTCTGGATCATTTCTCGTAAATTTTGGGTAATGTCGCTAAATAGGGTTTGCGGATGATATGACAAAAATAAGGCATTTAAAATGTTTATCTTATTTTTTTTTTTTATTTTATTTTTTTTTTACATGAGGAGTCCTTTCGAGATAAAATGTAATTTACTTTAATTAGAGAAATGCACGATTAAAACGTGTAAACAATTTAATTTACAAGTGTAATAATCTAAGATGGCTGCCCCTCAACAAGACCGTAAGCACGAAACAGCCTTGACCTTGCGATCAAAAACTAACATGGTGTAACGAAACGAAAGGAGGCAAAAAATTAATTTAAACAATTTTTTTTTTTTTTTCGGAACGAACCGAGACAAAGCTGACTAGTCGGAACATGACAATTTAAACAACTTTTATTTTACTCCTCTAAAATATAAATATCACCTGTCTGTCTGTATGTACGCACGCATATGTATGTATGCATGCTCATGCATGCATTGTTTTAATTTGATTATTTGAATTGATAGAATGTGAACTTTATTTTTTTGTGCCTTTTTCCAAAAAATTATGAAATCCTTTAAGCAACATTATCTTTATAAGTGTCAACAGAAGACATTAAAATTAATTTTATTTTATTAACACTCGTCTGTGTAATTCGTTAAAAAAATCTATTTGTTTTACAATGCAAATATGAAAATCCGATAGCAAAAATTAACCATTATAACGCCAGTGGACACCCATAGAAATTTTTACAGAAAATAGTAAACACACGAAATGATGACGTTGCTGTTATTGTGCAAAATGCTGACGTTTTATGCAAAACTCTGGAGATACCTAATAATTTAGAATAACAAATAATTTAAACAACTTTTAAACAATTTTTAACTTTCCCGTTATTCTGTTGATATTAAAAATAAATGTTACTGTAATTATTTAAAAAAAAAAAAAATCTTATAGAAAAAATAAAAAAAGCCCCACCCTCCTCTCACTAGGTGGCCAGAAGGGTGCTCATTTTATGTCAAATTTATCTAGAAAAGTGATCCTCATTTTTGAAAAAGTAATTTCTTCATATCATGAAAACTATTTCTCTGCGTCATTGTAAAGTTTTTTTTTTTGGGGGGGGGGAGTTGGGAAGATTCTAGATATTTTTTTCTTCAAATTTGTTTTTAATAACGAAAAATTTTGTAAACCATCCACAACCACTTATTTCAATGTTTTTTTTTTTTTGTTTTTTCGTTTTTGATGGCTTCGTTTGTTTTAAACATTGTCTTTTAATAAAAAAAAGATTGTATATTTTTTTAATTAAATTTCTTTTTTCTAAATTTCTACAGTTTACAAAATAAAACTTTCTGCAAAACGATATGAGAAGGCAAGCGTGCGTGTATGCATGTTGTTTTGTTTATCGGAAGTAAAAGGAGGCAGTGTCAAGCCAGTCTGTAGTAGATGAAAATGGATGTTAACATTTAATACTAATAAAACTAAGCTTTTTTTTAACAATTACAACCATTGATTGCCGTAACTAATAATATGTAACCTAAAAGCTTTTTGGTTAAACTCCTTGGCTTAACATTCAGAGGATACATTAGAACAAATATATTGAGGACTATTGCTGCAATGAAGGTGGGCTTTCTATACCATACCAGAAAACTATTCACACTTGGCAGTATCCTATAGCTCTACAAAGCTGCCATTTACTAGTGTTGGGACGATTAATCAGAATTGGAATCGGAAAAATCGGAAGATTTGGGAGCTATCGGAATCGGAAAAATTGATGCCTATTTTACCGATGCCAAAACGATTCTTTTAATTGTCTTTATTTATTTGATTTTGTTTTAAACCAAAATCTTTTATTGCTGGTAATAATGATAAAATAATAAATATTTATTGATTTTAAATTACCAGTAAAGCTAAAATCGATAGATCATCCTCTACAATTGTATTTTGACGTTTAGGAAAATATCTGCATATTTTACACGTGTTTTTACGAAAATCAGGGGAAATAACAATTTATAGTTAAATAATTTGAGATTTATAAAGAATCGGAATCGGGAATTTAGCACGGATTCGGTAATTGTATTGGAATCAGGAAAAATATTGGAATTGTCCCATCACTACCATTTACCCCTGCATATTGTTATTGCCACATCTAGGCTGTTGTCTCTTCCTTCTATACAGGGTTAAAAAAAACGTCTGCAATCTCATAGGAATGTTGTGTCCCTGTGCCTGTTTTAAATGTAATTTAATAGAATGTGCTCTGACAACCTTGCAGCACTTGTGTTCTTCAATGTAAATACCCTCACCCTCCTCATGCTAAGAATGGATTCCTAAATAACATTATTTCAACACAATCTTTATTCTGCATAAGTGCCTATTTGTTCTATATAATTTGGATTTGCTTTCTGTTCTTTTTAAAAGCTATTGATAAGATAGTGCCTGGTAATTTCCAATGAGGTGTACATATTAAATATTGTCTTGTTTCTAAATTTAAAATTCGGATGTTTCTGTCAGAGTAAGGGGTAGACATCAGGACAAGATCTGCTTTTTTTCCCCATTGGAAAAACTTATCAAAAAGTAAAGTTATAGAGTTTAAAAAAAAAAATAAAATCTATTGATGAAATAATGGCCGGTAATTTTAGCTGAAGGGTACGTTACACCGTCCAAAGAAAAAAAAGAAGTTACCTCAATTTTCTGGGGCCAGAAATTTAGTACTGCTCAAATACATCAAAAACCGAAGTTTTAATAGAAATGTGTTACACTTTTGTCCCGGGAAAAGCCAGGTAGTCCTTCTAGTATTATGTAAGCCATTAACTTACAAACTCAATTCAATAAATTAGCATAACAGCGGCATTCACCTTAGGCGGGATGAACCAGCTTCCACCAAAGAAGAAAGTTTCATGGAAATATCAAGTTCATAATGTGTGTATTTTACGGTCAGGGAAGATGATGACATTAGATTTTTGCAGTTTTTGTTGGGAGGTGATGACGTCCTCTTACATACAGTGCTTGGTATTCCCAAATGGTCAGCTGGTACTGACCAGACTGAATGTTGCTTACTTCAGTGATCTAACACGATTGTGCCATACTGATTCAATAAATGGTCACTAATCAGTTGGTTGTTTTGTATGTTCATAGGATTTTCCATCTTTCATTGGCTTTTCCTGGTGACCATGAGGAACAGTATCACGCCCTCCTAAACATGAAAGTTACAACAGCATCCCCAACTTTGTGTTTCGTCAACAGTTCAACTATATTTAGAATCTATTTCTCTAACTTGACAGTACAAAATAGACTTTGTGGCTTAGTGGGGGATGCCCTTTTCTCTTCCCTGCAACCTCTCTCCCACAGAAGGGACGTTGCGAGCCTGTCTTTGTTTTCTCGTTATTTCCATGGCAAGTGCTCGTCTGAGCTCTAATCTCTCATCCTCCCTTGTCAATCTTTCATGATAAACACCTGTCTAGCTGAAACCACTGTCAATAATTTTCCCCACTCTTTATCTGTGCCTAAATCAAAACGTAGATTGGCTGAACAAGGCTTCTTTCTTAGAAGTGCACACCTGTGGAACTCTGTTCCGTTTATCTGTTTCCCACCTGACTACAACTTGGATGGGTTCAAGTCTAACATAAACAAATTCCTGATGAACCGCCCCCTAAAGTAAGACACTTTATCAAATCTCCAATACTAACGATTACTGCGATACTATCCCATTGATTATTGTACACGTAATAACCCTTATCCCCGAGTGGCTTCCGGGCCTTGATAAGTGGTGACCACTATGTAAAAAAATAACAAAAAAAACTATCACATAATCTGCTTGATCAGCAGCAGCTTAATATGTCCCCTGACTCTCTAACAAGTACATCTCGGTTAATTGTATTGTTTTAAATATACAGAAAGATATAACCTCAGTTCTTTGATGCTGCTATAAAAAGGAAATAGTACGTCAAATTTATTCCTTTGTATTAGACAATCTAGTAAGATTTATCAAATGTTACTTTTTTTTCTAGGCAGGAGGGGGAGGGGTAATCGCTTATCAAGGCCCAAAGGCCACTGGAGGATAAGGGTTAATGTGTATTAGTGATGATCAATAATGGTGAAACTTGGGTAGTGCTTGTTTATTTAACATGACAGCTCAATAGGAACTTGTTTATATTAGACTTGAAAACAGCAATGTTATAGTTAGCTGGGAAGTAACTCTGTGATATTGTGTTCGACAGATGGGTAGTTCTAAAATTAGCTCATAGAATTTACTTACAGAATGAGGGATACCACCACCAATTAATCCTTTTCCTTCAGTGATGCCGTGTTTAAATTGATTAAAAAAAGATTCACCTCAATGACAATATGGTTAATGTGATCAGTGATTTGAAGTAGGTATCTCAAACCAAACATTTTTTTTAATTATATTTGAAACTTTTGATATAAGCACATTGATCTTTGCGAATTATGAAGAAGGGTATCGAATTTATGTTGGTAGTTCAATTAAACAGCAAATTATAATTGTTCAAAGTTTGTTGAAAATTAGAAAATTTGTTGTTTTGTGTGACCAGAAGCCAAATTTAACATTTAAAAAATCCCTAGAAAATCATATTTTTGATTATTCGGACTACTATTCGCATCTTGAGTGTTATTTTCATAACGTTTGGTCAGTGTAACCTCTGACCTTCTTCAGGTGTATCTTGTCAAACAAAACCTGTCATTTAATCTATAGAGGTAGATTGTTCTCACTTTGTCAGTCATGGTTGACAGGATAAAAACAATTTACCCCTTATAAATTAACTAAAAGGTTCAGTTCAAGATTCTGTATAGGTTCCCTTGTTTAACTGGGAGATTAATTTGAAAAAGGTTAGAGGTTACATCAGCTGAAATGTGAAAATAACAAGCAAGTTGAGAATAGTAGTCCAAGTAATCCAAATTATCAATCCTCATCTAAAAAAAAATCCCAAAGCATAACATTCAGCTTATTTTAATTAATTTTTTTTTTGTTTTCAGTTTAAATTATGGAGTTTATTTCTACCCGGATATTACTTTTGGTAAGTTAATTTTACACATAAAAAAAAAAGAAGAAAAAAAAAGAAGTTGTTTATATCAGAAGTTCAATAATTGAGAATTCAAAAATTTGGAAGGTCAACTAATTCTTAGAAACCCAGAAGGTTGAGCAAAATACATCTTTCCTAGCAGCAACACAAGACAATATTAACAGGAAATTATAAAACTTATATTGCAACTTAATGCAGTTTATTCAATTTCAATGTTATATGCAATTTATTCAATTTCTAAAATGACAAGTCTAGAGAACATTAGAATATTATTTCTTAGAAGACAATTTTCTTTTAACATGAAAGCAGATACAAAACAATAGATAATCATTTCAATTCCACCAGTGAGTCATTTAGAACTAAGAACTATAATCAACTTATCACTAGGGCTAGGACAACAGCATATTCTTTTCGTTGTTTTGACTCTCGAGTGTGTATCCGTTGATATCTTATATGCTTTTATATAGAGTGATGTGGTTCTCAGTTGATTAACTTTGTCGAAACAACGATAAGAATATTCTGTTTTCATAGCCCTACTCATCACTGTCAAGACAAGGGAGATCACCCAACCTGGCAATCAAGAGTTTTAAACGGTTGACCTTTTTGTTTGATTAGATTTTTTTTCCCCAATTACTCTTTTTATGGCAATATAATCTTTATGACTATATATGAGTTAGGGAAAAAAGAACAGAAATTTTATATATATATATATATATATATATATATATATATTTTTGCTTTATATATATATTTTTATACACATATTTGATACACCAAATAGAGAAAGACCAAAAGTTTAAAAAAGAGACCCCACCTTTAAAAAGTAAAAAAAAAAAAAAAAATGAATTACCATGGGGCTATCAAGTGTTAAGTTAAATAAACTTATTTCGTTTTGACTTTCTGCTTGTTTGGCAGAAATCTTGCTGGTGAATATTGAGGGAAAGTCCCTTCTGATTACTACTTATGTAATTCCAGTTTAATTTAAAAACTTTACATGAAAAAAATAGTTTTACTTTGAAATGCTTTTTTTTTTTTTCACAGTGGTTTGATTTTTGATAAAACGTGTAATAAAAAAAAACACATTTCAAAATAAAGACTGTTTTTCATGTAAACTTTTAAGATATATTTTATTATATAAAACCATTTTAAAAAAGATAACAAAATCATTTCAAAGTTAATACAGAAAATTTATTTGGATTATGACATATTTTATTAAAAACTACCAGGGGGCGCCTGGCCTTGCCCGGTTGTAAACTACGCTTAAGCATATTTTAATTCATGCAGATTTTGCATTTATTATTACAGAGCCAATTCTCTATTGAATATTATATTGTACGGCACTTGTACAGTTTAATCATTATTAAAAAATGAAAATATTGAAAAAAGTTTAAATTGTACGCATCCGTTATGAAATGAAGGTCTCCGAAAAAAAATTTCACTTAATTTCATCAAGTAGTTTTTTTCTTTTTTTTTTTTTTTTTACAGCGAAAAAACAATTTATGATACCGAGCAAAAGATTCGATTTTTAGGAAGAAAAGCTAGTATTAAAGATGGGGAAGGAGTGTCGGCGCTTTACATTGAGTTATCTCCCCGTGGCGTTTCTAAACTCCAAACAAAAATTTAAAAAATCCAAGATGTCTGCCTTCAACGCGCTCTCATAAAAACGTGTTTTTTTTTTTGTTTTTTTTTTGCTGTAAAAAAAAACTACTTGATCAAATTAGGTGAAATTTTTTTTTTTCAGAGATCTTCAGTTCAAAACGGATACGTACAATATCACCTTTTTTTTTCAATATTTTCATTTTTTAATGTCTTGATTAAGCTGTACAAGTAGGTACTTACTGATTTCAAAAGTTTAAGAAAAAAAAAATGACTTGGGTGCCATCAGCTAGAATCGAAACCAAAACATTTAGTGCTCCAGCCGTATTCCCTACCAATGTAGCTATCGAGAGATAGATAATAAAGATCTAATATTAAACAACTTGAAGAAATGAATCGTATTTGGGCATTTGCAGAAAGAAATAAAAAGGTTTTCACGGTGAAATAAACATTTTGCATTTCAACTTGCCAATATATGTCTATGCGTTATTCATCCATCCAAACAAAGATTTTACTCGTTATAAACCATCCTTGGTGTATGATTACTAGTTCCTGTTAATTTCAGTGTTATGTGACCAGTAGTTTAGGAGTTTATCGGTTAAATATCTACATACAGACAGACACGCATACATCTTCTGTTTTATTTATATAGATAATGCCATTCCGAAAAAGAATATTTCAAAGTGAAGACTATTTATTTTTATGTAAAGTTTTAAAATTAAACTGGAATTATGTAAGTATTAATAAGAAACTGGCATGACCTCTGTTAAACAGAAAATGGACATTAGAATGAAATAAGTTTATTTAACTTAAGCACAGACAGTAACACCTTCTGTAACATTTCAATAAACAAAAAGATGTTAAACAAAAGGAAACGCATAGATTTTGCACACACATGTGCACTTATGCACCTGTGTCTTATTGCTAGTGAGCAATCAAGAAACAAATCAATTAACAAAAGCCATTTTTACATATGTGCTAGTCTTTGTTATTTGATCGATGCTTTTCTGTGTGTGACCATTGATCTGTATTGTTGCATTGTCTAGTAGCTGTTGGTCAGATAACTTCTGCATGGAAACACAGGGAGACTTATTGGTGGTTTTAAAGGTTCTATTGGGGAGACCAACATTAATTCCTTATAAAAGAAAGGCTAAATTTAGTCCTGCTTATTTAATTTTATTCCTTAAAAATGGTTAATGAACTGACAGGTCTCGAGAAAATTTTCTCTTAAATTTCTACATTATCGGCACGTTTCGTGTAGTTAGCATCCTTGCCTCAAACTGTTTGAATCTCTGTTCTAATCCTCGAACATGTGATCATTTATTATGTAATCAACATCTGCTTCTAGCGTGTTTTGTCTAGGGAGCTGACTTATGAAGCTTCACATCAATCATGCTATGTACATTGAGTTTTTTTTTCTCTCTAAAGTATGCATTACTTCTAGCTAGTCTCAACTTAATACGTAACTCTAAAGGTATTACTTCTTAGCCAGTTTTTTAAACGACTTAAAATAACCAGACTTTCCAATTTGATAAAAGTTCCATTATAGCATATTTATTATGGGGTGGAGCTGGAATGCTCGAACATTTTAGCTCCAGGTAGATAAAGACAAAAAGTATCCATGCATTAACATGGGAGGTGAGAATATCTTCAAGTACTATCCTAAGCCGGGAATGGGGCAACGGACTTATACGAAGTAGATATTAATAAGTCCTTCTCACCTTTTTTTTTAATGGAGAGTAGATAATGCATGTGGATGTGTTATCGGCAGCTCCAGTAACTCTTGCTTCTTCTTTTTTGTCGTTCAGTCTTCATTTCCAATGAGTGATTTTTCTGACAAAGTGTGAAGAAAAAGCTGCTTTCCAGGTCGGTAGTACTTTGTGAACAGTAGCCTGAAATGTCGGAAAATTTCTGTTCCTATGTCTATCCTTGTGGTCATGTCATTAGTAAGAGTGCTGGAGGTAAGCGTTGCATCTGGGCTGACGTTATCCACCTGATAGTCAGGGACCCGAACCTTGGATTAACCACTAAGTAGGCTGTCCTATCAGCATGTGAAAAGTACCGGGGCTGCTGTATTGCCATTTGGTGAATGGATTCTGGACCATACAGTAGTTTCTGGTAGGGCCTCTCAATGCCATACTAGTGGGTAATTGTTACGGCTTTACCTATCATGTGCTACAAAGAAAAAAAATTTATTGTCTTTTTCTTTCTTACTTTCCCTCTCTGTCCTGCTCCAACCAAGTCTATCGACCTGCTCCACAAATCCCAAAACCTGAACATAACAAATCTAAAAAAAAAAAACACGAATATACCCAGAACCCCATCCTCCAACGTAGACCCCTACTACCAGGTCTCCTTCTCCAACATCAGGGGTCTACGTTCCAACCTTCCAGTGGTTGAAACACAATTACAGGAGACGAAACTGGACATATTCTTTCTAAATGAAACTGGCATAGGGCCAACCACTTCCCTAGACAAATTCATAATTAAAGGATACTCCAACTTAACATCTAATTCTGACCCCAAGATCGCCATGGGCATGGAATATGTGCCTACATTAAAGATGGCTTACCATGTGGTAGGGATATCTCCAGAGAAGACCCTAATTTACGTTATATGTGCTTTCGGGTTGCACTAGCTTACACCACTGCATTTATATTTGCCCTCTATCGCCCCCACAACAGTGGGGTTACTATCTTTAAGAGCATATCTGAGAAAATTGACTACATCCTGTCTGCTCATCCTTCGGCTAACATTCACATTTGCGGTGACTTCAATGTCCATAATGTGGAATGGCTGACCCACTCAAATAAGACCGATGACGAGGGGAGGTTCTGTCATGATTTTGCCACTGCCTATGATCTCAGATTGTCCACAAACCCATCCATGTGCCCGATACTACCGGGCAGTATGCAAGCCTTCTAGACCTTTTCCTCACAACTTCCCCTGAACTATGTTCATGTTCCATTCTATCTCCTCTAGGATCCTCCGACCACTCCATTGTAGCAGTTACAATAAAAATGAAATGTAATAAGTCTTCAGACGTACCTCTCCACCGTACTGTATATCTATACTCTATGGCTGACTGGGATAGCTTCCGTACATTCATATCTGATCTACCTCTGCATTCCATGTTTAAAAAGGATGTGTCCTCTATAGTATCAAACCTGACCGAATGGTTAATTGTAGGCATAGACCGATTCATACCATCTAAAAAATTCCAGCAAAAACCTAACAGCCAGCCATAGTTCTCTCCAGAATGTGCTGCTGCCATCACGTACAGAAATCACTTTTTTTATAGCTACCAACATAATAGATGTACTGAGACCAGGACTGCCAGCAACCACTGTAAAAGAGTAATAAAAAATGCAAGAGAGCTATATGCTCAGTCCATTAAATCCAAAGTAGCTGAGCAGCGGCTTGGTTCCCACCAGTTTTGGCAAATAGCAAACAGGATCCTGAACAGAAGCGTGCGTTCTATCCCAACCATCATCAATGGACCCGAGTTAATCTCGTCAGCATCAGACAAGGCCAGACTATTTGCCAAGAACTTTGCAGCTAATTCTACTCTATGCGACGAAGGCCATCAACTCCACGTATTTCCTCCTATAACAGACAACACGCTATGCAACATACAAATATCTGTGCGTGATGTCGCCAAGCTAATCAAGAACCTTGATTCTAGTAAAGCAACTGGCCCTGACGGGATTCCAGTTATAGTGCTGAAAAATCTCCAACCAGAACTTGCCCCCATACTTACAAAACTGTTTAAGCATTGCCTTAAGGAAAAGTGCTTTTCAACACCCTGGAAAACCTCATCAGTATGCCCTGTATTTAAGAATTCAGGTGAAAAGTCATCTCTCTCTCTCAGTACAGACCAATAAGTCTCCTGTGTGTCATGAGTAACTTGTTGGAATCCATATTAAATAAAAAAGTAGTCAACCACCTCAGCAAAAACAACTTTCTTAGTGACATGCAATATGGTTTCCGCTCCGCAAGATCTACGGTAGATGTTCTAACTGTTATATCTCATAAGATTAGTGAATCTCTTTACAAAGGCTTTTTTTCCAGGGCGATTGCTCTTGACATATCGAAGGCCTTCGATAAGGTATAGCATAAGTGCCTATTTCACAAGATCTCCAGCTACGGTATCACTGGAAATGTTTTCTCAATCATTAAATCATTTCTCTCTGATAGGTTCATAAGAGTAGTGGTTGATGGGCAGAAATCAAAGACCCACAGTATTAATGCTGGAATCCCTCAGAGGTCCATCCTGAGCCCAACTCTCTTCCTAATCTACATCAATGATCTCCCAAAACACATACTTAAATCATTCGTTGACATCTATGCTGATGACACGACCATCTACGGCAACACATCAAAGCTGTCTCTAATTCTCTCTCCTCTGATCTTGAGCGCGTGGTACAGTGGGGGAAGAGGTGGCTGGTCACTTTTAATGCATCCAAAACCAAGCTTCTATCTTTACTTCATCAACGCTCTGATCCCCATCTGGCATCAATTAAAATGATGGCTCTCGTCTTGGGGAGGCTCTGTTTTGACAAGCTTCTGGGTTTGACCTTTACTCCTGATCTGAAATGGGACACGTACATCAGGTCTGTTGCCAGGGACGCTGGGAAAATGGTGGGATCCTTCTACCGCTCCAGAAGATATCTCACTAATGATGCAATTCTCTATCTGTATAAAAACTAAGTATGTCTAAGGATGGAGTACTGCTGCCACATCTGGGCAAGAGCTGCTAAAAACAGCCTATTCTGCCTTGACAGAGTACAAAATAGACTTCGTAACTTAGTGAGGGATGCCCTTTTCTCTTCCCTGCAACCTCTCTCCCACAGAAGAGACGTTGTGAGTCTGTCTTTGTTTTATCGTTATTTCCATGGCAAGTGCTCGGCTGAGCTCCAATCTCTGGTCCCCCCCCTCGCCAATCTTTCACGAGAAACACCCATCTGGCTGAAACTACTGTTAATAATTTTCCCCACTCTTTATCTGAGCCTAAATCCAAACGTAGATTCCATGAGCAGCACTTCTTTCCCAGATGTGCACGCCAGTGGAACTCTCTTCCGTTTGCCTGTTTCCCACCCACCTGACTACAACTTGGATATCTTCAAGTCCAACATAAACAAATTCCTGACAAACCGCATCCTTAAGTAAGACACTCTATCAAATCTCCAATACTAATGATTACAATATTATCTCATTGATTACTGTACACGCAATAACCCTTATCCCTGAGTGGCCTCTGGGCCTTGATAAGTTGTGACCTCTATGTAAAAAAAAAAAAAAGAAAAAAAAGTTCCATCTCCATGTTGTCCTGACACATACTTGATGAAACGCTCTCTGTATTCACACTAGTTGACATAATCTCTACTTATCGGTGTAGGGTATCAATATATAACACTTAACAAAGCCCTCCTAGCAGAAAATACTTAGTGTTGTCAAAAGATTGTGGATTGGCAACTGCAAATAGAGGTGATCTTCTACCTAATGTTAAACTTGTCGAGATGAAGAAACATGAAAATATAGTAACCAACATATATGCAAGAAAAGAAAAAATTGAATAGCATAAAAAATGAAATTTTTCTGCTTCATAGAAGTAGTTAATCATAGTTTTCTAATTAATCAGTATAGTCACGCTGATACACTGGGTCTTGTTTGATCACTGATGTTAGCTTGACCAATATCAGATGGGATGACAGGGCTCTACAAATTTATCTTTAGTTGACCTTTGACAACTATTTTCATTTACTAGGCAAATAGAAAAGTTACTAGCCAAACCCACATGATTTTTGGAATATGACATCTCCGTTCCGTAACAAGTACATACATCAAAGATTTTTCAGTATTTTTTTTTTTTTATAAGTGTCATTTTAAATAAGCACCAAATTTTACATTAAGACTTGAAGGTATAAACATTCAAATTACTTCAGATGTTTTTTTTTTTATGGCCTTTGTTAAAAAAAACGAGCATATTGTTCTATTAAGTTTTTATTGTGTAAATACCTTGACTTTGCTTGTTTTATGTAAAGAGAAAAAAAAATGTTGAAAAAAATATTTTTCACTCAGCAATAAGCTTTGGAAGATATTCAGTGAAAAAAACCCAAAGAACACAATCACCAAAAGATAAGCGTTTTATTATTTCTAGTCGTCACTTCAAAAATCATTCACAAATGCAACCATTTCATTCGCAATGTAAGGCCCTGAATGGAGTGATTCAGTGACAGGTGTTAATCTACAAGGTTATCAAATCCTTTACATGGCTGCTCAATAGCTAACAAAAAAACAACAAAAGCTAATTGCATAAATCTTTTCAGTTGTGATTTTTTCCACATATTGGTCTGTGTTAGAAAACTTTAGTTTGACTTGCTTTCTTCTTATGGGAAAGGAGAGGAGAAATCGACTTTGAAACTGCTTGGTCTTTTTTTTTCCAATCTTTTTTGTAGTTGATACATTATATCCGTATCTCTTTCTACTTCTAAAGTCGGTTCTCTCTCTGTTGTTGACTACTTTCTTCCTTGCCTTGGTCTTTTAAAGACTAAAAGCAATAGACATCTGTCTTTGCGATAATGATCTTCTGTTCTTGTTAGCCCCTTAAATCAAGTAGATTTATGCTTCCATAAAAAAAATTAAGCTGGACTTGATATTTCTTTTGATTGGTTATACATACAGGAAATCGGAGGAGGTTTCACTCTCGCGCTCAGATCTGCTACTGCTGCTACCGATGTACACCAGAAAAGAAGACTTTCCTGTATATTATAATTACTGAGAACATTTTTATCTAATGACTTGTTATCAATATATTCTAATTAGTTATCAACAATAGATATTATTATCACACCCATGAATGCAAACTTAGGAAGAAACCATAAAATAATTAAATGTGTAAACGTTCCTTAATTCATCTCCAATTAGGAACTGTTTTAGATGATACTGCAACAATTTAGAAGTCAATTTGCTGAAACTGATTAAAAAAAAAAAAATGTTTATTTTCATCAAAGTTTGGAGATTAAGATGAACCAGCTTTTTCCAAAGGAGAAAGCTTCATGGGAATATCAAATTCACAAGTGGTCCCCAGTCATATGTGTATTCTTGTCAGGGGAGATAAGTGTTTTCGTTGTTCTTACAGGGAAGAGTCGACATTCTCCTACATACAACGGTTGGTATTCCCAAATGGCAACCCACTTGGTATTAGAGTAAGTAGCGAATCATAATAGACCTTCAAAATAGACTTGTGAACACAATCAACTCATGTGGATGTTTCTTTTTTTTATGCTTGTTAAAAATACATCTACTGGATTATTTTTCATAATTTAGTACCTATATATTAATACGATAGCATGAGTGTTATTTTGTATGTCACGCTTACATCTTTTTTTTTCCGAGTGATTATTGTTTAATTGTTATGACCTTCCATTTCTTGTAATAAATAATTCTACCAAGAATTCTTTATTAGTTTCGGTTTCAATTATAGTTGAAGGAACTTAAGTTATTTATATATATATTTTTTTCTTCATAAGTTTCGATTTTGATTCCAGCTGATGCATCCAAGTCATATGACTATATTTTTTTTATTTTTGAAATCATAACTTAATAATATACTAGCGGGGGTACCCGGCGTTGCCCGGGTGTTTGGAGGTGTGTGTGTGCGTAAGGGGGTGGGTGGGTAAGGTAAAGAATAAGCAAAGTAATAACCCTGTTTAAATAATATACAAAAAAAAAAACGATGTTAAACTTCTTATAAAAATCAGAAAAACCAAAACCAAAAAAAAAAAGCAGCGAACAAACGTAAAACTTTAAAAGAAAGAAATCAGGAAAACAAAAAGCAAAAATGAGGGAAAAAAATGAACGTGTTCAAAAAAACAAAAACAAAAAAAAACAGCGAAAAAAAAAAATGTCATAAATAACCCTTCTAATCAGTTAAGTCCATGGTGCGTTTCACCCAGTAGAAAGCATAGAATGAAAAGGAACGTTAAAATTCCATTCCACTTTTTTTAAACAACAACAAAACGAAATAAAATGAAAATGATGTTTTATATGCTTATTTTATAAAAAAAAGAAATGCGGAGAATCTTTTTTTTTTTTTTTTTTAGTGTAAAAATGTTGGAAAAAAATTAGTAATTAAGCAACGTAAAAGTAAGCGTGGGATAAGAATTAATTTTTGTGGCACGGTAAAATTCCATTCCAGTTTTTTTAAGCAACTACAAAGTAAGGAAAACCCAAACCGGCGTTCCTGCGTAACTGTCCCTTGTGAACGATCCCGGAAATGGTGTAAGTGATGGCGGGGGAAGGAGGAATTAATTAGAGAGAAAAGATTTTACTACTTCCACTGATTTTAACCGATTTTGGCAGTGAACTCTCAGCAGAAAAAATATAGGAATCTACGATTATCGAGGAAGTGGAGAGGTAATGTCTATAACACACCTCAGATATTGAGCTGCAGTTTGTGCATATTACATTTGCATCAAATGTCTTGATTTTTAATCCTATTAAGGTCAGAATCATAGGGGAAAAATAAGTTCATTTTATATATATATATGTATATATATATAGGGATAAGAATTGATAGAAGATTGACTTTACAATAATGTATATGAATTCTGCATAAGTTAAAATATCATATTTAAGTGTATTTTACGAATAGGCCATGCCGGGCATCCCTGCTAGCTTAGATAAATACTTTTGCAGTTTTAACAAAAGAACTACAATAATATCAGGGTGTTTACACTGAACATCCACAGAATGCTAACATCGATATATTACATATGATAAAGTCCGCTGTGGAATTTCCACAGGTCCTGCTAGTTTATACTCATTTCAGCATGACACGTAAGTACGTGGTAATGTTTTCACCTGAAATGTATTGATTTAAAAGATAACGAATCTACACAAGTACTAAAATTATTTTTTGTAACATCCAAAACCAAGTAAAGTATTATTTTTGTATTCTACATTCCAGTAAATACCTGTACCGAAGATGCGATCCAGTGGCAGTCACAAAGCTCAGTCTCCAGTTGGAGCGACTGCTTCAGGAATTCCTGCAGCAAATGGACTCCGTGAGGCCTTCTTAGAAAAATATTTCAAGATGTTGAGCGACTTCAATTATGATCAAGCCAGAGAACGGGCTGTAAGTATTGAATGTGTGTAATATAAGGTTTTCAAATTGAATTATGATCCCTACTTTCCAGTGAAGTTATTTAAAAAAAAAATATATAAATGATCGTCCTCTTTTTTCTCCGATTATTTATAAACCACAAAATAAAACTGGTCAAATGTGTTGTCCTACGTATGTTAAATTAAAGAGACAATCGGATTTCTCCTCCAAGAAAATGTGAAAATTTAGTTCTATTTTTAAATAGGATTTTGAAAGTTAAATTTAAATATAGTATTCTGAAGAAATAAAAAAACTAAAAAAAAAACCCCAAAAGGTTCAGTTGCTGGGAAATCTGTATTGCACGTCTACTAATAATTGATTTTGATTATAAGAAAAAATATTAACAGAAACTGCTTGTGCTGATTTAAACTAAAATAAAAATAGAGCAATAATTAAATAAATAGAAGCAATTTTTATGTTTAATTTCAAATATTAATAACTACATTTTATTTCAGTACTTAATTTATATTTTTATTTCTTGATTGTTTTTTATATTGATAAATGTTTATTATATCTACCAAGTTGATCTTAAGGATAGCATAGACTCAACCATTTTATTTTCTTTCCAGACCCCCCCCTCCCCTTCCATTCCTGTTTTTTTCATTTTATGTTGAATTTACTTATAACAGCACTAGCTTACTTTCAGAAGACCCCCCCCCCTTTGCTGTTCTTTTATATTGTGATTTCTTAAAACGTCACTAGCAAAATTTACTTATGTTCTGCAAAAAAAAATTCTTTGTTTCATTTTCTCTCTTAATTTCCTCTCTCTGTCCTGCTCTAAGCAAGTCTGACAACCTAGTTCACAAACTCCAAAATTCCATCATGACAAGTTTCAATAAAAAATACACGATTAAACCCGGATCTGAAACTTCCAACGTAGACCTCCACTACCATGTCTCCTTCTCCAATATCAGGGGTCTATGTTCTAACCTTCCAGAGGTTGAAGCCCAATTACAGGAGACTAAACCAGACCTTTTCTTTTTAAGTGAAACTAGCATTGGACAGACTATTTCCCTAAATGAGTTCGTAATTAAAGGATACTCTAACTTAACTTCCAAATCTGACCCCCAAGATTGCCATGGGCATGGAATATGTGGCTATATTAAAGATGGCTTTCCATGTGGTAGGAACATCTCCAGAGAAGATCCTAACTTACTCTATATGTGCTTCCGGATTGCACTAGCTCACACTACTGCATTTATATTTACTCTCTATCGCCCCCATAAGAGTGGAGTTACTATCTTTAACAGCATATCTGAGAAAATTGACCAAGTTCTATCAGCTTATCCTTCAGCTGACATTCACGTATGTGGAGACTTCAATGTTCACAATGTGGAATGGTTGACCCACTCAAACAGGACCGATGATGAGGAGAGGTTCTGTCATGATTTCTCCATTATATCGATACACTATGGCTGACTGGGATAGCTTCCGTACATTTATATCGAATCTACCTCTGCATTCCATGTTTAAAAAGGATGTGTCGTCTATAGTATCAGACCTGACAGAATGGTTAATTGTAGGTATAGACCGTTTCATATCCTCAAAAAAGTTCCAGCAAAAACCGTAGTTCCCAAATATGTTCCCTAACTTTGGAAGAGATATTTTATGTCTACACCGTCGTGTTTTGGTTTAAATAAAATTATTATATAGTAAACTAAACGGAAAAATTAGCAAAATTTATTTTAGAGAAAATTTATTTTACTTAATTGGAACACAGAAAAAAAACAAAGAAAATAGAATTTATCCTTCAGAGCAAAAACAAATAAAATAGAATTCATATAACAGAACAAAAACAAGAAAATTAGAGAATAAATTAACACGATTCATTATTTTGGTCCTCATAATTTACATATTTAATGAATTAAATAAAAAAAATATAGTGGAAGAGAAAGAAAATATATACTAATTAAATATAAAAAAAGATAAATATTTAATTTAATAATTTATAAATGAACGTGCGTAATGAAAAAAACAATATACCACGTGACATGGCGCTGTAGATACAAAATAACCCTTCCAAAGTTAACGACCATATTTGAGAAATACTATTAATCGAAAGTTTTTGTGTTTTATACCAAAAGGTAGGTATAGCGAAAAGTTACAAGTAAAGGAATTTCAAAAACGATTTTTTGTTTGGCTATTGATAGTTGTATTTGTGACGGCAGTTCTTCAGACCTCCATAATTCACAAAGAGTAGTTAACACCTATTGTTTTTTCTTACTTTTTCATTACTTTTACACGTTGTTTCTAACGTGAAGAATAAGTTTAGCCAAACTAATTTTGAAATAGGGTATATCAAAGGAACACATATAAAAATGATACCACTATAAAAAACAAATGAAATACTAGATAAAATTAAGCAAAAATAGTTACCAAAATTACAGAAAAAGATAAAACAAAACAAAAAATGGTGAAGTTTGTTGAGTGAAATGAATTATTGAAAGAAAATTAATTGAACTAATAGAAATGTTAAATAAAAAAAATGTCACATTTCAATATTTTTTTAATAATTAAATTCTCAGGGTTGTCGAAATTAAAAATTAAGTGATTTTTTTTAATTAGACTTATTTCGAAGCTTGTTACCTTGAAAAATATATTTTAAACCCTGCTTTTTTTTTTATAAATAAATTGAAAAAAAAAAACACAATTAAAAAAATTTAATTGATAATTGAAACTTTAAAAACATTAAACATTGAAAAATTACTTATCTCACAAATTAACGTCCAATAAAGTAGATCCAGTCTTCATACAGGAATTCGGTTATAATAAATATATCTTTCCTAAACTTAAAAATTAAATCTTTTTTTTTTTTTTTTGGAGAGAGAGTGCTTTAAAATCGCCGGGGAATGCCGCCTAAAATTTTAAAGAAGTAAATTTTAGGAGTTTAGTGCCTTTCAAAGACGGTTATCATAATTTATTATCATCCTTTAATTTCCTTTTTTCCTCCCCCACACCTTTCCATGTGGTTCAGTAGTTAACCAGTGCTCCTGCTGCTGTCAGTCAACTATCTTTACCTAAGTTTTAATTTCTAGTTAAAAGAATTTTTCATGAATAGAATCAGCATTTTTAAAAATTATTTTTTTAGTTGTATATATTGTATTTACTCTTTGAAGTTAAGGAAGGTTAAAAAAATTGGTGACTTAGGCAAAAAAAAAAGACACTGCGATTTCGACCCTCACTAATAAAACTGCTCTGAGTGACTAGTTGGTAATTTTTTGCTCCTTTTCTTTTTTATTTTGCTCCTCCAATTCATTTGGATGCTTCATAGTTAAACGTTTTAACATGTTGGTTGTGGTCATGTTAGATGGTTTTGTTCCTCGCGATATTTTAATTTGACAGACTTTGCAAATGGCTTTCAACTCATGATCTTCATCAACTTCAAAAAGTTTCCATGCAAGACTTTTTTTGGACTTTGAGGCCATATTAGAAAATTCAGTTTATCTGTAAACAAATAAATTACTATTAAATTTTGTTTTAAAGCTAGTCACTTATTTGAATAATTAATTGAAAATAATCCGCTAAAAAAGACAAAAAGAAAAAAAATATAAAGGGATGGAGCGGTAAATTGTACCAACCAGTAGTTAACAAAAAAAAACAAAAACTTATAGAATTTAATTTTTGAAACCAATGTATAAAAGTTTACATAATGAAATGCAAATATGCATTTCTTTTGAATTTTTTTTTTTTTGGTTGACTGTGTTCAATTCACACATGGTTGATGCGGTTCAGTATTGCTAAACTATAAGTCTTAAGTAAAATTCTATTTATAAATACTTTTTAAAATGAAATTATTTAATTAATCGTAAATATTATTTAGACATAAAAATTAATTGATTACAACACCTTTTAAAAAATATATATTAATTTCTTTTTCGTTCGGCAAAAAACTGCGTCAAACACTTTTTTAAAAATTTTCAATTTAAAATTCTAGAAAAAAGATTATATTATTCTGCTTTTAATATAATCAAATTCAGGGTTTTTTCTTTCTGGAGAAAAAAATTAAAAAAATGGATTTTATTTCAATGAAATTAAAAAAAAAAACAACTTGACTGAATTGAATTAATTACCCTTAAATTAACGAAGGGGTTATTTAATAACTTTAGGTTTGGAAGAGATAGATATGGGGTCGGTTTTTTTGAAACTTCAAAAGAAGCTGACTACTGTCCAAATTTTGCAAAATAATACAACGTGATCAATTTCATTTTAGAGATATTTCTTTCAAAAGCCTTCTTTTAAAAAAAGAAAAAAAGTATATTGTTCTATTAAACATTTTACTGTTTAAATAATTTGACTTTGCTCGTTTTAAGAAAATATAAGTTGGAAAAGCATTTTCATTCACTATTAGAAGATTTGTCAGTAAAAAAAACAGTTGCCAAAAAGATAAGCGTTTTTTTTAAATATTTTTACTCGCAATGTAGAGCCCTGCATACTTCTTTTCAAGTTAACTCTTTTGTAGTTTTGATCACAATAGATCTGAATGAATGAACCTTGTAAGGGAGGGGGCACTAAGCATTGCCCTGTTAATAATGAATTTCTTTGGTTTCTTTTTATAACATGCTACATTTCTTTCTTGCAGTTAGAAATATCAGGAATTTTTTTCTTCTTTTCAACATCAGACTAAAAGAATCGTAATGAAGGAATCGGAAAATTAAGGTATTTTTTAACGATGCGATTCCGATTCCGATGCCTCCCAAAATACACGATTCTTACGATTAACGATTCCGATTCCGATTAATCGTCCCACCACTAATGGAAACTAAAGCCGTTTTCAGGACTGCCCGCAACCATTGTAAGAAAGTAATAAAGAATGCAAGAGAGTTGTCTGCTCAGTCTGTCAAGTCCAAAGTAGCTAAGCAGCGGTTTAGTTCCCACCAGTTTTGGCAAATAGCAAACAGAATCCTGAACAGAAGCTTGTGCTCTATCTCAACCATCATCAATGGACCTGAGTTAATCTCGTCAGCATCAGACAAAGCCAAACTCTTTGCCAAGAACTTTGCATCTAATTCTACCCTTTGCGACGAAGGCCGCCACCCCCAATATTTCCTCCTGTATCAGAACACACGCTATGTGATATACAAATATCTGTACGTGATGTTGCCAAGCTAATCAATAACCCTGATTCCAGTAAAGCAACCAGCTCTGACGGTATTTCAAAAACTTCAACCAGAACTAGCGCCCATAATCACAAAACTGTTTAAACGTTGTCTTAAGGAGAATTGCTTCCCATCACTCTGGAAAATCTCATCAGTATGTCCTATATTTAAGAATTCAGGTGATTGTTTATCCCCCTCTCAGTACAGGCCAATAAGTCTCCTGTGCATCATGAGTAAGTTGCTGGAATCTGTGTTAAATAGAGAAGTAATCAACCATCTCAGTAAAAATAACCTTCTTAGTGACAGACAATATGGTTTCCATTCTTCTAGATCTACAGCAGATGTGCTTACAGTTATATCTCATAGGATTAGCAAATCTCTCGATGGAGGCAACCTTTCTAGGGCCATTGCTCTTGACATATCTAAGGCCTTTGATAGGGTATGGCATAAAGGTTTACTTCACAAGATCTCCAGCTATGGTATCGCTGGAAATGTCTTCTCAATTATTAAATCATTTTTCTCTGATAGGTTCATAAGAGTAGTAGTTGATGGGTAAAAATCAGAAGCTCACAGTATTATTGCTGGAGTCCCTCAGGGGTCCATCCTGGGCCCAACTCTTTTCCTTATCTACATTAAGATCTTCCAAATCACATCCTTACATCATTCGTAGACATTTTTGCTGATGACACTACCATCTATGGTAGCACATCTAAGACAGTAAATGACCAAGTTCTCTCCGATTCTCTCTCCTCTGATCTTGATCACGTTGTACAATGAGGAAAGGGGAGTGACTGGTTACTTTTAATGCATCTAAAACCAAGCTTCTATCTTTACATCATTAACGTTTTGATCCCCATCTGGCATCAATTAAAATAAATGGCTCTTGTCAAGCTTCTGGGCTCGACCTTTACTCCTGATCTTAAATGGAATACGTACAGCAAATCTGTTGCCAAGGCCGCTAGAAAAACGGTTGGATCCTTCTATCGATCTAGTAGATATCACACTGCTGATGAAATTCTCTATCTATATAAGAGCCAGGTATGTCCAAGAATGGAATACTGTTGCCACATCTGGGCTGGAGCTGCTAGAAAGGACTTGTCCTGCCTTGATAGGGTTCAAAATAAA
Source organism: Euprymna scolopes (assembly GCF_053919585.1). Lineage (NCBI taxonomy): Eukaryota > Metazoa > Mollusca > Cephalopoda > Sepiida > Sepiolidae > Euprymna > Euprymna scolopes. Next base: position 79,552,509 of record NC_136496.1, read on the forward strand.
CTTTGTGGCCTCGTGGGAGATGTCCTTTTCTCTTTGCTGCAACTTCTATCTCACAGAAGAAATGTTGTGAGTTTGTCTCTGCTTTATCGTTATTTTCATGAGAAGTGTTTGACTGAGCTTCAGTCTATGGTCCCCCCCTCGCCAAACTTTCAAAAGAAACACTCGTCTAGCTGAAAACACTATCAATAATTCCCTCCACTCTTTATCTGTGCCTAAATCTAAATGTAGATTCCATGATCGAAGCTTCTTTCTTAGAACTGCACGTCTGTAGAATTGTCTTCCGTTTTCCTGCTTTCCAGCCGTCTATAATATGGTTGTCTTCAAGTTCAACGTGAACAAGTTTCTGATGAGCCGTTCCACTTAAGTTAACAAATTTACCGAACTTCCATTACTATCGATTACTATATTGTCCTTTTGACTACTGTACACTCTTTAACCCTTATCCTTGAGTGGCCTCTTGGCCTTGATATGTGGTGACACCTATGTAAAAAAAAAAAAAAAAATAAAATAAAACCTATGATTAGCAAATAAAACAGAAATGTAGAATATTCACAAGGATGAACTGAATAACTTCTTTGCCTTCACACTATTAAAAAAAACTTTATGCATGTTGTGATACTATAAAGTGGCCCTGGGGTGGATCTGAGCCACTAAGTGCTAAGAGGGGGGGAATAGACAAAGGAAGAGTAAATAGCTTAGAATAAAAAAAGAAATCGGGAATATCCTACATTTAACAATAGATAGGAAATAGCTTAGAATAAACAAAGAAATCGGAAACATCCTACAATCAACAATAACAATAGAAACCTACTGATAAAACAGGGAAGGGCAGCTTCCGGTAGCCAGGGTGGGGTGAGCGACCTCATATACCAAGACAGAGGAGAGGCAGTTGAGATCTAGATGCGCTCGAGGGCAGATGGAGGTTGGACAGTGACAGTTGACAACTAGATGCGCTAGTCGTCGTATGGAAGTTGATAACGACTACAGTTTGACATTTAGAGTTGATTGTGAAACAGAGATAGACAAATGTAACATCGATAGAACAGGGGAAGACACACACACTCACAAGTCCAACAGTCAATTTATATGTGAACATTAGCGTTTGTGTTTTTCCTTTCTTTGTTCATATTTCTTTTTTGTGAACCGCGTGTGTTCTCATCGACAGTCGCCAACGGGAAAAGGACGATCCGGCCATAAGAAGAATAGTCGAACGAAAAATCCACGATACACAACGTTGGGAGTCAGTGTTTTGTCGAAGGAGACACAGGTGGGGTTACAATGTGAAGTACTCGCTAACTCATCATTGAATCCCGGTTCTTCATTATTGTAGTGAGATTTGCAAATTGAAATATTGAATTTCAAGTGAAACCTATGATGTCTACTGAATTGTAATGTCACAGTAATTAACATATCCAACAATTATGAAAAACAATAAACTAGAAAATTAATTATTAATGAAAATACTTTTCGAAGACAATTAGCAAAACTGGGTAGGAGTTCTAAGTAATTCGCAAATTGTACTTTTGAGTGTCACTCATGTATTACTTAGGATTTCTATCTGATCATGGCTGATGGAACAAGAGAATGCTACTCCCGTAAATTAAATAAAGTGTTCCGTTTAAAATTCCATGTAGATTCCCGAGCTTAAAATAAACCTGGAGAAGGTCAAAGGTTACATTGACAAAAACGGTATGAAAAATAACACTCAAGATGAGAACAGTCGTTCGAATAATCTAAATAATGTGACTTATTAATCCTCATCTGAAACAAATCCAGAATGTAAAGTCCATCCGTCCATCCCATCCATAGCCTTGAGCCCCTGGGGTGGGGGCATAGACCATCCACAACTTTTGTAGATTCTTTTGTATTGAGGAGTTCTTTTTTTTCGGGTGAGGGTGCTGGCCTCATGTCCAACCTCCCCAGAAGGTACATACAGTGCTTAGCCTTCCAAATGGCCACCCATCTGGTACTGGCCATGCTCAACGTTGCTTAACTTTGGTGATCTGGCGAGAACCGGTATGTAAACGTGATTGTGCCATACAGAAATGTAAAGTAATTCTTTGTTATTCATCTTCGTTTGTTCCATCACTTACAAAAAAAAAAAAATTATTTTCAACTAGAAAGGCCCACACAGCATTAACTGATAATGAATTAGGAGCTTGTGATGTTCTGCTCCCAACCCCGAACCCTATATAGTATCATGTTTTGTAATTTTTAAGCTTTCCTTTACTTTACTTAGTTTATCCTATTACGATTCTCTTCTGCTGCTGCTACTACTATTATTATTTTTTCTATCGCTCTCCTCTCACTGTCCTTCTCCCACCATTTCTCTATCCTGTTTTCCATTACTCCCCTATTCTATTCTCTCTATTCCATTTTCCACCACCTCTCCTCTGTTTAATCTTTCTACTACTTCCTTCCCATATGTATTTCTTCCACTCTTATTTAATTCTCACAACGCATCTCTCATTCAGTCTTTCTCCCAAAATATTCCATATGCAAACAAGTAAGCAAACAAAATTAACAGTTTTAGTATTATATAGATTATGTGGTACTCTTGCATAATTTGACCCGAATTCTTGTGAATTCCCATCCAGCATGGATTGGGCAAGATCGACAATTATCGGTGTCAGCCAAACGTTGTAACAGACGCAGACTAATGAAAAAAACAAAACAAACCGGAAAAAATGCAAATAATCAAAAATAACAAAAAAACTTACTTTGAAAAATGAAAATATGTTTATTTCATTTTAGTATTTAATTTTTTTTTTTTTTTTGCAAAATATTTATCAACAGAAAGTTTGTTTTTTTTTCTACAAGAAAAGATTTTTTACCTGTATAATTGTTAGGTGTAAGTACAAGTTCTTTTTTTTTGGTTTCTTTTTCATTTTTGTAACCATATTTTTTTTTCTTGTTTTTATTTTTATTTTCAAGACTTTTTCAATCAAGTTCTTTTGGTGGCACTGTCCATTTCTACATCTCCAGGAGAAACCATCCTTTACACACAATCTTTTTTTAAGTAAATATTTGTGTTTTTGCACCTCATTTTTTGGGGACAACGATTTCTTCTCCTGACAATGAGATTGTCTGCATCAATGTTTTCATTTCTTTTTCTAACATGTATAGATTTATTTTCTTGCCTGTCATTTTTCTGTTTGGCGAGTTTGAAAATATATTTGTTTGTCAGCTTTTCTTTTTTTGTTGTTGGCTTTCTTCCAATTTGAATTTCGTCTGCTTCCATTTAGATAGCGCTTTTTCATTGGTTAATCAACCTCCCAAAAATTTAATTAAAAAAAAACAATAATAAATAAGTAACTAATCAGAAAATAAAAAGTCACTCCCACCCCCTTAATATCACCTTAAAAATTACTAAAAACATAACAGAAAAAAAAATTAAATAAAATAAAAATCGAGTTAGCGTTTCAACATTTGAACAACGATGATTGTCAGTCTCGCCCGATCCATGCTTAATGGAAATTCACGAGAATTTGGGTCAAATTATGCAAAAGTACAGATTATGTTTGATTTGTTTTTTTATTTTCTTAGACTGAGATTTTTTATTTCTTGTAAAAACGGTTATATTGCCATGCTAAAAAAAATGACCTTTTTTGAATGATTTTAGGAAAAGGAACGTGATTTGTATAAAACAATTGTCAGTTCATGGACGATGCTGGTCCATGCTCTGATTCACCTTGTTATAGACGAAAAAGCATACATGTCCTTGTCCTTTCTTGGTCCGAAATGGTTCACAAGACCAAAAGATGTGAGTAGAAATTTGCTTTTCATTTTTCTATAAATATTATTTCATCTATTAAATGAAACTGCTTAAAAAAAATAAACAAAAAAAAATTTTATACCTTGAAAAAGTATTTAATGAAGATGTTGGTCTCTGATGAGAAAAAAAACGTGACGTCTTTGCTGTTATGACCACTGCCAAACCGGAAGTGACGTAGGTTTAAATTAAGGCTAGACAATCAAAAAGAGGGGATGACTTTTGAAAATATCGGCGAAAAAAGTGACGCCCCCCTCTCCTGTAGAAAAGTGCCCAGTTTTAGGTGAAGAAATTAATGTTTTTTGTCAGTTTTTCAGTATTTGTCGTCTGAAGGGTTGAGCTTCAAACGATACTGATCTTGTGAAAATCTGTTGCCTCTGTCGAAAGTTTTAGGCAGACATGCAAACATACATACATACATACATATATTCTTAGTTCAAACTTTCGACCCAAACCGATTAAAAAGCTTGTCCTATCTCTGAATACCCTTTATGTAAAATTTCAAATGTTTAGACCAGAAATTGTCTGAGTAATTTGGTAGAGACCGCAGAGGTAAAATTTTTTAAAACTTTGACCTCTATTATGACCCCTTAGCATTTGTTTTGGGCTCAAATCAAGTTATTAAGTTAGATCCATGTCCAAGGAACCTATATCTAAAATTTCAAGTGTTTAGACCCAAAATTGACGGAGGAGTTTGGTAGATTTCTCAAAGGTAAAATCGTTGAACTTTGACCCCCTTAACAGCCAAATTTCTGGCCGAAAACGGATTACAAAGATTTTCCCAAATCTCAGTACCCTGTATATCAAATTTCGAGTCTGTAGACTGAAAATTGACAGTTATTGCATAGAGAAATGTACACAGACAGACAGACACTTTCACTTTTATAGATATATAGATTTTATTTTATTGTTTTTTTACTCGCGTTTACCCCTAACAAGGCATATCACCACTTCGACATAAGGGACTACAATTTGAGACCATACCTCGGAAAGATTAATATGACATCAACATCGATTGTCCCTAATTGTTTATAAAAAAAGGGCTTCTAGGTTCATGCAATCTTTACTTGTGTTAATAGATCCAGCATTGTCTGTTATCGTATACAAGGGTGTGAGCTACGCAATTCATTTTGCATATTGGCTCCATTACAATATAAATTGATCATAGATTCATATGTTAGCACAAGAAGTTTGTCATGATTTCTTCTTTCGCTTATGGATGTTAGCAACCTTCATCATGTCATCTCTCCTGTAAGTTCAGAAAGAATCAGGTGGAGCCAATGCCAGCAACAGAATCAAACCTGTATAAAAGAAAAAGTTGTTGTACCATTAAGTCAACAGTGACTGTTTAAGGGGAAATAAATCTTATTGGTTATCTTGATCATGTGACAAAGGAAAGATTTGAAGTTGTATTACAGTGGTAATTCAGACTTTCGTAAAGGTAGTCATAATAATGCAAAGTCTTGATAGACTCCCTATCTCTGGACCAGTTAGAAGCTAAGGAAATATAAGTTTTTATCCACAATATAAAAAAATATATCCACAAATAGAACCGTATTATGTTACCGGATTATTTTAGAAGAGGATTGATAATTTGGATTATTCAGGTTATTCAGACTACTGTTCTCGTTTTGAGTTTATTCTCGCAATGTTTCAGCCAATGTAACCTTCAAACTTCAAGTGTATCTTGTGTATTTTGTTGAACTTGCGAATCTTTCTGTCAAACTCTTGGAATCTGCACGGAATTTCGAATGTTACATAATGCATAAAGCACTAAATAAAATTCAGCTCTAACTGACACTCTTCTGGAAGTTGAAGGTTCAATCCTTAGTGTGGACGATACTAAAAATACAATTGTGAATTATTAAAAACTTCTACCTGGTCGCATCTGATGATACGAGAGCAAACTATCCCCCTGGAATAATTAAAGGGTTCCATTCAAAATTCTGTACAAATTCTCAAGTTTAACAAGTTGTGAAATGAAAGCAGTATTCCGAATATTTCACATAATACAAAATAGAACCATGTGTTAGAACAAAATGAAAACAATTGTAATGGCTTAACATTTTCGGTGAAAAGAGTCTTTCTGATCTTTTCTAATTAATTTACTTTTGGTAGTTGCTATCATCGGTTTCCTTAATTTTCCCGGGCAATGCCGGGACACAGATCAATAAGAAACTTATAAAAATTAATAAGTTCAAAATATATATTCTTTGAAATGATTTATCTTTTTTGTCTTTTGTTGGTAAAATGAACAAAACAATTTCAGTAATGTGAAAGGAATTGGTTTTATGAGTTTAATTTTTGTTGTTTCTGTTTTTGAAAAAAAAAACTAATTTTAAAATTTTGTAATTATTCGTTAATTTTTCTTTTCTCTTTTTAGAGCTTGCGTCATTCTTATCATACCCTTATTAATGAATTCCGAAAGATCCGTGAAACCCTCCATCTCCAAGCGGAACCCCTTTCCAACTTTGATGCATTGTTGGCACATTTGTGTGAACAGCTGGAACACTTCCCCATGGCACGTCTCCGAACGATGGATCTGTAACCTTTTTGATTTTGCTTGAATGCTGATCAGTTTTTAACTTTGATTTTTATTCCTTATTTTCGTTTCATTTTCAAACTTTTTTTTTTTCTTGTTTATAAAAATAAAAGCTTATATTTTTCGAGTTGGAGTACTTACCCCATAATAATAAAGAGGCTTTCTTGGGTTCTTTAATGTAAGCCTTTAAATCCCCATAATACTTCAATTAAGAGCATTGATTGCAATGGTAAAAAGTGATATGTGAAAATAGAGATCACACCAGTTATATCTTTTTATAAAGTATAAGTTATAAATCTTTTCTCTTGTGAAATTAATCTTCCATTAAGAGGTCTGAAAATAAAATGAAATATTTATTATTTGCACTTTGCATATATTTCTCTTTTTATGACCATATGAGTTTTGTCACATTTTTTATACAATTTTTTTGAGTAAAAAAAATGATATATCTTTGTGAAATCACAAGATAAAGCAATGAAATTTGCCATATAAGTGTACTTTTGTACGAGGAATCGGAATATAGCATTGGCAATCTCCAGAAATTAATGGGTTCTAAGTAATTTGCATTAATTGCACATAAATATGCTGCAATACCATAAAAATTCCATGTATCCATTATTGATGTCTCCGTTCAGTCTCAAAAGACAAAGGATACCTCCTGTTGTGTGATGCAAGGGTTGCACAATCTCCAACCACACCTCTCCTGAATCGGCACTGTTTGAGTCCAGTAGCAAGGAGAAGTCCAGAACGACTGGAAACAATGCTGAGATAAACGGAGAGCACATACAGCATCCGGAAGTCCTAAATGGTCACCCATCTGGTACTGGCCAGGCTCATCATTGCTTAACTTTGGTGATCTGACCGGAACCAGTGTGTCAAACGTGATTATGCCGTATCCATTATAAAAACAAAGAACTCAAAATTAAATTGTAATACATTTTATGCATAAGAAACTAAAATCTAACACTAGAACTGTTTAAAAATGAATATATTGCAAGATTTTTTTTTGGTATTATTATAGATTAACACCTTCTGCTAAATAGCTCTCCACCTACCTCCTCAAAATATGATTCTTTCCTTTTTTAGGCAATTTTAATTGTCCTAATTAAAATTGCGATTCTAATTAACTGAACAGCTCACCCATCTCCATTCTATGCTATTTATGTCTTTCTCTCTCCATGTTGATTCAACCATTCTAATAATTTTTATTGTTTCTGTAATCATTTTAAGAAAGAGTGGTCCTTTTCTTTTTTTCTTTTTTCTAGCAAGCGTTGTTATCTAATTTACATAATGTCTGTACACACGAGAAATATGTATGTAAATAAGATAGTAAAATGATAACTTTCTTTACTTTTATATCATCCTTCTGGATAATCTATATACATATAAAGTTGAATTTTTTTCTCGCTCTGACATTAATATTAAAAGCCTACTTTTTCTATTCAAAAATTATTAAAACACACTTCTTAATATACTTAGTCATGGATATGCGAGCGACTTCATGATCATTAAGTAATTTGCATATTCCTTTGAAAACCGACCCTTTATTAATTAATTATTCATTTTTATAATTTCTTATTAGATTTTAACTATTATACTTCATTCTTTTTTTTGCATAGTTTCTACATTGTGCATAATTGCGAAGAATTTAGAATGAAAACGTTCTAGCACAGACATGTTTTTTTATCTCTGTCTCTCTCTCTCTCTCTTCACACACACACACACATATAAAGTGACCGTGTCTGTGTGTATGCGAAACGTCTCTACCAAGCTCCTATTCGAATATTTAGTTTTCAGACTAAACTTGATATATAGAGTATTTGGATGTCGAGAACACTTTCGATTTGGTTTTTAGCCTGTAAAAATAGCTGCTAAGAGGGTCAAAATTAAAAAAACAAAAAAAACACTTGACCTTGGCAAGGGTAAATTGACTAACTTCTGAGCATGCATACATATACATTTTTAGCTCGAAGTCACTTAACTTTTAGCCTTTCTTATCCTTTAGCTATTTGGCGATAGTTCAAACAGTAATGATGAAGACTGAAGTGCTAAATAACAACTAAGGCTGGAGTGCTGAATGTTTTGGTTTCAATTCCAGCTCATGGCACTGAAGTCATTTTTTTTTTTTTAATTTTATTTTATTAAAAACTTTTGAAATCATTATTATATATATTTGGTACAATATAATAATCAATCGAGAATGTGTTCTATAATAATAAATATGAAATTTGTATGAATTAAAATATCATATTTAAGCATGTTTTACGACTGGCCAACGCTGGGCCGCCTGCTAGCATAAAGAGACTTATTTTTAGTTATGCAAGAAGAATATCTTAATAGATATGTTGTTGTTTTTGAATGAAATCAAGCTAGAATAAATTATATTAGTGATTGTGTCATGGCTACATTATGTAAAGGGCAGTTGTCTGTGTGTATGTATGTTTGTATTTTCAGCTAAAAGTCAAAAGCTATGAAACAAATACTTACAAAGTTGGTATATTCTTGATTCGTGTTGACTGATGAATAATGTCTAAAATTTAAAAAAAAAAATATTACTCCTTTGAGGGTCAATTGGGCCAGGTTTCATCAGAAGGTGGGGGCAAACTAATTTGGAAAGAAAAGGCTGACTCACTACTTGAGGAATCTGTTATGTAAAGGGGAGTTGTGTGTATGTGCAGCTAGAGAGGAATGGGCTGGGTGGAGAAGAAACAGAGCTTGGAGAGAGGTATAGAAATAAAAGTTTCAATAGACATGTTACACTTTTACACCAGGCAACACTGGTTAGCCCTGCTAGTCTAATATATATATATATATATATATATGAATAATTTATAGTTCATATGCAAGGTTTAAAATATAACCAGAAAAATAGTTATTTTTAATCAGAAATAAATAATTTAAAAAAGTTTTATTTTATTGTTTTCTTGTGTGTATGAATTATATATGAATTATATATACTTGTGACTAAATAATGACTTTATTCTTGTATTGTTTGGATTAATTGGACTACATCTTGAGTGTTATTTGCACAACGTTTCAGTTGGTGTAACCTCTGACCTTCTTCAGGTGTATAAGTTGCCATGTTTGGTAAAGGAACCGAAACGCTGTGCAAGTAACTTTCCAGATGAGAACATTAGTGAGATTAATCCAAACAATACAAACAATCATATCTTTTCTATAAAATTCAGAACTGTAACAACTTTATTCTTTTTGAAAACCATGATGCAATAAGTTACAATTCTTAACCTAAATGAAAGATATGAACAACTTACAACGATAGGAAGTAACAAGAATTTTAATTATGAAGATCCTGTGATGGTTGGGCATGAGATTGTAGAAAACTTCCAGAAGAGCTTCCATCATCCTCTACTCAGTCCAATAAAAGCGTCATTCAAGTAAGTATTTCAATGTCTTTCAGACATTTTCCAATCCAAAATGTTTTTAACTGTGTGAAGAATTGTGGTAGTAGTTTTTGTGCGTGTATAAATTAGTGATATTTCAGGGGAAAACGTTATTGCATACGTACATATCATGTTGAATTAGTATAAATTTTAAAAAAATTTATAGAAAATGATCCAGTAGAAAAATAATTACAAGTAAAAATAAAATTTATTGAATTATCGAGTTTTATCATATTTTTTAATGTGGAAGAGTTGTGCAAGAAACTAACTTATCTCCCTTGATTTGAATTAAGGGTCTTCCATTTTTAAACATACAATCTCAGAATGTAATTATGGATGATTTTTTTTTTTAATTAAAAAATACATCTACGAGATAATTTGTAATTTTTGAAATTTATACTCATTTTGACATAGCATGTAAGTTTAATAATGTTTTCACGTATACAGGCACCGTAGTTTCTTTTTATTTGAAGTGGTTTCCCCTTAGTTTGAGAAAACTACTTTCTGAGAATTGTGGTTGTGGCATTACAAGTCACAGAGAGACATGAGTGAACATGTTTTGACATATTGTTGGTCAAAAAAGCAAGACAGGCGCTCCATTTAAACGTGCTGATTATAGTTTTTTTTTTCCAAATATATGAAAGGAAAACAAGAATGTATCAGAAGATGCTTCGTTCATTTTATTTGCAATGGTAAACAGCTAACCAGTTGCTGCAGTTATGAGTGTCTTTGCAAAACCTCAATGCTTGTTTACATTGGTGATCTTTTATACCAATGCATTTCAGGTGCAAACATTGTTACGTACTTACATGTCATGGCGAAATTAGTATAAATTCCCAAATTTATTATAAATGGACATCTGAAATGGACTAGTCTGATGAGATTGCAGCTTAAGGAGCAACTGGACTTCTGAAAAAGAAATTCAAAATTTACCTGGCAAATATACCTGGTGAACTGAGTGCAAGAAACAATTGCACTTAGAGGAAAGGTTAGAATCTTAAAAAGATCTCTGTTGGAATATATGAAATAGCAGGTGAATGTTTGGCATCTGGTAGGATGCCCCATCCCCAGCTTGAACAAAATGAAAAAATTGAAAAAAGAAAAGAAAAAACAAAAATTAAATCGGTGATCAAAGCATTTACAATGTGTGCATAACTTGCGTAACTTTTGATATGTTTGTATTAATAAAACTATGACTATATATATATATATATATAATGTAAGTTTCATTGAAGAGCAGGGATGATTCTTGTTTGTTTCTCTTGCAATATGTTTTTCTTTTTGGCGGGCTAGTGTTCGCTCATTCTGTTTGAGTGTGAAAAAAATTTGCCGTATTCGTGAACATTTTCGACTGCCATAAGTTGCTGTTAGTGATGAAAATTTTTTTTAAAATTGCGTTTGTGAGTATATTCCTAAATTCGGTTTTGAGGGTGCTGTGAGGTGTTGGTAAATTGAGCTATTCAGGGAAGACAGGTAGCATGTTAGTCGGCGAGAATTACGGACGTTATAAATAATACACGTCTTCTATAATGGACCATTTGCTTAAAAACCTGACGTGTGCAATGAATTTCAGCATTAACTCGTTTTTCATCTTGAGTTATATTCATTCGCAGTATCATTTAAAGATTTTGGCGACTATGCTTAAAATAATCCTCTCTTTTTAAACAGGGAGTGTCTATTAGGTTTAGACGTGATTAGTCTTTAGGATACATCCCTTATCTTTATTTTAAATAAATATGGTTCCTGTTATTTTTCTTCTTTTTTTTTCTTGTCTTAAAAAGAATCTCTTTATACAGTTCTTGTTGAGTGAAGATGAAACCAATTAACTGACTTTTTTTTTTTTTTTTTTTTACTATTTATGAATAATCTAATTTATAAAACTCACTATGTCTGTCTGTCTGTCTCCATATTTTAAAACTCTATCTCTTCCAAAACTGAAAGTTACAGAGCAGCGCTAAGGACCTCAAATGATTGGATTTTTATGGACAGCACTTTTATGGGTTTTAGCCAGTTAGAATAGTTTTTAAGGAGTTAAAATTGAAGAAATCGTTAAAAATTTAGTACATTCATTAATTTATTTTCAATCAGTTCATATGCATGTCACATTGGTACAGTGGTAACATAACCAGCTTTGAATGTTAGTTTTGCTTTCAATTTTGATTTTAGCTGATGGCACCCAAATACTTTTTTGTTTTTTAACTTCTGAAATCACAACTCTAATAATATATAAAAAATCTAGGCAAATTAAAATATCATATTTAAGCGTATTTTATGATTGGGCAAAGCTGGGTGCCCTCTCCGCTAGTAATAATAAAAAAACAGTCTTCCTCTCATAATTGTGATAATAAATAAAAATATATATATATATATATATATGCACACACACACACACCACATTGAATAATAAACATTTATTTAAAAGCAACTTACTTTCAATGGTATAACATCTTCACAAACAGAAATATTTCCTTTTCTTTTTCCTTCCTTGTGGCATGGTGTTACTAGAAAAAGAAAGCAATAATTTATTTTTTAAATCAATATTTATTTCTGTAAATCAATATGTATTTGTGTAGTTTTGGCTTTTAAAACATACAAATCCAAATGTATACAACATTTACATCAAAGATCAATCTCTAATTTATTTCACGTGAGCCAGCGCGAGCCTTCTGATCAGTATTTTGAAAATTAAAAATGATTAGACAGCAAATACGATGCAAATTTTTAAATAACATTTTTTAATTCCTAATTTTCAACTTAGTTGAAATCTGATATAGAAGCTGCTATTTTTTTTTTTTTTTTTATACAAGTGTTGCCTTAGATGGTAGTGTCATCTGCGTACATGTTGACCGTAGTGTAATGCGTTGGTATATATGTTTGAATAAGTGGTATAATTGTATCAGCATCGGAAACGTTAAGTCGAAAATTTGGATTTAAATAAATATTTATTTAAAAAAAATCTGCATCATATTTGGTTTTCTCACCGTTTTCAATTTTAAGATTTATTTTGTTTTATTGGATGAATTAGTTTTCATATATAACATGAATATTTAGAAGTATATTATACATGTGTTGATTAGTTTTTATATTTTTACAGATTTTTATGTGCCCTCCCCTCACCTCTCCACCAAATTTTTCCAAATGATGATGGCAACTTTCTCTCATGGGAGACAGTGACATTCTGCATCTAGTCTGGTGCACTGTAATGTCTGCTGTGGCTAAAAAGTCAAAGCTGGAGTTGCCTCTCCAGGTGAAGGCCACCTGGGCGAGTGATAAAGAGACCTAGGTTTGCCCACTTACCAGGGTCCCTCTCTCTGTGTTGCAGATAAAGTAATGGCAAGTGCAGCCAGTGCAGCTGCGGTAGTTGCCCGAAAAGGCGTTACAGTGCTTCCTCAAACCAGATTTTTGTCAGGGTTTACTCTCTGAGCCTTTGTTTTTGATAAGGCATTCACAAGGCAGTGTAGCTATTTGCTGATAGCTTTTAAAGAAAATAATGAAGATCTTCATCGTATTTATGGTTGTATCAAAATGAAAACGAAATCCTTAAGTGATTCTTCTTAAAAAAGATTGGCAAAAGAATGCGAATTCTGTAACAGTGAAAATTTTTTTTTTGGGGGGGGGGGGTGGAGGTTACAACCATAACTACGATGAGTTCTCTATTATTTTCGTCCAAATTGGAAACGCTTTCAAATTTTCATCGTTATGGAATTCGGGTTTCTTTTTCCTGACTCTTTTAAAGAAGAATTACGTACAGGTGTTGCTTTTATTTTGATACAACAATAACTATGATGATCGCCAAAATTGGAAAAATTTTCACCGTTATAGAATTTGTAAATATTTTAATGTAATAATTGGTTTTCTATGTATACATTCATACAGAACCTTGATCTCTTCTTCGTCTTTTGACAGTTTGGAATGTGATGTCATCCAACATTTACTTACCACCCAGATTCTTTTATCGGAACTAAACTACTTACCTGCACTGTTACAATTGCACCAAGCCCACACTAAACTAGCATCCTGGGGTTCATGTCTACCAGCAAGAGAAGTAAGTATTTCAAAACTAAACATAGTTAATTAAAAAAAAAAATGAACTTAGAATTGCCGGTACTTGTACAGTTTAATCAAGACATTAAAAAATGAAAATATCGAAAAAAGTTTAAATTGTACGCATCTGTTATAGAATGATTTTCTCAAAAAAAAAATAAAAAAATATCACTTAATTTCATCAAGTAGTTTTTTCTCTTTTTTTTTTTTTTTTTTTTTTTTTTTACAGCGAAAAAACAATTTGTTATGATACTGAGCAAAAGGTTCGATTTTTAGGAAGAAAAGCTAGTATTAAAGATGGGGAGGGAGTCTCGGCGCTTTAAATTGAGTTATCTCTCTGTGGCATGTTCTAAAAATCCAAACAAAAATTTAAAAAATTCAAAGATGTCTACCTTCAATGTGCTGTCATAAAAACATATTTTTTCGGCTGTGAAAAAAAAAAAATCTATTCTATCAAATTAAGTGAATTTTTTTTTTTTTCGGAGATCTTCAGTTCAAAACAGATATGTACGATATAACCTTTTTTTTTTTTTTTCGATATTTAAACTGTACAAGTGTTGAGTTGCCTTTATCATTGGATTTATGAAATATTCTAATGAAATAACCTAGTGTGTCGTATCTGAAATGAAAAGAAATCTTATCTAATTTTACGATGATTAATTTCTTTGGTGCTTGTTCAGACCCCCCCCCTTCTCGCCATGGAAAAACAAAAATAAAGAAAAATTTGTATGATGTATGTTCCAGTGTCAGAAAGAAACTATTGTACACCACATAAATTGATCAAGTAGTTTTATTTTTTTATAAAGAGACTCATTTTTAAGTGAATTTGATTTTTTCAGTGCCCCTTCATGTTAAAAATAGCTTTCTAAAATCTTGCAAGTTTGAATTATTTGTAGTTATCTTCCTTGTTTCTTCAGAGTATTTTTGAAATGGCGTTGTGAGACAGCTGCTCACAGTTTAGCCATAAATTTTGATTTTCTTTATCAAAAATAAAACTACTTGATCAATTTATGTGATTTTTGGAATACAATATTTTCTTTCCGTCATGGGTACGTACCTCATAGAGATTTTCCTTTAATTTTGTTTTTGGGTAGCAAAGGTAGGAACTCTGAAAAACCACCATATCTTTATTTAGTTGTTAGATATGTTTGATGAAGAGAGACAAGACACTGTTTATCATATAAACAGATAAAATGTTCACTAATGTGTTAGTTAGGTAAAAAAATGGACAAAGAACCATTCTTTGTTAGGTTGGAGCAGAGTTACGTCCCTTGTTATAATATCTTTTCCTTTATAAGAAGTTACCAAAGATGGCTGCAAGGAACATTATGACTATCTACAACTTGGTGGTTACATATGATTCTCCACATGTAGATGATTGTTGGTTGGATAAATTAATGACTATAAACTAACAATTTACAATTATTGAATGGTTAGTAATTTCATATGTTCATTAGACTTTACTCCATTCGTTCCCTTCTTTCAGGTAGTTTTTATTATAAGATCTTCCCCCTCCTCTCTTAAACTTAACATATAACCTTGTTTAATCAGTCATAATTCTTGGTGCTTATTTAGAATTAAACATATTTAAAAAAAAAAACTAAATTGCAGAAAAATCTTGATGATGTCACGGAACGAAGGTATCGTATTCCAAAAATCACGTAAATTGATTAAGCAGTTTTTTTAATACAGAAAATCATTTCTTTATGATTTTAATAGGAAATTGTACCATTGCAAGGCTAATTTTGATATCGATAGTTCAAATTGCGTTGTTTTCCCCTTATAGGGGGGGGGTACCTGGCATTGCCCGGGTGTGGAGAGGTGTGTGTGGGGGATTAAAATAACAGTAGGCAGACCGGGTGGAGAGAGGGGTAAAAAAAAACAAATGGTATTAGCAACATTTGTCATCTGAAAGGTCGAGGTTTAAAATGATATCGATCTCATGAGGATCTGTCGCCTCTGTCGAAAGTTTTTACAAGCCATACAAACACACACACACACAATTTGCCCTTTACATATATAAAAGATGATGGGTCAGATCACTGTCTCGCTTTGTCATAAAATTTGATTTTCTTAGTTAAAAAATACAAACTATTTCAATTTTCCGTGATTTTTGGAATGTGACATTGTTTCATGACGGGTATTTACATCATAGTTTTTTAACAGAATGTCCTGTATTTTTGTTTTGAAAATAGGTTTAATTCTAAACAAGAACCGAATCTATATAAATAAAACGGTAGATGTTTGTATGTGTAAATATTTAAGCGATAAACTCTTAAAACTACTGGTCACATAACACTGAAACTATCAGAAAATAGTAATCATACACCAAGGATAATTTATAACAAGTAAAATCTTTGTTTGGATGGATGAATAATGCAGAAATATGTTGGCAACTTGAAATGCAAAATATTCATTTCAACTTACTGACATATTTCTATTACTTTTGTGCATACGCAAATTCATTCATAGCTTGAAGTGGTTTAATTTTAAATCTTTTTCATCTATCTATTAGAGTTAGTTCAAACGATAGGGAACACAGCTGGAGTACTAAATGAGGGAATGTGGCTGGAGCGCTAAATGTTTTGGTTTTGATTCTATCTGATGGCATCCAAGTCATTCATTTTTTTTTTCTACTTATGAAATCAGTACTATATATTAGGTACAATATAATGTTCAATAGAGAATTGGCTCTGCAATAATAAATACGAAATCTGCATGAATTAAAATATATTTAAGCACATTTTACAATCAGGCAATGCCCGTTCTCTAATAAATGTGGCGCATGTCTGGAGGAGCATTTAAAGTTTAAATTGGTTATTATATTAGTTACCTCCAAGACCAGCGACAGATCTTTAATGTGATACTGATGTTCTAATCTAAATTCTTTTCAAACAGACAGCAATACAAATGTGGTTCCTTCATCGACTGTTTTGCATGGGAGAACCAACAAATTGTGAATTATTATTTTTAGGGTTGTTTTATTCCACTATACATATGTGGCTGTGAAAACTGCAACCAAGAAAAGATAGACATAACTGCAATGGTAAAATGTACACCAATCCATTGTATTCGACAGTTGAGATTTTTCTGCAACTTGATTAAACAAATGTAATTGACGTCAATGAACATTATAGATTGTACAGGTTTTCACATTCATTAGTTTTGAAACAAAACAAAAATAAATATATGTAACTAATTATTTAATTAGTTATTTAAAAACAATATTTTAAAAATTGTACGAAAAGACAACTATTTATTAGAAAGATACAATCATGAAAATAATAATAAAACAATAATACTTATTTGCAATATTGAAAAAAAATAGAAGCAATAAATCTATTTTATTTATTTTCAATATATAAATAGATAAATGTAAATATTATATGAAAAGAAACAAGTCGGAACTCTAACACATGATGACGATATTCATTCACTCACTGCGTTGTTTGACTTTTCGCCCTTCATAACAGGAGAGTACATTGCCAAATTACCTTTGAAATGGCTTTTTAAAATATGTGTTTTTCAAATTAAGATGAGGATATCAATCTCATTGAATACTTATTCAGTTTATGGTTCAGTCTCTGGCAACTTTGTGTGCAGCTTATGTAAACAGCTGAAAAATGCTGAAGCGAGGACTCCAGATGATTAATTCAAAATACTGTGTTCTGCCCCCCTCTTTTTGTGTTAAGAATGGCTTTCTAGATAGAAAGCCATTCTTAATATGGGGGAAAAGGAGGTGGGGGATTTCACGTTGGTATAGCGTGTCAAAAGTCATTTCCAGTTTAAAAACATTTTTCTTGATTTAATTAATTTAATGTTTTCATTGAAAATTGGCGGATTCTGACAGCTAATTGGTTAATTGCTTCAGCATTTTCCTGACGCTTATGTAATCTGCCGGAAGATACCAATGCAAAATTGCAGGAGATTGTGTTGTAAACTGAATGATCACTTAAAATTGTAATCAATAACTATAATTTTTCTATTTTGTTTTAGATATTTTTTCATTGTGTATTTTCTATCGTGATCACAATGCAATGTTTTGATGGTAGTCTTTTAATTGTGCTTCAATCGTGCCTCATCTTTTCCGTTTTAATCTCTCACAACTTCCTTTTAGATCTTCCATCACTTGAACTTTTTATATCTGTGTTTATTTGTTAGTCTCTTTAGTACTTATGCAGAATAAGGAACGACCATCATCAGAATTTTCCAGGCAGTTTATGTAACACGCTAAAATGTGCCAGCATGTTGAGTCAACGAAATCACAGCAGCCAATATCATTTAAGAAAACATTTATTTACTGTCATTGGTTTATTATATAAAAAAACAAACAAAAAAATATTTTTCTTGATTGGAACAAAAAAAAACGTAAAGAAAAAAAATCATGAAAATATCAAAAAATTGTTTATGTTTAGTTGTTTGTTATTCAAAAAATAAATATTTATTCATGAAAACTTACTTTACAATAGTTTTTTTTTTCTTGATTTGAAATTAATTTTCTTAAAGTTTTGTAAAAATTGATTAAAAAAAATTTTTTTTTATTGTAACAATAAAAAGAATATTGGTTTCAGTTTTTCAATTTTTCGTTGAATTATCTTTGTAGTAACACAAATAATAAATTTCTTAAACCATTTGTGAAAAAAAAAAAAAAAAGAAATCACAAATCTTTCATTTAGTACCTTCCAACATTTTACGTAAACTGCCCAGAAAATTCTGACGATAGCACAGTTTTTATTCTGCATGAGTACTATCTCTTTTGTAATATTTTGTATTCCCTGCACTGGCTTGAATGGCAGTAACAGTAAGATTTTATGGAAATTGTACGTTTTTAAAATATTTAAAACTCTATTGCATAATCCTGAGAGGATCTTTGCATATTTCATGGATACACAATCCTTTCATTTTGTTTGGATTTCGAATATTTCTTTAAATATAAAAAAATAAATGTATTTTGCTTAAAGCAAGTATAAGTGAATGAGTATTTATGAAGGCTGATAGCAATGTAAAAAAAATTGGAATGGTGAAAAAGTATTTGGGTTACAAATCTTCACAAAAATCTACTTATTTTTCAAAAAACTCTTTCACATATCAAAGAAGGGCAGCCATCTTGACATCTTCGCTTTCAACTTTTCTATTTATTTTTTAAAAGCAGGTTTTCTCCTGAAATTAGCAAACATTTTACACCATTCCAGATATTTTTTATTAATATTTAACAATAAGTTTCATATTTACTTATTTAATATGTGAAAGATTTTTTGAAAAATCAATGGATTTTGTGAAGATCCGTAATCCAAATACTATCTTTGATTGTTTGTTTTTTGGTGCATACTTTCTTACACCATTCCGGTTTTTTTTTTGTTGCTACATTGCAATCACTTTCATAAATACCCACACTCACTTTTACTGTTTTTTTTTTGTTCTATGAGCAACTTTTCTATTCAAATATATATTTTTAATTTAGTTTGCTCCTCTTTTAATTACATCTAAACTTTTATTTAAAATCAAATTGTTTTATTTATTTATTTTTTGTTCTTTTTAACTCTTTTGTCTAAACTTTGTGGAATAGTGATAAAATGAACTGTTGTAGGTTATTTAGTTTGAAAATACTTTTCCAAACACAGGATTTTTTTTTTTTTTTTTTAATTTTTTCTAAGCAATATGCATAACAGTTTGCATCTTGCAATAAAAGGATATTTTCTCTTACGAACGTTTAAAAAGTACAGAGTGATCTGAAAGCTTTCTTACCTCTCCCTCCCCGCCCCTGCTGTATCAAAATGTAACGAGTAATATAGAAATACAAAGCACATGTCCAGGATTCATTTTATTCATTTAAAGGAGAGTAAAGACAAACTTGTACCTCCTCGACTAACACAACAAGCTACAAAATGCTACCTCTTCACTGTAGAGGTTCCCAGATGCAAGGAAGCTTTCTACTCTGAAATTTAAATGTAATACAAAGAAACATCTCGCTGCTCAACTCTTTATTTATAGTGCCTTTGTAGATATGGGCTCAAATAGTAGCTCCTTACATTCAAGAGTCAACACGCCTTGTTTGGGGTGAATAAGAGCTAAAAAAAATAATTTAAAAAAATAGGGCGGAGTTGTACAAGAAAAAAATAATAGGTTCAGTTTATTCATTTACATTGACCCTGTCACACATCAAGAAGGTCTGTATGAACGCTATAACTTTCATGGCACAAAATGATGCGACATTGTGACGTGTGATATTTTACAAAACCGTGCTTCTTTAGTGATTGTTCCTTTATTGTTGATAACTTTTCTGTAGGGATGACGTGCATTTTTGCATCAAAGTTACAAGACTTTTGAACCATGCCATACAACAATGATTAAAGAATAATTCTTGAAAATTTGAGTTTTTCGTAAACTTGGGTGGTCATTTCTATAAAATATATTAAAATGTTTTTTTTTTTTCTTTTTCAATCTGTGATAAAAATATTAACTTCTCAGTTAAAAAAAACCCAAAAAGACTTCAGGTGTTTATTCAGATTGGCACTTATGTTGGCATTTAAAATTAAATAAAATACAGAAATGTCTGTATGATAATGCCAGTCACGTTACGATGATGAAAAATTAAAACAAATCACATAATTTGATCAGATAGTTTTTTTTTTTTAATGCAAGAAAATTAAATTTTACACTGCTTCTATGAGGGTAAAAATAAAATACATTATCGGCTTGTAATAACAACATAATAATTATTGGAAAACTTCTATCATATTAATATGAATTTCTAAATTAATCTAAACAGAGTAGAAAGTGGACCTTTGGTTTACTTTCAGCCGTCTCGTAACTCTCACTTGTCTTTGTTATTTATTCGTCACATTCTATCAGCAATGTTTCTGGCAAAGGAGGAAGGATTGCTGTTTTCTGGATCAGAATCTATCCATTTAACATTTATCGTTGGCTAGTTTTTTTACCTTGAAGTAACATTTTTTAAAAAATTTTTTTTTTTTTAGTTTTTACATCAAGTTGTGATAGAAATTATTTGAAGGTTACTCTCTGATTTATACCGTAAAGGCAACAATTTGTTTTGAGAACAATCATTTATAATACACACTGTGTGTCAAATTATTAATGAGATAACATTTTTTTTACCAGTTTCAGAAACTTACCGGTAGTTTCTTGGCAAGGCTGAGCTGCACATACTGTGAAATTTTCATACTGTTCTACGCAATGTATTCAACTTGCCACTGTAATTGCTGAATTCACGGTATTTGAGGTGTGTCAAATTATTAACAAGGCAGTTTGTTTTATAAATAAAATGGGTCGTAAAGGTGGTTTTAGTAGTTCTGAAAAGAGTACTATTACAGAACAGCTAGCAAAAGGTAAAACTACCCTCGAAATATCAAAATGATAGGGAGGTACCATCAAACTGTGAAGAACTTCGTCAAGGACTCTACAAAGGTATGTAACAGCTGATAAAGGTAACTCAAGAGTTGTTTCATTTCTCTACTCCAAATTAAACGTGAAGTTGTTAAGAACCCTGGGCAGACAAGTCGAGAAGTCTTTGACCAAGCCGGATTGAAGAATGTCTCTAAAAGTACTCGATGTCACCTTCTGAAAGAAGTGGCAAAGTCTCTTAAGCCTCTGACAAAGTCTCCATTAAAGCAACATCACATACAAAACTGATTGAAATGGGCAGAGGACAACATGAATACGGATTCTTCCAAAGTTTTGTTCACGGATGAAGTGCGTGTCACTCTTGATGGTTCAGATGGCTGGAGCATAGATTTAAGGCGTCAACAAGGTAGTGGTGGGATAATGATTTGGGCTGGGATTATCAGAGGTACTTTAGTTGGCCCATGGAGAGTCTCAGAAGGCATAAAAATGATGTCAAATGCTTACATAGCTTTTATGAAAGAGCACTTTGAACCATGGCCGAAGAAGCAAACGTTGACGTTCAGAAGAACTATTATTTTTATGCAGGATAATGCTCCCTTGCATGCAGCAAACAAAACCAAAGAGTATTTGCAACAACTGGGCTATGGAAGATGGAGTGGCCTGCAAATTCACCAGATTTGAACCCAATTGAGAACCTTTGGAATCTCATGAAGTGTCGCCTCTATGCAAGTGGACACCAATTTAAGAGCAAAGATGAATTGTGGGATTCTCTCCAAGAGGTATTGCAAGGAAAAATTATTGACGAAATCACAAATTTGACTAATTCTGTAGACCAACATTTTTTACAAGTCATTCATAAAAAAGTATCGCATATCCCCTACTAATTATGTCAATGTAAAAATTACTATGTAGTTATTGTGTACTAAGCATTTTTCTAGTTCATTTAATGCTTGAAAATTATTTCAATAAACAAGTTATGAGTATATTGTGTTTTTTTTTCTCAACCTCGTTAATAATTTGACATACTGAAATATGCAGATATTCCTATCTTCTGCCATAGTTTCGCTAATACTGCTTTAAATACTTTTATTTTCTGACCAGAGTAGCTGAATAGTATTGTAAGCACTTCCTCAAAGTTTCATGGATTTTTATTTACTTGTTCCTTTAATATTTAAAAAAAATGTAAACTCATTAATAATTTGATATGCAGTGTAAATCTCACCTGTCTGTTTAAATATATGTTTGTATGTCTGCCTAAAACTTTCGACAGAGGCGACTGATTTTCACGAGATTGGTATCATTTTAAAGTTCAACCCTTCGATCGACAAATATTGAAAAATTGGCTAAAAACATTAATTTCTTCACCCTCAACTGGGCACTTTTCTACAAGAAGGGGTTACTTTTTTTTCCGATATTTTTGAAAGTCATCCCCTTTTTTCGATTGACTAGCCTTAATTTAAACTTTCTGCACTTCTGGTTTTTCACCACACACCTCCAAACACCCGGGCACCCAGGCTAGTCTTTTGGATAAAAGATAGTGAAAAACCGACAAAGATGTACTTAATCAGTTCTGGTGTAGGTTCCCAAAAGATGTTCGTTTGGTTAAGTAAATCTGTTTAGTAGTAAAGGTGACGAAATTATTTTCCTCCCGTATATGAGAGTTCCTTCATTCCTACACTTGAAAGGTTTTTTTTTATTTGAGATAATTACTCTCAAATAAAGTGTGCATAAATTACAATCAACTTGCATGTATAAATTACCAAGCACAATTCAGAAAATTTCCAACAGTGGTTTCATGTCTTGTCTGGAGTGATTTCCATAAAAAATAAAATAAGTATTAAAGGTATTCGATATCAAAATTAATTTCATGTCATTTGGCACCCTCTTCAACGACTTGTGCTTGTGCTTTTTTAGGTTTGCTTGCGATTTCATGGCCTTGATGTTTTTGCAGTGCATGAGCCGGAGGTTGATAGTCGTGGCAGCATTTTTAATGTTATAATAATCCGTACTACAATGGTAAAAATACATTCTATCCCTTCCCGCATTGTATAGCATCTAGTAATCATCAAATATCAACAAAAATAGTAAGAAACTATATAGTATTGAATATGATTTTGAAGGTTATGTTAAGTTATATTATGGCTGAATAATGTCACATTTGTGAACTTGTGTGTGTGTTTTTTTTTTTTTCAAACCTTTATTCACCCCAAACACGGCACAGTACCACATGGATATAAGGGATACTGCTTGATCCCATATCTACAAGGACACTATGCAGGGAGTTGAGCAGCGAGATGTTTGTTCATATTACACTTGAACTTCTGCATGTCAGTACAAGTCAGGGAAGCAGGAGGGAATTTCAATGGCTACCAGTTTGAGAAAAAAAAAACTATTAGAGTAGAAGGCTTTCCTGCTTCTAAGCATTTCTGCAGTGAAGGGGTGGGATTTTTCTGCTTGTCAGGTTAGTCGGGGGTATTTACGTTAAGCGGTCACAAGTGCTACGAGTTTGTTAGATCATATTCCATTATTACTTGTAAAACCGGCACAGGGATGCAACATTGTGACGATGGGACGGGTGTTGAAGCTTGACTGATAATTCGAGACCTATTAGGTTGGAGACTTTTTTTTTTTTGACCTTGTCTAAGAGGAAGAGCTTAGTGGTAGATGCACCAGCCTAGACGTGAAAACAATACTCCTTGCCTGGGCTAATAGTGGCTTTGTAGAGATATAGGATGCTCTTAGGTGTGAGTAATTTTCTTGCTTAGTAGAGAGAGCCCATCTTCTTTGCAACAGACTTGATTTTGAAGTTACATAACATCTTGAACAAATACACCATCCATAATACAATTTGGTGCACTTTATTTTTGAATCTGAAACTTTATTTAATGTCCCAATTTTTCTTCACATTGTATTGTTCATGAACTATCAGTGGTTTTGTAGGCAGCTAGTTATTAACCACCTACAGGAGCTACCTGATCAGCCTGTCTGAAGATACCACCTTCCTGACCTAAACTGCACCAAACTTTGATGTTATTGCCTTTTCCCATTCTCTTTGCAAAACTCAATCATGTTCTGCAAAGCCAAAAACAGAAACAACAATTTTTCTCTACAAAACAACCAAACTAAGCACCATTAATAAATATTTAAACATATAATCAACTTGAAGCATAAAAACTTTTAGTAAAATGACCAGATTTGGCATTAAGTAACCTGAAAAAGGGTTGATATGCCATAAAACAAAACAATTAAACCAAACTTAATTACGTTCCTTAGAGGTTTCTACGGATTTCAAAAAAACAATAAAAAAAACAGAAAATGCCTGTTTCATTTTTAACTATACCTTTTATGAGTGAAAGTCCAAAATAACATCTTACCTGTTAGAAGAATTCCAAACGTTATCAAATTAAAAAAAAAGGGGGTTAAAAACTCCAAAATGACATCTTACCTGTTAGAAGAATTGAAAAATTTATCAAATTAAAAAAAAAAAGGGGGTGGGGGGTAAAAACTCCAAAATGACATCTTACCTGTTAGAAGAATTCAAAAAGTTATCAAATTAAAAAAAAAGGGGTTAAATACTCCAAAATGACATCTTACCTGTTAGAAGAATTCAAAAAGTTATCAAATTAAAAAAAAAGGGGTTAAATACTCCAAAATGACATCTTACCTGTTAGAAGAATTCAAAAAGTTATCAAATTAAAAAAAAAGGGGTTAAATACTCCAAAATGACATCTTACCTGTTAGAAGAATTTAAAAAGTTATCAAATTAAAAAAAAAAGGTGGTGGTGGTGGGGGGGGGGGTTAAAAACTCCAAAATGACATCTTACCTGTTAGAAAAATTCAAAAAGTTATCAAATTAAAAAAAAAAGAGGTTAAATACTCCAAAATGACATCTTACCTGTTAGAAGAATTCAAAATGTTATCAAATTAAAAAAAAAAATAAAGGGGGGGGGGTAAAAACTCCAAAATGACATCTTACCTGTTAGAAGAATTTAAAAATTTATCAAATTAAAAAAAAAAGGTGGTGGTGGTGGTGGTGGTGGCGGGGTGGGGTGGGGGTTAAAAACTCCAAAATGACATCTTACCTGTTAGAAGAATTCAAAATGTTATCAAATTAAAAAAAAAAAAGAAGTGGGGTTAAAAACTCCAAAATGACATCTTACCTGTTAGAAGAATTCAAAAAGTTATCAAATTTAAAAAAAAAAAAAAAGGGTTAAAATATCATTCTGATCGAATAAGATTAAAAAAAATATACAGCAAATAGTCGTATTCATAAATTCTTCGTACTTCTGCATTTACTGACCTGCAGTTTTCACAAAATTTCTCTAGTGTGCTCAACCACTGATGGGAATAACCGGAAGTGGCTGATTACAAAATGTTAAACTGTTATGGGAAAATTATAATGATAAACAGGAAAAACAATTAATAAAATTACAAACGCGTATCTACCCTACCCCAACTCTAACCCTAATCCTAATTTGTGCGATTAAAATTAATTTTTTTTTTTATTTCTTCCAATTTATAAAAAAAGTAGCCTTCATAGATTTGTATTAACTAAAAACAGACAACGCGTTTGGTAAAAATTGAAGAACACTTGGTTGATCTTTTCCGTCAACTGCTTAGCGAGCCCAAGCCAACTTTGTGGAAATTGCAGGTCGATAAATGCAGAAGCGCCAAATTTTCAAAAAGTTTTTCTATGTACTCTGAGCAAGCCAAACTCTTTAAAATCTAAATGGAGCCCAGGATAATTTATCTCTAATAACTGTATGAAGGTGAAAAAATACATTTTCATATTCTTTTCTGAATAAATATTCACGAGTTCTATGAGTATCTGTTCTCTGAAAAAGCTCGTCATCATCATGTTGTCATATAAATCCAAAGATTCTATTGTTGGCATTGGTTTCTCCAATAGAAAGAATAGCCAGAATTCTTTCTAGAAAAACATCAGGAACTACAGGAAGGACCACATGAAGGTTGCCAACATCTTAAGTGAAAGTGATTTTTATGGAATGTACTTGATTTGAACTTGGGACGCCCAGGTCATCATTCCATGTCATTAACCACTAGACTACCATCACCTTCCATCTTTTGAGCTGTCTTCAATTAACATGCACTCTTTTAACTTATTAATTTTTATTTTTTATATGCGTGCATGCCAAGTTTTTGGGGAAATAAAAAATGAAAGAAACTCCGCATGCATACAGTTATAGATGTTAATGAATTTTACTCTGAAACCGAGTTTTTCTCTTTCCATGTTAACTTTAGCAAATGCACGAGTTGAACTAGTACAACAGTAAAAATTGATAAATTTTAGCCCTCCCCCCTCCACGTTTCAAGCATTTTTGTTATTCGATTGGAAAAAAATAAATGAAACAATCTTCAAATTCTTAAATATACATCAGAAATAAAAATTTGAACAAATTGCTTTTATGTTTCTGATTTTTTGAGACGAAGATTGATAATTTGGATTATTCCAAAGCTGTAGCTGACCTTCCATGCTTTTTGGACCCCCCCCCCCTCAAGGAAGTGTACCAAAATTTTTTTCACTTCATTTAAAGCACCAGTAGCAGAGATAGGCAGGCAGGCATTTGCCTTGTCATAAATAATTTGCCTGCTAATGGGGGAATTATTTACTGCTTGCAAATCGATTTTGCTTGCCATTTCACAATAATGCCTCAAAGTTTACCTATCTATAGGGGAATTTTGCAGGGTTGGATTAGTCTTGTTGTTTTCCGTTCAAAATCTTTACAAAGTTTTTTTCATTTTTTTTGAATGAAAACAAAACAAAACTTTTATGACGTGTGAGACAAGAGTCGGGTACCACCATATTGTCTTGGAATGTATTAAAATTCAAAGGCAACAACTCAATTTGACTACTAAAATACTAAAAATCATAAATTTTGATTTTCTTTAAAAATATAAAACTACTTGATCAATTTATGTGATTTTTGGAATATAACGTTTTTCGTTCCACAACGGGTATGTACATCATAAAAATTTATCTATATTTTAAAAAAAGATTTTTTTAATTAAGTCGAATTCTAAATAAAAACCAGAATTTTATTTTTTTTATTTGGTTACAATCACAATAACCATAGCATTATCAGTAAGTATCTCCAACAAAAATGTTATTTTTATTATATATAAATTCTTTTAATGTTTCCACATAGATGTTCGCAAAACATAAATAATGGTAAAAAATTTTTTTTTGTAATTCAATTAGTTTTTGGATCATCACTGTTCAAAATTTGTAGAAAAATGAGAAAATTTGCTGCCTTGTGTGGTGTTGGTCCGGAGGCCAATTTTCACAGTGTATTGCTAAAAAGATTGTATCTGATTAACCATAAGTTGTATAAATCTATCTGTAATTTTATTGTTATTTTATAGTTTAAAACTTTTTGACAGCAGATTAAAAATAATTTCATGTTATTATTTTATGATTTTGTTAAATGTAATTTTTATTTTATATACAAGATATTGGCAAAGATGGCTGTTTGTTAAATCATAGTTTAAGGCACAGAAACAAAAAGGAAATATTATCACTAAATGAATAAAATATAATTCTATTAAAAGAAAATGTTTTTTTTTAATATTTAATTTCGATTTTCAAATATTTAATGTTAAAAGTAAAATATATAAAAAAAAATTTAACTTTTGTATGCTTTTACTTTTTTTTCTTACATTTTTAACTTTTTCTTTTTCACTTTTTTCGTTTTTAATTTCTAGAAACAAACTTTTTTTCTTATTTTGCATTTTTTTTTTTTTTTTTTTACTAAAAAGATAAACACTCGGATCGTAAATAAAATTTTCTTTCCCGTTTTTCGTTTTTAGAAATAATTAATTTCCTCTTTTCATATTTTTTTCTTTCTTTTAATTTTCTTAATGAATTTTTATCTTTTATTTATTCGTTTTTTTTTTCTGTTTTTCGTCTTTTCTCTGATCTTTTTTCTTTTCTATTTTTCTCTTTTCTCCTTTCTCTTTTCTAACATGTTTTTGTTCCCCCCTTATAAAAAGATCTATAACAAGAAATTAAAAAAAAAAAGAAACTTAATATTTTTTTCTTAAACTAAACTGACCTATTCTCCATTTTTTTCTCCTTTTACTCATTTGTTATTGCTATGCCAGTTGGCAGGTTCAGCAGTCTCTGTACCCAGTGTCGCCCCTTTGGGGGGCATGTGCACTGTGCCAGCTGCAGACTACATGGCTCATGCTAGTTGGGTAAGTGGTTAATCGAACCAAGTGAGCTACTATCATCATTGCTTGTGTGGAAAATATTTGCCATTCATGCCATTGTGATCCAACTGGCTCAGTCTGGCTGGTTACTGGGGGAGGGGGACTGTTATCAACTCATCTCCATCCAATTCTGATTTTCTTCATTATTCTTGATAAAACATAAGAGGTACTTATCCAGAACCTGACCCAAGGTTGCATCAACATCTTCCGGCAGCTTATCATAAACTGCTGGAAAAGTAACTGAAAAAGCCAACACGATTAGCCAGTCAGCTGTCAGCAGACAACATTATTTTTGTTAATGGGTTGAAACACTTTCTGATGTTTCTTGAAAAAAAAAATTGTTTTCAATCATAATTGTTTCCATGTAAAAAAAAAAGAAAAATTGTTTTTGTCATTACAAAAAAATATTACTTTATTGGAACTTTTCTTGTAAAAAAAAAACTACACATTTTACATGAAAAAAAAAACTTAATTTTTGTTCATAGTTGTTTTCATCTTAAAAAAACATTTCTTTGAATATTTGTTGAAAAAATTTTTTTTTAATATATTTTTCCAAAAAAAAAATTCTTTCATATGATTAAACTTACGGTAAGTCTTATGTTCTTGAGCTTAGATTTTATTTTCAGCGTTTTGAATTTATCATCTGGCAATGTTACATTGACCTTTTCTGGCAACATTTCTGGTTACTTACCATAAAATGCTGATGCTGCCTTGGGCCAGGTTCTGGATCAGTACCAAAAGGAAATGATTGAAATTCATCATTATCATCTCATTTGCTTCATAGCTGCCTAAAATAGCGTACTTCATTTCATCAACTGTCATAGAGTGTGTGTGGTTGGCTGAATGAACACATTTGTCACTGATTATGGAATCGTCTGATGAGTTCATATCCTATCTATCGGGATGTATTTTGGTCATTCATACAGCAATACTTTTTTTTTTTTTTTTTACATAGGCGTCACCACTTATCAAGGCCAAGAGGCCACTGAAGGATAAGGGTTAAAGAGTGTACAGTAGTCAAAAGGACAATATAGTAATCGATAGTAATGGAAGTTCGGTAAATTTGTTAACTTAAGTGGAACGGCTCATCAGAAACTTGTTCACGTTGGACTTGAAGACAACCATATTATAGACGGCTGGAAAACAAGAAAACAGAAGACAATTCTACAGGCGTGCAGTTCTAAGAAAGAAGCTTTGATCATGGAATCTATGTTTAGGTTTAGGCACAGATAAAGAGTGAGGGGAATTATGGATAGTGTTTTCAGCTAGACGAGTGTTTCTTTTGAAAGTTTGGCGAGGGGGGACCATAGATTGAAGCTCAGTCAAATACTTCCCATGAAAATAGCGATAAAGCAGAGACAAACTCACAACATTTCTTCTGTGAGATAGAAGTTGTAGCGAAGAGAAAAGGACATCTCCCACGAGGCCACAAAGTTTATTTTGAACCCTATCAAGGCAGGACAAGTCTTTTCTAGCAGCTCCTGCCCAGATGTGGCAACAGTATTCCATTCTTGGACATACCTGGCTCTTATATAGATAGAGAATTGCATCAGCAGTGAGATATCTACTAGATCGATAGAAGGATCCGACCATTTTTCTAGCGGCCTTGGCAACAGATTTGCTGTACGTATTCCATTTAAGATCAGGAGTAAAGGTCAAGCCCAGAAGCTTGACGAGAGCCATTTATTTTAATTGATGCCAGATGGGGATCAAAACGTTGATGATGTAAAGATAAAAGCTTGGTTTTAGATGCATTAAAAGTAACCAGCCTTTCCCCATTGTACAATGTGATCAAGATCAGAGGAGAGAAAATCGGAGAGAACTTGGTCATTTACAGTCTTAGATGTGTTACCATAGATGGTAGTGTCATAAATAAAAATGTCTACGAATGATGTAAGGATGTGATTTGGAAGATCATTAATGTAGATCAGGAAAAGAGTTGGGCCCAGGATGGACCCCTGAGAGACTCCAGCATTAATACTGTGAGCTTCTGATTTTTGCCCATCAACTACTACTCTTATGAACCTATCAGAGAGAAATGATTTAATAATTGAGAAGACATTTCCAGCTATACCATAGCTGGAGATCTTGTGAAGTAAACCTTTATGCCATACCCTATCAAAGGCCTTTGATATGTCAAAAGCAACTGCCCTAGAAATGTTGCCTCTGTTAAGAGATTCGCTAATCCTATGAGATATAACTATAAACACATCTGCTGTAGATCTAGAAGAACGGAAACCATATTGTGTGTCACTAAGAAGGTTATTTTTGCTGAGATGGTTGATTACTTCTCTATTTAATGAACTTGCATTTACCCTCTAGCTATGGGTGAAATAGCAACTTATATTCAATTAATTGTTTTCTGTTACCCGGCCAGTAAAAATAACCCAAAAGTATTAATTTCTCATTAAATGGGCAGACCAAACTAAACCGAGTTTAAAAAAAAAAAAATTATGGTTCTTGTCTCTCATTCTCATAATAAAAAACAAAAATAAGAAAACATCTGTATGATGTTACATACTCATGATAGAACAGAATTATAATATTCCAAAAGTCATGTAAATCGATCAAGTAGCTTTATTCTTAAATAGGATATCAAATTTTATGACTAACAGAAGAGTGGCTGTTTTATGCACCATTTTGAAAACAATCTATGAAAACCAAAAACAAAGGGAGGTAACTCAATAATTCAAATTTGCAAAATTTATGTTGTAATGCCTATGAATTGCCATTAATCACTTTAAAATGATTTTCTTTATAAAAAAAACACTACTTAATTTACATAATATGGGTGAAGTAGGGAATCAGGACCCTAACTGGCTTTACTAAGAAAAGGACAAATTTGCTCGGGTGTTTGGAGGGGTGTGTATTAAAAAAAAAAAGAAAAACGTTGGTCGGGTGTTTGGAGATATAAAAGAAAAAAAAGTTTTAGTAGGAAGTTAGGATTGAACCCCAAAGCCTTGATGTGAAGGTGGAAACGAAAGGGAAAAAAAGCCAGCCACCTAACCATCTTGGCCACGAGGGGAGAGGAATTGATAAGCGTGTTAAGTTAAGGGTTATAAACTGAAATATACAGGTGCGAGGAAGTTGCGTGATGTTTGACCTGCAAGCCAGCCGCCCCATCATTCGCTTTTCGAAGACGCGGCGAGCTGGTAAAAGTCGGACAAATTAAATAGACAGGCGACCCCCGTTGTTAACTCGTAGATTTTATGATTTCGATGTGATATAAAAAGTTTTAAGAATGAGCGATGGCCTCAAGAACCTGCTGGAAAAAAGCTTTTTGTAGATATACATAAAAAGCAAACATACATACATACACACATTTTCAATTTTATATATATACTAGCAGGGGGTACCCGGCGTTGCCCAGGTATTTGGAGGTGTGTGTGTGTGTGTGTTGGGGGGGGAGTAGATCAAAATAACCCTGTTTGAAAAAAATAATGTTGGCCAGGTGTTTGGAGGTGTAAAAGAAAAAAAAAAGTTTTGGTAGAAAGGTAGGCTTGAACCCCGAACCTTTGACATGGAGGTGGAAAGGAAATGGAAAAAAAAACCTTCGACCTAATCATCTCAACCACGGGAATAGATGAATTGATAAGTGTGTTAAGTTGACGTTTATAAAGCGTAATTAGCAGGTGCGAGAACGTTAAGTCGCGTGATGTTTGTTGACCTAGTTTCGGGCTGGAAGCTAGTTTCTGTTTTCCCTGCTACGCGGCGATCAAAAAATATCTTGAAAATAGTTTGTAAAAGTCGGGTGAATTAAAGATAGCTGCGACCAGAGTTCCTTAATCGTAGATATTATTATTTAGACAGCATATAAAATGTTTTAAGAAGGAGCGAGCCAACCGAGAATCACGGCAAAAAAAGCCTTTTGTAGACATACACAAAAAGCGAACATACATACATACATACATTTTCGCTTTTATATATATAGAAGATAGATGGGAGGGGTGTCATTTTTATTTCTTGCTTTTTTTATGAGATGGAGGGGGAGGATTCAAACCTGTCTGTTTCTGCTGTTCTCATGATTATTATTATTATTATTATTATTATTATTATTATTATTCTATTTTATGAAAGTTTTGTAAACAGATATAAATCTTGGTTACGGATAAATAATATAGCTCATTTTTATTATAATTATTTTTAATTTATAATAAGAATATCAATTTGTGAAAATCCATCCAAAAATTAAAATGTTTTATAAATATATAAATGTACTCTGTGTCACGAAAATCCACTTGAAAATTTAAGTTTTGTTTTTATATAAATGCAAAAAAAGAAGACAGATTTGAATCCTCATTTAAAAAAGCGAGAAATAAAAATGGCATCACCCCTATCTAAAAAAAATTAAATTAAAAAAAATCTCTAGGCTTGATTAACTTGTTTTTTTTTTACTTCATGCCGACGACAATTTTAAATGTAATATGCACTCAAAACAGATCCAAATACCCCTAAAAATCAACCTTTTAATTGTAAGTCTTCATTTTGTGAAAATATCAATCCAAATTTTGGTTTAGTTTTATTTCAAAAATTTGTAGATAAATGCATTCTCCATAAAAAAATCAATCTTTGTCGTGAATAAATAATATAACTCGTTATTATTATTATTGTTTATTTTTATTATTTATTAATGTTTTAAATAAAAATATAAATCCAAAGATTAATCATAGTTGTATAAATATATAAAAAAACGCACTCTTGGTTACAAAAATCCGCTTGAATGTTTCAAGGTAAAGGTTAAACTGTCAACTGAAATCTGTTCTTTTCTAAGTGAAGGTGATCAGAGTCCTTATTCCTTACTTCATCCCATAATTTTTTGGAATATGATATTTTCGTTTGGTCACAGGTATACACATAATACAGATTTTTATTAATTAAAAAAATTTTTTTTTCTAATATGGGAGAATTCTGGACAAGAACCAAAATTATTTAAAATTTATTTAATCATTATGTAAATTAGTCTTCTTACTGTATAGAGAATCCTCAACATCAGGAATATAATTTGACCAGTGTCCCTTTTTGCGGAGCTGGATATCTTCAACATAAACCCCCAACCTAGTGTCTAATTTTGCCCTTGTGGGGAGGTAATTAAATAGGTGGTAGTACAGACATGATAATCAAATTCTGAGGTATAAAATTTATCCATTTCAGTCGCATTTTTTTTTTATAAAGAAATCTTTTTAGGTTGCTAATAGGATACATTATCATGAGCCTCTATTAAACTCTCTCTTTTCTCTCCCTCTCTCTTGCTTTTTCCTCCCTGCTCCCTCCCACTTTCTTCTTTCTCCTTCCTCCTCTTGCTTTCTTCTCTCACCATCTTGCTTTCTCTTTCCCTCCTCTCTCATTTTCTCATCCTACACCTAGCTCTCACTTTTTCATCTTTTGCCTCACTCGTTTTCATCTTGTCTTGCTTTCTCCTTCCCTTCTTTCTCTCCTTCCCTTCTTTCTCTCCTTCCTTTCTTTCTCTCCTTCCTCTCTTTACTTCCTCTCTTCTCCTGCTCTCTCGTTCTCTTCCCCCCCCCCCCAGTCACTTCCTCCTTCCTGATTTCCTAATTTATCCTTTCTGATTTCTTTCCCACTCTATCTCACTTTCTCCTCCCTCTTGCCCCCCCCCAACATTTTCTGTCTTTCTTCTATTTTCCTTCTCTTTCTCCCAGCAGTTATAACTTTGAAATTCGAAATATTTATGAAAGCATTGTGGAATTTTTTACATATTTAATAGTGTATTTAACAAATACTGACCTAATATTTCTTGTGGGCGATCTCGTAATAATTTATATATTTGCTCTTTTCCATTCCATCATACTAACTAAATGACTCATCATCATCATCATCATCATCATCATCAATGCCATTCAAAAGGAAATATATTTTCTTGAATTTCTTATCGACTGTCAAGCCACCTCCCCATCCCAGCCGAAAGAATTGAGCCTGTTGTCATCGGCTTACATTGTGAATACTGAAGCACTTGTCACTCTTGTCCAAGCTCTGTGTCGTACAATGTCGTTATACTCAATGTTGTAGTTCCTTTATAATTCGGGCTCATATTATTATTAATAAATTTTCTTATTTTCTTTCCATTTTTATTTTCCTTTTGGTGAATATCATTTGTGGATTTTGGATCTACAAACTTGTTTTTTTTTTCTCTTGAATTTTTCAGTTTCTTCTTTGTTAATTCGTGTCCTTGTTTGTAGAAAGCATGTCTTAGCTTTCTCATTTCTATATTCACTGTTGCAGTTTATCGTTTTATTTCCATTATGGTAGACACTTCTTTTTCAGAAAAAACAAAAAACAAAACATATTTGAAACTCTAAAACTCTTGTTGTACTCAGAGTATTATCGGCATACTAATTATGTTAACAACTGAAAGGGACATGTTTAGCATGTCACTTCACTCAAATTCCACCTCTTCCTAAATGTAGACAAAAATACATGTTTTCAAATTGAATTTGTTTCAGAATATTTTTTCCATTAAATAAAATCTATAATCATTCATATTTATTGCATCTCGCACAAAAAAAAAAAATAAATAAAAAAAAAAATTATTTTATTTCAATTGAAATTCTCAGAAAACAAGGGACCTCTTCTTGGAGCTAAAACTTGGTTTCTATATGAGATGCATAGATACTTGTGTATTCCATTAAATTCTCCTTTACATCTTAAACATTGAGTTAATAAAGAACATTAATTTTTCTCTTGCTTATTGACCAGGTAACTATTTAAGAGTATAACGTCAAGGGAGTGAGTTCCATATAGAAACGTTGATTTAATTTGAATAAAATATGCATCAAGTGTGCTTGAAAGCCAAATCACAACGTAATATTAGGAAAATAAACAAATATTTAACTTGTTTGAAATTTATAACATAAATATATTTTGAAGCTACACTCTATCCTCAGTATTTAATAGTATATCTTTCTTGTGGTTTCTTGGTCTTATCGGATTCCTGGACTAAATATTAAAAACTAATTGTCAATCAAATTCTGTTGAAAACTAATGATGGTTGCAAGCGAAAAATGAATGGTAAACAACTGTTGCAATGATGTAAAGTTATTTGGAACGGTTATTGAAAGAGGTGAAAATCTGGGGAGACTTGTTGTCATTCAGTTGCAAGAAATTGCTGCTTGTTGCAATCGGTGGTAATTTCTTGTGCGAAAATTCAAAATGAAATGCCAATAATGGTACGGGCAACACCTAAAATAAAATTGTGAATTACTTAGGTCTTCTACCTAGTCATGGCTGATGGAACAAGAGCATGCTACCTTCATGGATTAAATACAATTTAAATTACTAGTATAATTGTGCTAACAATACAGTTGGTCCTTCTTGTTACATCAATTATTCTTAGATCATGTTTCATGCAAAATAACTAGTGATAGTTGAATAATAAAGGTTGCAAACAACATTTTTATTTTTTTTTTTAAAGTTTCTTTTTTTTTTTTTCTCTTTTTCTTTAAAGAAGTTTAAATATTTAATGTTATTGCATTTTTGATTTTAATTTCTGTAAACGAAACAGGTTGAATTTCTTTTTTCTATTAGTTCTTTGTAATTATGAAAAAAAATTTAGGTTATTGTCATGAATTAGCCCTAAGTTAAAGAAAGAAATATATGTTTGATGTACGTACCCGTGATGAAACAAAAATGATATTCCCCAAAATTACGTAAATTGATCATGTAGTTTTATTTTTTTAATTAAATCAAATTTTATTAGTAACAGAGATGCGATCATCTTGTCTGTCATTATGAAAACAATGTAAAAGAAAAAACAAAACAAAGGGAGATAACTCGACAATACTTCAAACTTGAAAGATTTACGTTCTAATGTCTATGAATTCCCACTAATCACTTAAAAATGATTTTCTGTAGAAAAATAAAACTACTTGATCAATTTGTGATTTTTGGAATATGACATTTTCATTTTGTGACAGGTACATATATCATACAGATTTTTCTTTTTTTCTTTTTTTAAAATATGAGGGGAATTGTGGACAAGTTGGTTGGTTGTTTTTGTTTTACGGCATATCAACCCTTTTCAGGTTATTTAATGCTGAATCCAGTGATTTTGAAGAAAATTTTTTTAATAGAATATATTTGTTGTTTTCAAGTCGGTTTCTATTTAACCCATAGTTGGGACCCTAACAGGTACTACCACTCCAGGTCAGAGTGGACCTGGGAGCAATGGCAATTAAAGGGTGGCTCCACACTTCTCAAAACCCGCAAGCTGGAGGTCTCACCACTGGATATAGTTTAAAGTCATATCCAGGACTTTGTGGACAGGAACTGAAATTTATAATAAAGGATTTTTTTTTTTTTTTTTTTTCAATTTTTTTACTTTTTGTTTTATTTTTGTTACTATGAATTTCTAATGGCTTACTTTGGTTAAAATAAACTTTAATCTTAGTGGAGATCAATAGTTTTTATTTCTTGGATTTTTTTTCTTATGATTTATAGTTTTTGATTTAAAAAAAAAAATTCATGTTTCATTGGACTTTTAAGTAAACATTAGCCAAATATTAGAACAATTATTTTTTATCTTGATTTTTTAACATTGCAGGCTATAATTACCCGCATGTCACTTGATAAATCCTGGATCTAAATAATAGAACTGTTAGGAAAAATTTGATTGTATTCATTAACCTATCTCCTTTTGGAACGATACACGGGTTCCAATGCTTCTCTAACCATTTGATTTTTTTTTTTTAATTGCATTTTCACCCCAAACAAGGCACATTGCCACTTTGTTGTAGGGGGCTACTATCAGGGACATAAGCATCAGGGGTACTGTGTAGGAAGTTGGGCAGCAAGATGTCGGTTCACGTTACACTTGAACTTCTGCATGTCAGTACAGTCGGGGAAGCAGGAACCCGGAAGGGAATTCCAAAGTCTAATAGTTCTGGGTAGAAACTACTGGAGTAGAAGGCTCTCTTGCATCTAGGGATCTCTACTGTGAAGGGGTGGGATTTAGCTGCTTGTCGGGTTTGTCGGGTATTTACGTCAAGGGGGCACAAGTGCTTGTAGTTTGTCAGAGCATTCACCGTTAAAGTACTTGTAGAACAGGCAGAGGGATGCAACATTTTGTCGATGTGACAGAGGCTGAAGTTTAGCTGACAGTTCAGGACCTATCAGATTGGCGACTCTCTTTTGAACCTTGTCTAGGAGCGAGAGACTAGTGGCAGATGCACCAGCCCAAATATGACAACAATACTCCATACATGGGCGAATGGTGGCCTTATAGAGGTATAGGATGCTTTCAGGCGTTAATAGCTTTCTAGCACGATAGAGAGAACCCACCTTCTTCGCAGCGGTCCTGGCAATGTTCTCAATGTAATTGTTCCAACTAATGTTTCCTGTGAATGTTAGGCCGAGGAGTTTAAAAGATGTACTTTCAGATAAATCATTGGCCATTGCTATTGGCGGTAGGGAAGGTTTATTGTAATTATTGAAGGAAACAAGTTTAGTCTTGGCAGCATTGAAGGTGACCATCCATTTTTGTCCTCATTCCACTATGGATTGGAGGTCTTCCTGTAGTGTTTCTGCCATTTCTTTAGATATGTGTTCATTTGTTTTCCTGTTGTGTCTGTTATAGAGCATGGTGTCATCAGCATACATACCCATCTCACAGACAATTTTGTCAGGGAGGTCATTTATGAATATTAGGAATAACAGAGGTCCAAGGATAGACCCCTGAGGCACTCCCGCATTTATATCATATTGTTTAGATGTACGACCGTCAAGGACAACCTGGATTTTTCTCTTATCTAAGAAGGATCTAATTATGTCATGTATTCTTCCAGTGATGCCGTATGATCTGATTTTCTTGAGAACCATACCCTGTCAAAAGCCCTAGATATATCTAGAGCTACTGCTCTACCCTCCCCTGCTTTGTCCAGTGACTGGTATATACGTTCTGAGATTGCAGTTAGGATTGCCATTTTTGTAGAACAATTTGTCTTTGACCTCAAAATATGCCCCAGTTTTGGATATCATTTCTTCGTTGGAACCAAATCTCTTTCTCTGGAGCATTCTTTTGAGATCTGTAACGTCCAGCAATTGCTGGGTGCCAGATCTGCAGAAGCAATTTGAAGTGTAATTCTTGTAGTTTTGTAACACGGTACATTGTGTTGGGTGATTTCTTCTTTTAAACACATCAATAATGTAATATCTTATTTATTATTGATGGTTCTTCCTTTCTCAAGGTAATCAAGCAAAATACGTTGCGCATCCCAAAATACAGAGGCTAAAACCTTTCCTGCTGATGTTTAGTTGCTTTGGACAACTTTCACCTGCTGTTGTCCACTCAGCTGATTGCCAATTTTGCTTCTGGACTGAAGTGAAGATTAAGGTTTCATATTAACGCAAATACTTTTATTTCATTGAAACAGTTGAAAAGAAGCCTTTGAATCATTTATAAGTTGTTTTTTATCAACTGTGAACACACACGGCACCCACTTTATACACAGCTTTCTCATTGACAACTGTCCTTATAAAATAGTAAATACACTGTGCTCTGAAATCTTGTGCACTTCCAAATTACAATCGGCTAAAATGATTTTGTGGACTATTTTTATGTTTTCCAGAACAACTGCTGAATTTCTGCGACCTGAGCATTCAGTATCATTTGTATCTGTATAACCATGGTTGTGGAGTCAGTCAGAGGGAGTTGGTGGTTTTAGCTGAAATCAGAATTAAATTTCTAAGAGTACTAGGAATCGGAGTCGGAATTTTTTTTATCCGACTCTGACTCCTTAAGTCCAATAAATTTATCTTTTTACATGGTTTTCCTGTTTGGTTTTGCCAGTTGCGCAATGTAGCAGTTTTTGTATGGTTTTGCTTTTATTTTTGGAGATATATCATAGTTTGTATTGTACTGCGATGCTTCTACTTCATCAAGATATTTCGGTCCATTTAATCACTGCAAATCCTGTCTGGACAGCTGTTTTCGTTTTGGTTGTGATATAACACAGGATCAATGAAAATTCTGTCTTTGAGTGAGATCACTGTGGATTACATCAGATAACAATTGGATTGTAATCTGAAAGTTATCCAGTTCCTGAATCAACTGAAATTTGGCCATTGGATTAGTCCGAGATTGATCCAGAGTTACAATCTTGTCCAAAAAAAAACAACCAAAAAAACTGGCCTAAATCAATAAGAAGCAACCCATGCTACTATAGCCCTTTATAGCTTTTCCTGTTTTTCCTTTGATCCTCTTCCCATAAAGGCAATATTATCTTTAAAAAAAATTCTTTCTCTGTATATGTCTTTACTCCTCTCTTCTGATGAGAAACGTTTGGCTTCGAAATGCCATGTCCTAAAGGGGTTTCCCTATCCCTAAATATTATATTCCCTTTTGAACTGACAGCATAAAAAAATTTAATTGTATATTTTTTATCCCTTTGTTATCTTAGCTTATTCTATAAAGTTGGTTGAATGTATATGTGAGTGTATTTACCGTACAAGTGAATGTTAAACGTAAAAAATAATATACATGAAAAATATTTATAAAATGCTTGCTGAATAGGTGTGGAAGACTGGTATATGGATCTGCAGAATAGGAGTCAGGAGTCGGAATCGGGAGTCAGTCGGAGTCAAAGATATCAAAGGAGTCGGAGTTGGCATCTTAGGAATTCTAGGAGTCGGAGTCACTTTTACCATCCGACTTCGCAACCCTGTGTAAGACTACATTTAAAGTTTGCATTCATTTCATTCAAGTGGTGTCCTGCCTGGTTCAGGCATTGACGGCTATGACTCTCCATCTATCTCTCTCCCTCGAGGCATTTATGAATTCATTGTTGCTCATCATTCACAACCCCATTCATGCTGTTTTCTCAAAAGTGTTTGATGTATTGCCACAGCTTTATTTGTAGTTGTCCAGACAGCAGGTTGCAGTTTCTTTTTGTCTGAGCAGTGTTCATACTGGGTGATTTTCCGACCATTGTACTCAGAGGAATCCTCTGCTCAGCACGAGATACGAAACCATGAACAAAATTATTCCTGATTGCTTCCATGTTACATCAGTCACCTGCTTTCCATGACCTCATGTTACCCTGATCGGGGGGGGGGGCTGAAGTGGATTCTCGACCTTGCCAAGGCATCTCCCACAGACTAGGGGAGGGAAGGAGGTGCCTAACTTTTCCTTTGACAGCAATGCTGTCTCGCCACCTTATACAGCGCTTAGTATTTCCAAATGGTCACCTATGTTGTATTAGCCAGGTTCATCGTTGCTTAACTTTGCTGATCAGACAGGAACAGGTGTGTCAATGTGATTATGCCGTGTATACTTTATATTTGTATGACTACATTTAAAGTCAACATGCCACCTCTTACCCATTGTTTCTGACAGAGTTAAGTCTGAATAACACTTATCAAGCCAATGCTTTGCTTGAATAGTATTTTTTCCCATCGTAAAGCAATCCTTTATCAATACACAAAATGAAGATTTCTTTCTATTTTTTTTTTTCATTTGCAACGATAGCTTCACTTAAATAACTGTAATCTGTAAACTAATAATTGAAATTAAATTTAAAATAAGTCTTAAATGTTGATGTGTGCCATTTGAAGGTTAGTACTTTCTGGGTAGACAGCTGAAAAGGCAAGTGCTGAAGTAGTTAGTTTTCTGCTAATCATGGAGGGTTATGGTAGCCAAACAAAAGATTGGAAATAGGATTTCTGGTTGTAGGTTATCATATTTTATTTAGTAGTCAGAGTTGTTTGAGGCAGTTTTTGCAGCTTTGGGAAATTCTCAACGACTTGGTATTGACTTTTCAATTCCACTTTCCGACCCTTGTGTCCCATTTTCTCACTGTGAGAGAGAAATAAATACGTTCAGCTTGTTTTACAATCGAATCAACAATGTAAAAGCTTTTAACTATATTGCATAGCCACATCCACAAATGTGAGTATTTAAAAAAAAAAAAAAAAGTATGATTTTTGGCGTGTTTTAGTATGATTACAAAATAAGAGTTAAAGTTTCTTTTTTAACTTCTCTATGAGATGGGAA
Organism: Euprymna scolopes; assembly: GCF_053919585.1. Taxonomy (NCBI): domain Eukaryota; kingdom Metazoa; phylum Mollusca; class Cephalopoda; order Sepiida; family Sepiolidae; genus Euprymna; species Euprymna scolopes. Next base: position 79,593,860 of record NC_136496.1, read on the forward strand.
CAGAACAGGGAGAGAAGTTTTATTACCACACAAGCAGAGAGGCCTGGCATAGAAAATCAAAAGTAGGTTCTTTGATATGACAGGGGCGTGTCCGAAATGAATGTTTCTATTTAGAGCACAATTGAAGCATGATGCTTGACTTTTACATTTGAAACTTTAATTCAAGCCATTATAAATAAAATGATTTTATAGAATCAACAGTAGCTTCTGTACGGTGTAATGTAGACTACAATGCATTGTAAACTAAATCACTGCAGAGAGACTGTACACTGCGGGATGGGGTGGGGGAGTGTCCTTAGCAGGCAATGAATTGATTTGATTAAAAAATGAACTATTTCATATTTCATCGATTTCGATGATAATTAAAGTATGAGAGTGTAGATCCTCATTCCATCCTGGACAACGTTGAGTCTCTTTGTTAGTGTGTGTGTATATATATATATATATATATATATATATATATATATATATATATTTGCTTAATGATGATCTTATCTATTATTTATAATTAATGGTTTCCATATTGTATTAAATTCTATACTAGGTCTGCTTAGTAGGTCATTATTGCCCAACATATTCTCTGCTTCTTTGAGTCGTCTTACTCTCTATCATTCTTGTTTATAATTTTTACTTCATCTCACAAGGATAGAATATTTCCATTTTCCCTTCATATTTGGTCAGCCATGCCAGACTTGTTGGTACTTGTGCAGAATTTGAACCAGGCGTAACTAACTGGCCGCTTGACTTTGCTCGGGACATTACATCAACTGCCGGCTTTAGCAAGGTGTTGCCAAAAATATATATATATTATATAAATGAAAATAAAAAAGAAACAACAACATACTGTAACAATTTCTGTTTTATTCTAGTAGCAAATTTTTTCAAGTGAAAAAATAAACATGTAAGTTGAATTTTTTTCCAACAATTTTTTTTGTCAAACAAAATTGATAAGATAACCAATTTTTTTTTGTGTTTTTATGCATTTTTTTAACAGAAGTTTAAAAAAACACTTTTTTTGTGTTTTTATGCATTTTTTTTTTTTTTTTTTTGTAACTAATGTAAAGTAAATGTTTTTTCTTCTCATGAACAGTTTTTTCCTGTAGGGTGGGGCTGGGCAACTGTTTTTTTTTTTTTTTAATTAAATTAAGACAGTTGGGATATTCCCTTAGGATTTTGTCCTGGTACACCACTTAAGTTATTGTTTCTTTTTTAACATTTTTCCGAAAGATCGTTTGTCCCTTTGGCTGATTGGCATCTTACGTCAGATTACAGTCAAACCTAAATGCTTGACATCATGTTTTGAGCAAAGCAGAACAGACGATTAATTATGTCTGGTTCAAATTCTGGTTCAAATTCTGCAAAAGTACCGATTTTTCAATATCTCCACATATGACTTTCTTGTGTTCTTCTAACCTTACTTTTAGTGGACAACATGGCTCGCATTTGTACATTTTGCACAATTACTTGGAATGTCGTACACACAGTTATTAGCCATGCATTTGTTTTAAGGGGGGTTTGACTCGCACAAGATGCTTTAGGAGAGTTGAGTCACTCTTGAATACTGTCCTAATGTGACATGGATTACATATTCTTAAAAATGAAACTCTACTCCTCAACATTTGCATTGATAGCGATGGACAAGGAGACAGACAATCAACTCTCCTATGAGTTTTTCATGGAATTTAGAATCATCTTTTAGAAGAATTAATTGGAATGTGACCATTGTTAGATTTGTTATGTATTAGAATCCTATGCGATTAAATAGTGATTATGTTATAATACAAAATAATATTCGTATTATTTGGATTCATCGGACTGCTGTTCTCACTTTCAGTGTGATTTTCACAACGTTTCGGTTAATGTAACCTCTGATCTCCTTCAGGTGTATCTTGTCAAACTCGGGGAATGTTTCTGCTGAACTTGCGAATTTAGACAAAATTTCGAACAGAACCATTATTTACTTCATGGAGGTAGCACATTCTCGTTCCATCAGTCATTACTGGATAGAGGTCCTAAGTAATTCGCAATTATATTTTTCAGCTGCCAACACTGAGGATTGAACCTTCAACCTTCAGGAGAATATCACTTTTACAATTGATTTTTACAAGTACTCTAACCACTGCACTATGGGTGCTTGCAGATCAAATTCTTGAGTTCGACAGAAACGTTCCCGAGTTTGATAAGATACACCTGAAAAAGGTTGTAGATTACATTGGCCGAAGCATTGTGAAGATCACACCCAAGATGAGAACAGTAGTCCGATGAATCCAAGTAATACAAATAACCAGTCCTCATCTCAAAAATATGTATTTTAATTATATTTTATACAGACTTGTTATTATGTAAAAAAAAAAAAAAAATTCAAATTTTCAAGAAAACAAAATTTGTGTTTTAAGATTTTTTCACTTTGGGGAAGAGGGATCGTCTTTTAAGATTAACGTTCAGTTTTCAATGGTCGAGATACAATTCTGATTTAAAATTACGGATTTCGTAATTACTACATTGTTTAAGCTGACATAATTAGTAAAATTAGGAAAATTTTAGAATAGTTTCATTATAGAATGATATTTTCACTCTGTAATGAAAGCATTTGAAATTTTTGTATTATTTTGATTCTCTGGACTACTGTTCTCATCTTGAGTGTTGTTTACACAATGCCTCGGCTGATGTAACCTCCGATCAGGTGTAACTTACCGAATTCAGAAAGCTTTGTAACAAAGTCTGGCATTAGCATGAAATTTTGAATGGAATCCTTGATTTAATCCGCAAGATTTGCATGCCCTCATTCCTGTGGATTAAATAAAGGGTTCTGTTTGAAATTCTGCACAAATTCCCACGATCAACCAAAAGATTCCTGAGTTTGACAAGATACAGAAAGAAGGTTGGAGATTACATTGACTGAAACATTGTGCGAATACTACTGAAAATGAGAACTGTTGTCTGAATAACGTGGATTATCAATACGCATCCAAAAAATTCAGAAACATAAAATTAGAATTGTATCTACAGTTTTTATTGTAAATCAGTTGAGTGACTGAAATTGGATTCTACCTTCATTTTTTTTTTATATTGTGATTATATAAACTTAATAATAATCGAGAATATTTGACATGTTTTAAATCACTTTTTTAGTGATACAATTTCTTAATTATAATTAGGGCTATGACAACAGAATATTCTTTTCAATGTTTTGACTCTTGAGTGTGTATCCATTGATATATGCTTTTATGTAGAGTGATGTGGTTCTTGGTTGATTAACTGTGTCGAATATATACTGGAGAGTCAAAACAATGATAAGAATATTCTGCTGTCATAGCCTTAATTATAATAAGGTAAATTGTTGGTTGATTTTGAAATTAGTACGCAATTTTCATTTTTTTAATTTTCTAAGTTAAAAACTAAAACTTAATATTCATTTACAGGTATTAGAATAATAAAAACATTGAAATATCATTTTAGCAACCAAAAAATAATATGCACAATTTACTTCTTTTTTTTAAATTTTCATAAAATTGCATCATTTTTTAAAAATTTTTCATAAAATTGCATAATTTAAAAAAATTTTTTCATAAAATTGCATAATTTAAAAAAAATTTTTTCATAAAATTGCATAATTTTAAAAAAAATTTTCATAAAATTGCATAATTTTTAAAAAAATTTTCATAAAATTGCATAATTTAAAAAGAAATTTTTCATAAAATTGCATAACTTTTAAAATTTTCATGAAATTGCATAATTAAAAAAAAATTTTTTCATAAAATTGCATCATTTTTAAAAAAAATTTTCATAAAATTGCATCATTTTTAAAAAAAATTTTCATAAAATTGCATCATTTTTAAAAAAAATTTTCATAAAATTGCATAATTTTAAAAAAAATTTTCATAAAATTGCATAATTTAAAAAAAAATTGTTCATAAAATTGCATAATTTTTATGAAATGATATGGCACATCAAGTATCCATATAATTTTAATTAAATTTTCAAGTTTCATATTTTCAATATGTTTGTGTCTTCCAAACAAAAAATAATTATTTAAAAGAAATATTGGTGCTTGTACACTATTGGAACGAAATTTCGGAAATCGTAAAACTGAATTTCACATGAAAACAATGGTATCTATGTATTCCTCGTATTTTTAAGATGATTATATCCAAAAATTACGAAAATCGATAAAGTAGAAAATTATTAAAGAAAATAAAAATAGAATTTGATGAAAACGATCTTAAGGCACAGAGTTCAAAAGGGAGGTAATTTTCGGTTTGGAGTTAAACAAGATGGCCGCAATTTTTCACCTGCTAACATGATTAAAGTTGTTTTGTTTAATAATTCAGTAATATTCAGGTAATTCCGACTGTATAATTTGGAAGCTACCATTGTAACTAATTAGAATTGACAAAAAAAAAAAGAAATAATAAGTTGAAACCATTGTTTTTTATCTGAAAACTCCATTTATCGACTACAAAATCACGTTCCAGTTCTGTAGAAGTGCCGAAATATTTATTCATAAATATTGGAAGGGGTTCATATACTAGTAATAATGGGGTTTTATGTGGACCCCAATATTTTCAGTTATTTAAAAAAATACCCTCCTGCTCTCCTAAAATTAAGTTTTAATCGATTACTTTGTCAAAATTATTGTATTTTCAATTTTCTTAATTTGATCATGTCTTTTAATCAGCACATCAAGTCCGGTCAGAATTTAATGAAGATGGAAAGAGCATTCCAAAAGTAATGTCTCCTATTTTTTATTCCACCTGAATGGATCAGAAGGGATTGCAAATTGCATTGTTATGCTTATTGAACTTATGCATTCTATGAGTTGAAAGTTTCATCTCTCTATTAAAGATATTGACGGTGTGAAACTCTAAGAAAGCAACCCGTGTCATAGACGTGCATCAGAAGCAGAGATGCATCATTGAATTCTTGGCAAAAGTGCATTGAGAATGGTAGTGACTATATTGAAAAATAAATTTTGAAGCATGAAAGGTTGCTCATTTTAATGATACCACTCCCGTTTTCCTAGCTCTTCAACTTTTTGAGTTAAAAAAAAAAAAAAAAAAAAATAAGGATGCTTTACTTTTGTGATGACCCTCGTATGACAAAGCAGTGCTGTGGATGCCCATGTAGAGTCACCGTTCATCGCTGGCAAAAGTACATTGTGAATGGCAGTGACTATGTAGAAAAATAAATTCTGGAACACAAAAGGTTGCTTGTTTTTATGGTACAACTCCTGTGTTCGTAGTTCTTCAACTTTTTGACTTAAAAAAAAAAAAGAAGATGCTTTACTTTTGGTATGACCATCGTAGATGGCTCAGGAAACCCACCCATTTAAGTTTGGCATGTGAATAGATGCAATGGTGTTCAAAATAATTAGTTGCTAATTTGAATAGTTTTATATTTATTATATTCATTGTCTAAAAAAAATGAACTATGAGAGTTACAAAAAGTGGGTATTCGTTTAGTTACCTCATTTTAAAAATGACCAGCCTCCAACCCCTTGTGTCGAGATATCAGATACTTTTTATAATATCATGTTTTCCCCTTAAGGGACATACTCTCTCTCTGTTCAGTATATATGTCAGTTAATTAAATTAAACCCCCCCCCCCCCACCGGTTAAGTATATATTTTTGGCTTCAATACAAATATTTGAAATTTTTATTAACGTTTATAATTTTTTGAATGGTATCATATTACTTAGTGACAGGATGATTCCAATACAATTACCGATTCCAATTCTTTTAAAATTTCTATTCATAGAGTTGCTTTCCTTATTTTTTGTGCTGGGTGGGAGTCAGACTACTGAAAAAAAAAAAAAATCCATGTAATATGAGCATATATTTTTGCAAACATAAAAATACTCTTGTAGGAGTAATTTATAAATTTTAGTTTTATTGGTATGTAGTTTAAAATCAATAAATAGTTATCATTTTTATCGTTAGTACCAGCAATAATAAATTGTGTTTTAAATAAACAAATGAAAGTAATGAAACAATTCTTTTTTTGGTGTCGGAAAATATGCACAAATTTTTCCAACACTCCAAAAAGTTTTTTTTTTTTTTTTAAATTCCTGATTCAGATTCAGATAAATTTCCCCAACATTAACATTATACAATACTAATATTATACAATAATAACATTATATAATATCAGTATTGTATAACACTAATACGATATAATACTATTATTGTATACCACTGATATTATACGATACTAATCTATATATCTATAAAAGTGAAAATGTGTGTGTGTGTGTCTGTCTACACTTCACTACCAATAACGCTATCTATTTTCGGTCTACAGACTTGAGATTTGATATAAGGAGTATTGAGATTTGGGAAAATCTTTTTAATCGTTTTTCAGCCAGAAATTTAGCTATTAAGGGGTAAATGTTCAACGATTTGTCCTTTGTGAACTCTGCCAAACTCCTCCCCCAATTTTGTGTCTAAACACTTGAAATTTTAGATATTAGGTTACTTGGACATGGATCTAACTTTATAATTTGATTTGAGCCTAAAACAATAATTGTTAAGAGGTCAAAATTGGGGTCAAACTTAAAATAAAATTGACCTCTGCGGTCTCTACCAAATTACTCAGCCAATTTTTGGTCTAAACATTTGAAATTTTACATAGAGTATATTCAGACATAAACTTTTTAATCGTTTTTTTTTTTTTTGCTGAGAATTGGCTGCCAAGAGGTCAAAGTTCAAAAGATTTTACCTTTATGGTCTCTAGCAAACTATTAAGCCAACTTTGGGTTTAAACATTTGAAATTTTACATAAAGAGTATTCAGACAGACAGCAAGCTTTTTAATCAGTTTTTAAGGGGAAATTTTGCTGACAAAAGGTCAGTTTACAGAGTTGACCTTTGCAGACTCTACCAAAGTCCTCCGCTAATTTTGGTTCTAAACACTTGAAATTTTAAATGTAGGTTACTTGGACATGGATCAAACTTTTTAATTTGATTTGAACCTCAAAAAATAAATGTTAAGGAGTCAAAATTGGGGTCAAAGTTAAAAAAAATTGACCTCTGCAGTCTCTACCAAATTACTCAGGCAGTTTCTGGTCTAAACATTTGAAATTTTACATAAAGGATATTCAGAGATAGGGCAAGCTTTTTAATCGATTTGGGTTGAAAATTTGAGCTGCCAAGGGGTAGGTGTATCAGAATTTTTGTAGAAATTTTTGACACCCCTAACACAAAATTGCGAATTAAATATAAAAAAAAACTCGTAATTTCTCTTTTAAAAGTAAGTTTTTTATTTTCTTTATGGATTATACTTCCAAAATAAACTATTAAAGTTGTTTAAAAATTAATAGAAATATTATTTTTTTATTTTTTTAAAAGCAGTAATGAAATTAATTGAATTTTACGAGTTCAGTATTTTTCAATTTTTAAATTTTAAAAATCTATCAAAATTTTTCTATTGATTTAATTTTTATGATATTTTCAGGGTCAATGTGAAATTTTATGCTCTTTCCAATAAACCGAATATAATATTTTAGACAAACGTTTTTTTTTTTTTTTTTTTTAAATTTACGCCCCTCCCCCCATTTAGAAATGTCTATTAAAAAGTAAATAATTAATTTACTCACCAAAGTTTTATATATCACAAATTGAAGATAAAAGATCAATAAATAATATATTCAAATTTATATTTTTCTACTTAGGATACACCTGTAGGTATGACACCTAATATAAATAGTTTCTTACATCGCAATGTGCATTGTTTGGAATAAACAAAAAAAAAAAAAAAAAAAAGAGGTGAAAATAGAAAACTGAGGCAAATAGTGAGGGACTAGTTTGATGGTGTATTCTTTCGCCCAATTTTCCTCTCATTAGAAACACCACGTTAGTTATAATTCATTAATTCAATTATTATTTTGATATTGGTAACAATTTTTGTTTAGATTTTCCTTTTGGTCCTTTTGATGTTTAACAGCTGCCCTAAGTTCTTAAAATTTAAGTTGGAAAACACATCAATCATTTATGTTCGAATTCATGTTTTGAAACCTGATGTAAATCATAAATATATGACGTCACACCCAAAACTATAATTATTTTGTTAAGGTAATCTTTTAAGCTCTATTTATAAGAAAGTCCAAATAACTTTGTTGGTAGAACCTCAAATTCAAGATCTTAAAGTTCCGGTTTTGGTTTCCAGTCATAGTACCTTTTATTTATTAGAAATTTATTATTTACTATTTGTGCAATATTTTCAGTTTCTAAAACATCTGGGCCGGAAGCTGCTTGATGTGCCCTATCTAGCTTTGATAGAGTTCAAAACTGGCTTCAAAACCGAGTAGGTGATGCCCTTTTCTCTTTTGCAACCTCTTTCCCACAGGAGAGACATTGCGAGCCTGTCTGTGCTTTATTGTTATTTTCATGGCAAGTGCTCGTCTGATCTTTAATCTATGCCCCCCCCCCCTTGTCAAATGTTCACAAAAAGCACTCGACTAGTTACAGTTACTATCAACAATTTCCCCCACTCTTTAACTGTACCTAAATCTAAACGCAGATGCCATGAACAAAATTTCTTTCCCAGAACTGCCGACCTGTGGAATACTGTTCCACTGGCCTGCTTCCCAGTTGAATACAACATGGTATTTTTTTTTTTTTTTACTTTTCCAAAGGAGCCTCTACTTATCAAGGCCCACAGGCCACTCAAGGATAAGAGTTAATGAGTGTATGATAGTCAATGGGATAATATTGTAATAATCGTTAGTAGTGGAAATTTGGTAAATTGGATTACATAAAGAGATGGCTCATCAACAACTTGTTTACATTGGACTTGAAGACAACCATATTGTAGTCAGCTGGAAAGCAGGGAAATGGAAGAAAGTTCCACAGGCATGCAGTTCTAAGAAAGAAAGTTTATTCATGGAATCTATGTTTAGTCTACAAATCCAATGTAAATAAGTTCTTGATGAACCGTCCGCATAAATAATCAAATTTTGCCCAATTTACTATCTCGAGTGGCCTTCAGGCCTTGATAAGTGGTGACTCAAGTTAAAAAAAAGAAAAAAGGTAGATAAGATTTTTGGTATTTTGAAGTGAGACAAATTCCACAATGTATTGCTTTTAGCAAAATTGTGATTGACGGAAATAATGTGACTGACTGGCGGACAGACACACAAAATCTTTATTTATATAAGATGTTGTCAATATAGGTTAAAAAGATAAACAAACTTAAAGGAAAAAAAATTCAAATTTAATAAAGAGTTCGGTTTGATGTTCTTACAAAATGATTAATTACAATAAAAGCGATTTAAATGACTGAAAAATAAAATGACCAAAAATGTTTGGAACATAACAATCCTGTAATGATAACCCTTGATCATTCTTTGTTGGTTATTCTTGACATGTCCTCATTCTTCCGGATAGATTTATGGACGACTGTCTTAGTGTGTTCCTTTATTTATTTATTTTTTTAAATGTTGAAAGATTTTTTTCTGAATTTTTATCCATAAAATGTTTTGAATATTTGTGACTGAAAAACACAACTAAAAACCATTTATTTTATTCACAGCCTAAACGGTCTGCATTTATTGTGGGTTCTAGCCGACATGGTAACTGGCCTGCTCTTTATACCTGGCTGACAAAGTATAAGAATTTGCTCTTATCTAAAGTGAGTATTGTTCTTATTTGATTTTATCTTAACAAGAATCGGTCCATTCTTAAAGATGTGTCCATTAAATCTGAACTGAAAATCGGCAATGAAAATATGATTTTTAACTTATTAGTGACACCCATGTCTTGATGTTGTCAGGGAAAATTTTCTCACCACCATCAATGTAAAAAAAAATCAAATTAATAAATCAAAGGGAAATAACGTATGTTTTCTTGACTTCTCTATTTCTGACTATCAGAACATTTTTTTAATCATATCTTTTTATTTTTTTTATTTTTTTAAATTTTTTATTTCATTTTCATCCCAAACACGGCACAGTGCCACTTTGATCTATGGGGCTACTAACTGGGACATAATTTGCAAAGATATTATGTAGGGAGTTAAGCAGCAAGATGTCTGTTTACATTACACTTGAACTTCTGCATGTCAGGGAAGCATGAATCCGGAAGGAAATTCCAAAGTCTAGCAATCCTAAAGGAGAGACTATTATAGTAAAAGCCTTTCTGACAACTGGGGATCTCTATTGTGTAGGGGTGAGATTTTGCTGCTTATTGGTTTTGTTGGAGGTATTTACGTTGAGGGGGTACAAGGACTTGTAGTTCATTGGACAATGTACCATTAAAATACTTGTAAAATAGACAGAGGGATGCAACATTTCGTCGATAGGACAGAGGTTGAAGCCTAGCTGACAGTGTACGACCTATTAGGTTGACAACTCTCTTTTGAACCCTGTCTAAGAGTGAGAGACTAGTAGCAGATGCACCATTGGGTTTTCTTCATTATTGTAGCGAATTTCAAGTATTTTGCAATTGTATTTTGCGTGTCGCTCGCAATGAGGGTTGAATGTTCGACCTCCAGAAGAGTGTAACTTCCAACTGAATGTTATCAAGTAATTTATTCACTATGCCACAGGCCCTTCACAAGATACACCTGAAGAAGTTCAGAGGTTACATCGACCAAAACATTGTGTGGATAATACTCAAGATGAGAAGAGTAGTCCGAATAATTCAAATAATATGAACTCATTTTACATTTTTAATGTTTGGTTTTTATTTCGACAAAAGTAGAAAAGAAATTTAGCTGTGAATGAGACAATTCTTTATTTAAAAGTATGAGTTATGGCCCTTGCTCAGTTTAATTTTTTCTTTTTCCCTTGGTGATAACTATTTTTTATAAATATTAATTCTTTTGGCTGGATTGAGTAATTTTTTTTTTTTTTTAAATAAATTGTAGCGAAGTATGTTATTATATAGTCAATTACATGATACAACAATAACAATTAAAAATTAGCAAGTCAAAAACAAAATTTGATTTGTCAGTGAAAGGCCATTTTAAAATCTAACAGACATAATTTTATTGATTTAAATTGTTATATATATATTTTTTGTGAAAAACATTGGGTTTTTGTCCAGAATTTACCGCTTACTAAAAAAAAAACAAAAACAAAATAAAGAAAAATCTGCATGAAGTACGTACACATGACAAAAAAATGAAAATATCATATTCCAAAAATTACATAAATTGATCAAGAAGTTTTATTTTTAAATAAGAAAATCAAATTTTATGCTTTTTTGTCCACCATTTTTTTAAAACAATCTAAAAAAAAAAATTAAAAAAAGACCGATAACTCAGCAATAATTCAAACTTAGAAGATTTATGTCATAATAATGCCTACAAATTCCTACTAATCGTTTAAAATGATTTTCTTTATAAAAATAAAACTTGATCAATTTACGTGATTTTCAGAATATGATATTTTCGTTTTGTCACTGGTATGTACATTATAAAGATTTTTCTTTCAATTTAGTTTTTTAATATAGGGAGAATTCTTAACAAAAAATTACATAATTTCATGAATTTGCTTCTCCTTGTGTAACTTTTAAATTTTTATCCAAATTAAAGAATTTTTTTTTCTTTTTCAGTTCAGTATCTATTTTTATGAGACAATCAGCAGAAATGCGAATTCCGCATCTGAAATGAGATCGCTTTGTTGTAAATTACCTGAGGATTACTTTGTCAGGTAAACAAAACATTTTCTTTTCGTTTAATACAGAATGTATTGTCGGACATTTAAAATGGTTTGTATTAAATTCATGTTGACGAAGAAATGTTCGTGTTTTGGGAAGAATCGCATATGTATGAAAAGAAAATGAATGTGAAAAATAAAAATTGTAAACCCAAACTTCTACAATTTTAAAATAAATACTTTTATTATTATTTTTTTTATATATTCCTTTTAACATTGTATAATATATAATTATAAATAATTATTTTAATATCTACAGACACTAGTGTTTCATCTTCCCAGGATTATCTGTGCAGGAAGTTATGATTGCCGCTTGTCATGGGATTCAAAGCCATCTCTGTCTCTATTAGCAAGGAACAAATCACAGGGCCACCATCAACCACAACAATATTCAAATGAAATTGAACATTTATAAAGGCATAAACGTTATACAAGAACGATCTATAGTGATCAAGTCACTAAGCTGTCATGATTTCACACGCAAGCCAAATGACCGACATTTACATTTCAACAGACAGTGCTCAACTGTTAAGAAACTTATTTCTTAAAAGGGTGGAAATATATCTGATTTTTCATTTTAAATTGTATCACTTTCGGTTTTCAATTTCTATTTTAAAAATTCATATGTATATGGTGCTTCATAAGATGATAATGTTTATCTATTGAAACACGTGCCACTAAACGAAACACATCACTCAGACTTTACTTATATCTTGTTGGACATTTTCTATCTCCCCTAGGATTAACCCCAACAAAATGAAAATCAAATTTTATGAGTAACCGGAGAGGGACTGTCTTGTCTGACATTTTAAAAACAAAGTCAAGAAACAAGGGGAGATAACCAAACAATAATTCAAATTTGTGCGATATATATATTGTAATGTCTGCGAATTCCCATTAATCGCTAAAAAGTTATTTTCTTTATAAAAATAAAACAACTTGATGAATTTACATGGTTTTTGGAATATATTTTCATTTCATCACGGATACATATATCATACAGATTTTTCTTTATTTTCGATTTTTAACATATATAACAAAGCCACTGACGTATATATAACGGCAATGGCATCTCACGTATGCAAATGACCAAGCTGTGGCTGAAGGTGACATCACAGTGAAAGAAGATAGGAAAAAAAGCATCTGGTAGCGATGGCGACTTGGAAGCACATGCCAGCAATAGATAGACATATAAGCAAGTGGCGGACAACAGGAACTTTTAAACAAGATGCAGGACTCATTTTTCCTCCAAACTTTTATCACAATTGTTGGATGACTGTGTGTTAAACAGCAAACATAGCAGCTGGTTGTAGCTGCAGACTTGCAAACTGTTACAAGGTGCCTTCAATAAGTTTCCAGACTTTTTTTTGTATAGGCATTAAAAATTGTCATAGACCCTTGAAAATTCAATATGTTATTGCTATACATTTTATGAAATGACTGACCAATTTTTATGATCTCGGGTTCAAATGAACAGCTACAGCAGGAATTGGAATACACCCTACTAAAGCCTAATTGTCACAGCTGATGAACTTCAAAAATGCAATATGGAGGTGAGGACACGTTAGAAGAACAATATACAATAAAATTTTGTTTTAAACTTTTAAATATGCCACAGAAACATATGGAATGCTTCAGACTGCTTTTCAACCATCTTACATGAATTGAGCATCAGTTTTTGAGTGGCATGAGAGATTCAAGAAAGGCAGGGAGTCTAAGAGGGATGATGAGGTGTGGGAGGAGTAAGGAAATCACCAGAGTCGATTGGCCAAATAAAGATATGGATAAGGACCGTGTGTGTCTACAGAGACAATAAGTGCACAGTTTGATGTCAGTGTGGGAACTGTACACACAATTATTTGCAAGGAACTAATGATGTGGAAGATTTGCGCAAAGTTTGTCCCAAGGGTGCAGTCCACAACTCCACCCTTGTCACATATACCATACACATGACCAAGATGGGCATCAAGACAGTTCCTCACCCTCCCTATAGCCCAGATGTTGCTCCCTGTAACTTTTGGTTATTCCCTACGCTCAAAGAAAACCTTAGAGGCTGTCGTTATGAGACAATTGAGGAACTGAAAGAGGCTGTGATGAGGGTCATTAACACATTCACACAAGAGGACTTCCAATGGAGCCTTCCAGAAGTTGTTGGCACGGTATAAGTGCATTGTAGCCAGAGGAGATTACTTCAAAGGGAACTAGAGTTTTATGTTGTGCTAGCAATAAAAGTGCTCATACGAAAAAAGTCTGGAAACTTATTGAAGGCATCTCCTAATTGACCCGAAACGAAAAGCAGGTATATGACCATATTGTTACTGGCTGGGAAAATAACACGTCATTGGTTTGGTGATGAAATAGCCATTAATACCTTTCCTCGCAACGGAAAAAAAAAACCCACCAAAAACCTGTTGAATTTTTTTCCTTTGTTTCTTTGCAAGACTTTTGTACACAACATCGGGTCCGAATTTAAAATATAACAACCGTGTTACATGTAGGGTGAATTCTGGACAAGCACCTTTTTTTTTTTTTTTTTTTTTTAAATCAATTAATTAATTTTATTTTTATTTATCCTAAGCAAGGCATATCGCCAATGAAGCAAAAGGATTACTGTATAACCTGAATAGTGTCACCATCCAAATATAATTTTTCCACAACTGAGTTCTCATCCATCTCCATTGTCTTACATATTTTCTTGCACACAAACTAGTTCTTTAATAATCACAAGAAACCTTCTCAACCACTAATAGCTATGGCTAAAGATACAATACCTGAAAGTACTTTGTTCAAAATCCTTGTCTTAACGTTCACAAGGAACAGAAGTTGGAACAGATACATTGAGAGCATTGCCATGGCTGCTGTGAAGAAGATGCTAGAAAGTTACTTACGCCTGGGAGTATCCTGTACCTCTATATGTATGGAGTATTGTTATCGCATCTGGTGCATCTGCTACTAGTCTCTCATTCCTGGACAGGGTTCAAAAGAGAGTCGCCAACCTGATAGGTCCTAAACTGTCATCTAAGCTTCAACCTCTGTTCCATCGACGAAATGTTGCATCCCTCTGCCTGTTCTACAAGTATGTTAATCGTAGATGCTCCGATGAAATACAAGCCCTCGTACACCCTAGATGTAATTTTCCCCGACAAACTCGACAAGCAGCAGTAGAGATCCCTAGATGTAAGAAAGCCTTCTACTCTAATAGTTTCTTCCCCAGAACTGCTAGACTTTGGAATTCCCTTCCAGGTTTCTGCTTCCCCAACTGTACTGACATGTAGAAATTCAAGTGTAATGTGAACAAACATTTTGCTGCTCAACTTCCTACATAGTATCCCTGCAACTTTGTCTTTGATAGTAGCCCCCTATATCAAAGTGGCATTGTGCCTTGTTTATGGTGAAAATGTAATACCCCCCCCCCCATATAATTTCACTGCACTTCTTGCATACTCAGTGTTTAAAAATACCACAAAAAAATTAAGTTGCTTCCAACCCTTTTTCGATACACTGAGCAGTGAAATTTCCCTTTCTTTTTTAGGGTTTTCTGATACTACAACCACTGATTGTCACTTTAGTTTTGGTAACATTCACTCTCAGACCTTTACGTATCATAGCATTCCTCCAACTCGTAAAACATGTAAACGTTGCACTAAATTATCAGCTTCAAAGTATTTTTTTTTATATCATTTTTGTTTATTTGAACTTCCGTTCACATCATGGGTGTTATTCTCACAATATTTTCTAACCTCGTCGAATTCTGGAATCTATACAAAATTTCAAACAGAATACTTTATTTAATCCACAGAGGTAACTTGTTCTTATCCCATCAGCCATGACCAGGTAGTAATTTGTACTTGTATTAATATTGCCCATACTGAGGATTGAACCTTCAACCTCTAGAAGACTTGCTTAGAACATTATTACTTAGCATAGGTTAATGGTTTAATTAATATAGAATTTTACTGACGAAGTTATTTGATTTTAGTATAGGGTCTTTTTTTAATGTACTTATGGACAAACAGAAAAACAGTGACATCACATATACACATGCGAATTATAACCACCAGATGTGAGTTCTCAGAATCATTCTGAAAGCAACTCACTTGAGGTTTTCAGTCTTTGCTAACAGAGTGCTCAATTCCGCTAAATTATTTTCTCCTCTGATCAATTTTCTTTTTCTTTTCAGAATCAACACCTTTGAGAAGAAAGCGGACATATTTGTGTTTATGATTGTGGCCGATACAAATGGCCTGAAACACTGCTACACTAGTCATGGCTATTTTCACCCGAAACGTAGCATGCCAAAGCCACAGGGAATCAATTCTTATCCATCCATTTTTAAATATCCGCCAGTAAGTTGATTTTTGTTTTTTAATGGTTATGTGGTGTTAATCTTCGTCAGAATGTGGAGGAAGCGTATCAAATGTCACCTCTACATAGTTATTAGATTGCTTGTGTCTGTGGGTTTATAATATTGTTTAAGATATATTCGTTCATGCATGGAGTATTGTTGCTATATTTGGGCTGGTGCATTTACCACTAGCCTCCCAATCCTAGAAAGAATCAAAAAAGTTACTCGCACTGTCAACCAAACTTCAACCTCTGTCCCATCAACAAAATATTACATCTCTGTGCCTATTTTACAAATATTTTAATCGAAGGTGTTCCAACGCACTCTAGACCCTTGTACCCCTTCGACAGAAATACCCTTGACTAATCTGACAAGCAGCAAAATCTCACCTCTACATTGTAGAGATCCCTAGATGTCGGATAGCCTTCTGATCAAATAGTTTCTTCCCTCAAACTGTTAGACTTTGGAATTCCCTCTCGGGTCCCTGCTTCCCCGACTGTACTGATATGCAGGAGTTTAAGTGTAATGTGAACCGACATCTTGCTGCCCAACTCCCTACATAGTATCCCTACAAATTTTGTCCCAAATAGTAGCCCCTTACATCTGAATGGCACTGCACCTTGTTTAGGGTGAAAAGCAATTGAAAAAAAAAACAAACTTTTGTTAAGAACATCAAAGGCAGCAATCTCTGAAGATGTGAAGACACATGTACATTGTTTAAGAAGAATAGAAATTAGATTTTATGTTCACTTTCAGTAAACTTGTTAAGATTTGCTTCCCTTATTTTCTCCTTTAGTCCTCACATTCCATCATGAGCAATGTTTCTGACAAAGGGAGAAGAATTTCCATTTTTTGGGTCGGAATCTATTCATTTAACACTTATTAGCTTTTTTTTTTTTGACCCTGAAGTATTTTTCCTTTTTTTTTTCCTTACATCAAATGGCTTCATGCCTTTTCTGGAGCAATTTCTATTTTTAAAAAATTGCAGACAAAAGCAATCACAAACATCTAACAGATAAACGTTAGATGTAACAGTCAAGCATGTAAGTTTCATCTACTTGCCTTTACAAATGGAAGAGATTTGAATGATTGGCGTGCATTTATTTAATATGAGAGTTGATACACCTCTTTGGTCAGATCGCCATCTCAAAAGTCACTATTCATATCTAAAAGTAGTAAACGAAAAAGAGCCAAGGGAGATAACTCAAATCTATTAGTTGAAATGAGTTATTGCCCTTGGATTATTTCTTAAGAGGTACACCTTTGTTCTTAACATTTACCTACGATGATGTATAATAGTTAATAATAAGAAAAAAAAGTGATGAAAGAAGCCACTGTCAAAAATTTTCCCCACTCTCTATCTGTGCCTAAATCAAAACGTAGATTCCATGAACACAGCTTCTTTCTTAGAACAGCACGCCAGTGGAACTCTGTTCCGTCTGCCTGTTTCCCACCTGACTACAACTTGGATGTCTTCAAATCCAACGTAAACAAATTCCTGATGAACCGCCTCCTTAAGTAGACACTTTATGAAATCTCAACACTAACATACAACGTACTGTACATGCAATAACCCTTATCCCTGAGTGGCTTCTGGGCGTTGATAAGTGGTGACCTCCTTGTAAAAAAAAAAAAAAAAATAAGCAACAAATAAATGTCACCAAAGACAAAAGAAAAAAAAAAGTTACTTTTCTACGTGACTGGATAATTTCTATTTTGTGTTTTAAATTATTTTTTTTTTTAGTTTTATCAAAAAGTAAAGTGAAATATGTTATGTTAAAACGAAAAAAAGAATGGCTGAAAAAAGATGCCATATGAAGCCTTGATAATCGCTCGAAAATTAAACAAAAATCATCATCAGGACGGGCTCCTTTCCCGGACCAATGTGACTCTTCCTATCCAGAGTTTCCTGTCTTCCATCAGCTGCCTCAGATCTTCAGGTTCACAATTGGTGTTGTGTGCTATTGCTGGATGTACGTGGAGCTAGGTCGCCCTTTGTTTGCGCATCTGTGTCGTGAAGTCCATAGCAATGCATCACTCACCAAGTCATGCTTGCTTCTCAGACAGTGACCAGCAAATCATAGACGTCTCTTCCTGATGGTATTAGATATGGCAGGTAGGTTACCATAAAGTTGCTGCTTCGTGGGATGATTTTGCCAAGATATATTTAATACTGTTCGTAGCATACGGGTGTATGTGCTGTCTAGTTTTCTTTCCAATCTTTTGGTGAGTGTCCAGGCTGTAGCACCATAAACAAGGACAGACTCTACCACTGTCCTGAAAAACTGTCTTTTTAGTTTGTCAGTTAGCCTTGAAGTTTTTTTTTTTTTTTACATAGGCGCACCTCTTATCAAGGCCGAGAGGCCACTCAAGGATAAGGGTTAAAGAGTGTACAGTAGTCAAAAGGACAAAATAGTAATCGATAGTAATGGAAATTTGGTAAATTTGTTAACTTAAGTGGAATGGCTCATCAGAAACTTGTTTACTTTGGACTTGAAGACAACAATATTGTAGTCAGCTGGAAAGCAGGAAAACGGAAGACAATTCCATAGGCGTGCAGTTCTCAGAAAGAAGCTTTGTTCATGGAATCTACGTTTAGGTTTAGGCACAGATAAAGAATGGGGGGAATTATTGATAGTGTTTTCAGCTAGACGAGTGTTTCTTGTGAAAGTTTGATGAGGGGGGGGGGCCATATATTGAAGCTCAGTCGAACACTTTCCATGAAAATAACGATAAAGCAGAGACAAACTTGCAACATCTCTTCTATGAGATAGAGGTTGCAGCGAAGAGAAAAGGACATCTCCTACGAGGCTACGAAGTCTATTTTGAACTCTATCAAGGCAGGATAAGTCCTTTCTAGCAGCTCCTGCCCAGATGTGGAAACAGTATTCCATCCTTGGACTTACCTGGCTCTTATATAGATAGAGAATTGCATCAGCAGTGAGATATCTACTGGATCGATAGAAAGATCCCACCATTTTTCCAGCGGTCTTGGCAACAGATTTGATGTACATGTTTCATTTTAAGATCAGGAGTAATGGTCAAGCCTAGAAGCTTGTCAAAACTTGAGGCCTCCTGAAGACGAGAGCCATTCATTTCAATTGATGCCAGATGTGGATCAGAATGTTGATGGTGTAAAGAGAGAAGCTTGGTTTTAGATGCATTAAAAGTAACCAGCCACTCCTTTTCCCATTGTACCACATGCTCAAGATTAGAGGAAAGAGAATCGGAGAGAACTTGGTCGTTTACTGCCTTAGATGTGCTACCATAAATGGTAGTGTCATCAGCATAAATGTCTACAAATGATGTAAGGATGTGATTTGGAAGATCATTAATGTAGATCAGGAAAAGAGTTGAGTCCAGGATGGACCCCTGAGGGACTCCAGCATTAATACTGTGAGCTTCTGATGTTTGCCCACCAACTATTATTCTTATGAACCTATCAAAGAGAAATGATTTAATAATTGAGAAGACATTTCCAGCTATACCATAGCTAGAGATCTTGTGAAGTAAACCTTTATGCCATACCCTATCAAAGGCCTTTGATATGTCAAGAGCAATTGCCCTAGAAAGGTTGCCTCTGTTGAGAGATTTGCTAATCCTATGAGATATAACTGTAAGCACATCTGCTGTAGATCTAGCAGAACGGAAACCATATTGTGTGTCACTAAGAAGGTTATTTTTGTTGAGATGGTTGATTACTTCTCTATTTAACACAGATTACAGCAACTTACTCATGACGCACAGGAGACTTATTGGCCTGTACTGTGAGGGAGATGAGCAATCATCTGAATTCTTAAATACAGGGCATACTGATGAGATTTTCCAGGGTGATGGGAAGCAATTCTCCTTAAGACAACGTTTAAACAGTTTTGTTATTATGGGTGCTAGTTCTGGTTGAAGTTTTTGGAATACCGTCAGAGCTGGTTGCTTTACTGGAATCAGGGTTTTTGATTAGCTTGGCAACATCACGTACAGATATTTGTATATCACATAGCGTGTTTTCTGATACAGGAGGAAATATTGGGGGTTGGCGCCCTTGGTCGCAAAGTGTAGAATTAGCTGCAAAGTTCTTGGCAAAGAGTTTGGCTTTGTCTAATGCTGACGAGATTACCTCAGGTCCATTGATGATAGTTAGAATAGAGCACACGCTTCTGTTCAGGATTCTGTTTGCTATTTGCCAAAACTGGTGGGAACTAAACCGCTGCTGCTTAGCTACTTTGGACTTGACAGACCGAGTATACAATTCTCTTGCATTCTTTATTACTTTCTTACAATTGTTGCTGGCAGTCCTGAAAACGGCTTTAGTTTCCATACATCTATTATGTTGGAAGCAGTGGAAAAAGTGATTTCTGTGCGCAATGGCAGCAGCCCATTCTGGAGAGAACCATGACTGGCTGTTAGGTTTTTGCTGGAACTTTTTCAAGGATATGAAACGGTCTATACCTACAATTAACCATTACATCAGGTCTGATACTATAGAGGACACATCCTTTTTAAACATGGAATGCAGAGGTAGATCCGATATAAATGTATGGAAGCTATCCCTGTCAGCCATAGTATATTGATATACTGTATGATGGAGCGGTACATCTGAGGACTTATTACATTTCATTTTTATCTCAATTGATACAACTGAGTGGTCGGAAGATCCAAGAGGAGACAGAACGGAAACTGAACATAGTTCAGAGCAAGTTGTAAGAAAAAGGTCTAGGAGACTCGCATACTGGTCGTCATTGTTGGGCACACAGATGTGTTTGTGAACAATTTGAGTGAGGTCATAAGCAATGGAGAAATCATGACAGAACCTCCCCTCATCATCGGTCTTGTTTGAGTGGGTCAACCACTCCACATTGTGAACATTAAAGTCTCCACATACGTGTACTGAATGTAGCCCATCCAATGCGGCCCATGCTTTTGAGATGCGAATTTCGATATCTCTCTCTGTGGAAACTATGTTGCTTCCCAGTTATGTAAACTCTGCGATTTCTTTCAGTGTTGTTCCAACCAGAACCCTAATCTCTCCTTCCACATTAAAAGTCATAAACTTTGTCTTATCCGCATTAATGTGAAAACCAATGTCATTTGCGGACTTTTCTAACTTGCGTAACAAAAATACTGGTAATAAAAATATACAGTTCAGTTGAACATTAAATTTTTGCCCGGTTTGTGACAGTTATCTGCGATCTTTTTGCTTAATTTTCGATTTTTGAACGATTATCGATGTTTCACATTGCAACTTCTGTCAGCCGTTTTTTTTTTTTTGTTCCAACATAACATATTTGGCCATAATATTTTTGTCTTTTCATAAATAATTTAACATAACTGAACCTTCACAATGATTACTAACTGTTCAAAGTGTTGACAGTTGATAAAAAAATAGAAGTGTTGCATTCTTTCCCTCCCAGATGCCAAACGTTTTACAGTTTGCAATCTGTTTGATAGACGTGCCCATAATATAATTTATTGTTGCATGCTGTTCAGTCACGACCGCATTGTCCAATTTGTCCTCATTTTGGTAATTTTTCTGCCATTGGAAACACTTGGAATTAATGTCTTGAACCAGAATGAAGATATTATCAATTTAAAGAAAGAACTTTGATTAACCGGGGATCGGGCCTTCTTTCCTGCCAGTAGTGGGGAAGAAGAGCATTCCAAAGTTATGGATGTTTTGTTTTAATCTCATTGATATGCAGATATTCTCTGTACGTGTTGTTTTTCTCCAATACTTCCATGCAACTAACTCCGTCTTCCCTTCTCTCCTTCTCAGCTGACGTCACATCCACTTTCATGGGAGGATTGAGATGACATTTGAATGCACTCACTGATCCAATGATCTTTGTATGTGTCGACATCAGACCATGAATTAAAATCATGGGATGAATACTAGCAAACGTACCCACTTATTATTTAACATGAGTTTATTTTTTTGCGTCCAATAGGTGTCACACTCGTTAGACTGTTATATTTCAGGAGTGGAAAGAATGTGTGTGTTTATTTGAAAGGAAGAGAGTTATTTGTGACTAAGGCAGTATTTTTTTCTTACATTTGATTACATCTAAACAACTTATGAAAAAAAAAATCTTAAAAACAAATAACCCATATTTGGATTCATCTGAGTACTGTTCTTATCTTGGGTGTCATTTTCATAATGTTTCGGTTGATGTAACCTCTGACCTTCTTCAGTTGTATCTTGTTGAACTTGCAAGGACTTGTAGTGCAGTGGATAAAGTACTTCATATTCAGTTGTAAATTACACTCTTCTGTAGGTTGAAGGTTCAATCCTTAGTGAGGACTACAAAATACAGTTGCTAATTACTTAGCATTTCTACCAAGTTATAGCTGACAAAACAAGAGTATGCTATTCTCTTGAAAGTTTAAAGTTCAAATTTCTGTGCAGATTCCCAAGTTCAAAAGAAAAATTTCTGAATTCGACAAGATACACAGAAAAAAGGTCGGAGGTTACATTGACTGAAACGTTGTGAAAATAACACTCAAGATGAGAACAATAGTCCAATTAATCCAAATTATCAATCCTCATCTCAAAAAATCAGAAACAAACAAATCTATATTGATTTTGATTCAAACAAATCCATTTTAGACTTAAGCATATTCATTAAATGTGATTGACAATTGTTTTATTGGTGATCGTTGTTAGTTTGTTTCTATAAACTTTAGAATAATTGATGTGTAATGGGTTTCATTGCTGTAGGTTGTGGTTCAGTTCAAAATTGTCACAAGGACAATCTTGACAGACTAGTCCACATGAGGAAAAACTATTTGAATACAAAATCTAAAGAGGAAGAAATCAATGATTTCATTGTTTGGCAAAATTAAAATTAAAAATGATTTTGTCTTTGTCTTATTTCAGGACCGCAATGTTCAGAAACATTGGCCAAATATTTTAATGATGATTAACGGCAAAAAGAGTTACGATATAAGTACGCAAGAAAAAGTAGTTTGGTTTTATGACAGAGTAAGTATTAATCATTTTTTTGTTAATTATATTAAGACTGGACTTTTTGCCCATTAAAAAAACGAGCAAAAGTTATAGCCCATTAATTTAATGCTTTATATCAAAGTGATGGTTGAATTTGTGCTTATTTTTTCATTAAATACTAATCCCTAATTAATCCCTAACTGCATTGAATGGATACCACAATACTTAATTTGCTGCAATTAATCATAACAAAGGCCCATACAAAATTTCAGTCAGATCGGCTCAGTAGTTTTCAAGAAAAATGTACAATGAACAGACAGACAAAAAAAAATAATAATATTTATACTTATTGAGATAGCAATCACAGTAGATATGATTTTAATATTTTTATTGTATAACAATAATATTTCAAGTTTTAGCGAAAAAAACAAACAAATATTTTTTTATTTAAGAATTTCAAATTCTGTCGGCTTCCAAATCGAAGAAATAAGATAGCCATTTTGAAGGCTAAACCTTCATTTAGTCCAATCGAGTTATTTTCCCTTGACAGTTACTATTTAAATGTGTTTGTCTCATCTAAAAATTCAATGTAAATGCGGGTGTACCTCAGGGATTGATCCTTGGACCTTTATTATTTCTGATATTCATAAATGACTTATCTGATAAAATTGTCTCTGAGATGGGTATATTTGCCGACGACACCGCGCTCTATAGTAGGCACATGGGGAAAACTAATGAGCACATATCTAAGGTAATGGCAGAAACACTAGAGGAAGGAAGACCTTCAGTCTGTAGTAGAATGAGGTCAAAAATGGATGATAACGTTCAACGCTGCCAAGACAAAGCTCGTTTTCTTAAATAATTACATGAAACCTTACCAACCACCAGTAGCTATGGCTAGAGATACTTTACCTGAAAACACTTCATTCAAATTCCTTGGCTTAACATTCACAGGAAACATGATTTGGAATAGATACATCGAGATCATTGGCAAGGCTGCTGCAAAGAAGGTGGGCTCTCTCTACCGTGCTAGAAAGTTACTTAAGCCTGAAAGTATCCTGTACCTCTACAAAGCCACCATTTGTGCATTTATGGAGTACTACTGTCACATTTGGGCTGGTGCATCTGCTACTAGTCTCTCGCTCCTGGACAGGGTCCAAAAGAGAGTCGCCAACCTGATAGGTCCTTAACTGTCATCTAAGCTTCAGCCCCTGTCCCATCGACAAAATGTTGCATCTCTCTGCTTGTTTTACAAGTATTTTAATGGAGAATGCTCTGACGAAATACAAGCCCTTGTACCCCCTCAACGAAAATACCCCCAACAAACTCGACAAGCAGCGAAGTCCCACCCCTACACAGTCGAGATCCCTAGATGAAAGAAAGCCTTCTACTCCAATAGCTTCTTCCCCAGAACTGCAAGACTTTGGAATTCTCTTCTGGTTTCCTGCTTCCCCAACTTTACTGACATGCAGAAGTTCAAGTGTAATGTGAACAGACATCTTGCTGTTAAACTTCCTACATAGTACCCCTGCAACTACTGTCCCTGATAGTAGCCCCCTACATCAAAGTGGCAATGTACCTTGTTTGGGGTGAAAATGTAATTAAAAAAAACAAAAAAAAAAAATAATCATTTCCATTTGTAAACTCTTTTCTGAACCCTGACAAAATTTAAAAAATCTTAAATAAAAAAAAATACTTTTTTGTTTTCATTAAAACAAGTACACAATATACTGAATTTGCATAAATAACATTGAAATTTTATTTACTGTAATTACAAATTTTAATTGTCTTCAGTGTCACTTAATTGTGAATTTCCTTTTTCCACAAAATATTATCTCATACAGAAATTCCACCATTAACTGACACCGAAAGCAAGTAAAGTTTGTAAATATATATATATATAATTATTTCATGTATCGACATAAAATGTTATAATGGTTATTACAAAGATGATTCCTATGAAAAACAATTGTCAGGCTATTCTTGAACTAAAGTGGGCAGTCAACACATCCCAAATCAAAAAAAAATGGATGTTAGAGATTTATCATTGAAATTGATAAAACAAAGACTGTTGGACACAGGTTAAAATCCAAAGGGATTAAGGTTTGGTGAGTGTGAAGCCCAATTGAGCATCATACTTCCTACTGATTAGATGATCACCAAACTGCCCCCCCCCATATTGAATTCATGACTCAAATTTGGTGGATAAGTTAGACCTAAAATGAAATTTATTTGTACCAAAGATGGTTTATTGCAGAAAGGATTGTGAATTTTAATAACAATTCTATGTCTGCACATCATATTTGGAGCCGGGGGACCCCTTTTAATAAGTCCAAGAGACCAGACCACAACTGTTTCAAAACAATCAAAACATATTCCTGTAGTAAAAAAGTGAATAAAAATAGATTACACTACTGAAGTTATGGGCTTGGAAAATTTGTAATTTTGTAGAATAAAACTTCTATTCAAATGAAAAATTTTATCAAATTTTTAAATAATTTTCCTTTGTGTAACTTATATAGAGTTGAAGTCCTATTCAAATCAGTTTTAAGTGATGAGAAGTGGGGTGATCAAGTGATGAAGGGCTGGGAGTTAGGATCAAGTGATGGAGGGCTGGAGTTAGGATCAAATGATGGAGTGCTGGAGTTAGGATCAAGTGATGGAGTGCTGGAGTTAGGATCAAGTGATGGAGTGCTGGAGTTAGGATCAAGTGATGGAGTGCTGGAGTTAGGATCCAGTGATGGAGTGCTGGAGTTAGGATCAAGTGATGGAGTGCTGGAGTTAGGATCAAGTGATGGAGTGCTGGAGTTAGGATCAAGTGATGGAGTGCTGGAGTTAGGATCAAGTGATGGAGTGCTGGAGTTAGGATCAAGTAAGCACTTTTTGATTCTGGTATCTAATTGATTCATTCTCATCACCCCTGGCTATAAATATAATCGTTCAAATCTTTGATCATATCCAGTATAATTATGCCAAAAATATTGAAACCGTCTAATTAGTTAAAAGTAGTTAGCAAACAGGCAGACAGACTATTTTCTTCTTTATATATAGACATTCCAAAGTCTACATTTTTTAATGTTGTTTACTGCAATTTATTTTGCTTCTTCTTTGCAGAATATTCACTGCACGTACTTCATTTCGTTGGTTGAACCTCGAATCTCTTTGGTCGTAATCACTGATGGCAAAAGGTCAGAACGCGATTCACCAATCAGTAATTTCCTGACAGAATTTACAACGCAGCTCCGATGCAATAAACATTTTGCGGCTTTGAAACCAGGTTAACCCAAAAAGATTTTAGCAGCAACAACAAAATTCTTGCTCAACATATGCAGTCTGTACATAACCTTACTGTGATTATGATGGATGTAAACATTTAAATTTTATCAGATAATAACTCTGCTGTGATATATATATATACACACACACACACACACATATATATATATATTAGTGTTGGGATGATTTAATCAGAATCTGTATCTGAATCGGAAAAACTTGTGCCTATTTTCCAATGCCCAAAACGATTCTTTTAATTGATTTTTTTTTTTGCTTGTTTCTTTTTGTTTAAAACTTAATTTTCCATTGTTAGTCCCCATGATAAATATTTATTGATTTTAAATTGCCAGTAAAACTAAAATCTATAAATCACACACCTACAAGTGTATTTTTACGTTTGCAAAAAAAAGTATATTCACATATTATATAAGTTTTTGCGATAATCAGAAAATGAATTAAAAACGAAAAACAAAAAAAAACCAAGACAATTCTATAGCTAAATATTAAGAGATTTAAAAAGAATCGGAATCAGAGAAAAATATTGAAATCAGCCTATCACTAATATATATATATATAGTACTTATACAAAATATAGACCGTGTTCAAATAATAATGTTATTCAGAAACCTGTTCTTAACATGAGGATGTTGTTTTGTAACTATTCTGTACCTGATAATATAATAAACAAAAAATACTATAAAAATTGAACTTAACATAAAATTCCAATATAAAATATAGTGCGGTCTATATTTTACATTAGCACCAAAATAATTATATACTATTTACAAATTATTTATTTATTACCTATACGGGAAAATTGCATGAGTGGCGGTCTCTCTGCTACAGATGAAACAGTGAAGCGGCATGTGTTGCAGCATCTGCAGTGGCACACATCGAACTGTTTTATAACAACCTCATGTCTAATATAGTAGCATAATACAGCATAATCACGTTAACACACTGGTTCTCATGAGATAACTGAAGTTAAGCAATGTTGAACCTGGTCAGTACCTCATTTGTAACCAGGCGCTGTATGTAGGAGGATGTCAACACCTCTCTGCAAGAACTACAAAAACCTAACTTTATCATCTCCCCTGACAGGGATATGCATGCAACTGGAGACTGCTTGTGAATTTGATATTCCCTTGAGACGTCCTCTGGTACAACCCACCTAGGGCGAGTGCTGCTGGCCTTAAGATAGTAACAGGGAGCGTGATCAGTAACCAGAGTCTCTCGGTTTTTAGTGGTGATATTTTAGGTTTTGGAGTCCCTTCTGCAGATGTTTATACATCTGAGTGATGCCCAACCAGCCTTTCTTGCATCCTACGCCAACGTCTTTGTATAGAATGGATCCGTCAACTGTGTTCTCACATCTTTCAACCAGAACACGTCACACAATATTTGTTACATAATCGATTTAAAATTTCTGCATTTTCTGTTGCTCACACAATCTTTCTGAATCCGTCACACAAATTTCTTGACAGACATCAGCAATTGTGTGTTTTCAGGTGGAAAAAAAATTTACTGTCTTTTGAAAGTCCGTTGTGAGCCTTCCTTAAATTTTCTTATTAACTTGCTAGCACATTTGTGCATGGTTGTATGGATAATCTTGAAATCTTTGCCCATTTCTTGGCTGACTGTGAGCACAATCAGAAAAATAACGTTAATTCTTTCTCTTCAGTGGCAGAGTTTATCTGCAATGAGTTGCCGAATGTAGCTCAAGTCGTGTGGGTGTCATTACTGAAAATTAAAAAATTCTTTGAATTTTTTAATTTGAAAACTTTAATACCTTTAAATCTCTTTTGTTAATTCTTTTTATTTTTTTAAATTCTTTTTCTATGCTTTATATTAATATTTTAACTTAAAAAAAAAATCTACCGGACCTGAGCTACTGAACCTAATTTGTTCCTGTGCCTGGCCTCTTGAGCAAAATTATAAAAAAAAATGTAAACGCGTTAGTAAATTTTTGCCTTTCATCTACCACCAGTATTTAGCCTTCGTGTGCTAGTCCGCCCAACAGGTGGAGCCCTCTTTGATGCACAAGTACTTTCTGCAGTGAATGCCTCAGAACCTTGTCTTCACCTGCTTTTGGGGGTTGTTTTTATAAGATACTCCAGGGTGCTGTCTATTGTATCTCAGGTGTTTCTCCATGCACACAGCACAGATGTGGTCAGATGAGGTGCTGCGATTGGGTAGCTATTTTTAGCTCCCTGACAACACGGCCCTGTCGGTGAGGAATTAGAATACGCCGACTTCCCCCCTGCAGAGGGTAAAAGTTCCTCAATGAGGATCCTGGATATGTCCTTAAACTATATCCAGTGGTGAGGCCCCAGCTTGTGGGCTTTGGGGAGTGTGGAGCAACCCTTTAATTACTATTGCTCCCAGGTCCACTCTGACCCAGAGTGGTAGTACCTGTTAGGGTCCCAACTATGGGTTGAATAGAAATCGATGTGAAAACAACAAATATATTCTATTAAAAAAATTTTTCTTCAAAATCTTTGGATTTGGCATTAAATAACCCGAAAAGGGTTGATATGCCGTAAAACAAAAACAACCAACCAACCCTGACAACACAAAAACACGTGGGCAAAAAATACCGGTTTAGCAATAACTTGGTATATAGAATTTTCGGAAATTAATGGTATATCGGTAACTCGGTCTGGTAGGGTTAAGTAAAAACAAAAGGAAAACAAAAAATTAAAATATTAATATTTAAAAAAAATAAATAAATAAAAATGAAAAACCTCAGATTGGTTCCATTTTATTTAACTGTAAATAAAACAGTTTTATTTCTTGAAATGCAAGGTTTCTTTAAGTATTTCTGATTATAATGAGTATAAGATGTCTCTGATAAGCATGAATACATTATATATATAAGATGAGGCTGCAATACCACAGCATCTATTGAGGAGTCATCATTGCTTGCAACATACATCATTTTAAAGTAATCAGATTATGCAATCAATATTACGACAATTTTATCATATTATTTAATTGGAATTCATTATTGAGATGAGAATTTTGTATTATTTATTCATTTATTGCAGTCTATTATCCTTATCTTTTTTTGATTGTTGTTTCATAACGTTTCGACCAACTATTCCTCTAGCCTTCGTCAGGTGCTAACTGCGACAGGATACAACAACTAAAAAAAATGAGGATAATAGTCCGCAATAAATAAATGAATAAATAATTTTATTGTAATGTGTTTTTTTCCCCTATGAGTTCAAACTTATAGATTCATAAAATCGTGTCATATTTTAATGAAAAGACAATGAGGACTAATTTTTCAAATAAAATCTATATTTAAATTGATTATGTAATATAAAAAATATATAATAAAAACCATGTTTTGTATTTTTTTTTTATCTTTAATTTTATATTGTTATTTTTGTTGCAGTTATGAAGTTTTTCGAACGATATCACAGTCTATTGATCTGAGCACTTTCTCACACCCCCTGAGGCTATTCTCTCTCTCTACAAATCGACTATCAGACCTATCATATTTAGGCTGATGAATCTCTGTACTGTTTGAGGGTTTTTGATAAATCGCAGAAACGTATCTTTGATTTAATTCATCCCACCTTTTTTTCACGGCAACCTCTCTCTCTCACATATATGGTATTGTTAGTCTCAGTCTTTTTTTTTATAAACTATTATGTCATATTATTCTTTTTTTTTTTTTTTTTTTTTTTGGAAACCTTAACAGATGATGCTTCATAATTTGTGCATTCATTCTTTTTGCGGACTGTTATCCTCATCTTCATAATTGTTGTTGTTTCACCACGTTTCGGCCAACTCATCCTCTGACCTTCTTCACACGATTAACCGTGACAGGATAAGAATGCAGAGTCTTATAACTGTATTTCCAGTAATTACTGCCTTCCATAGTTGTTGTCTCGCCACGTTTTGGCTAACTAATCCTCTGGCCTGCTTAGGTAGGATTGAAACTGCTATCTTCAAACAATGCTGACCTCACCAAAAAATCCGACCTTGATCGCCAACCGGGGGCCCATGATTAAGTGGAGGTGTTGAGTCTATGGTTTCAGATTAGCATTGTCTGAAGGTAGTGGTTTCAATCCTACCCAAGCAGGCTAGAGGATTAGTTGGCCAAAACGTGGTGAGACGACAACTATGGAAGGCAGTAATTACTGGTGATACAGTTACAAAACTCAGCATTCCTATACTGTCGTATGAAGAAGGTCAGAGGATGAGTTGGCCGAAATTTGGTGAAACAACAAGAACTATGAAGATGAGGATAACAGTCCACAAAAGGAATAGATACACATATTATGGTATGTATTCTTCAGAATTGTCTGATGTATTCCCTGCTTCCTTTGTTCTAGTTCGTTTGACTCTTTGGTCTAGTGGTCTCCATCAATTTGCTGTTTTGATACATCATTGTAATAAAGCTTCCTATTCCAGTAGTTTTTTTTTTTTTTTTTTTTCAAGAATTGCAAGCTTGGAAAACTCTA
This sequence comes from Euprymna scolopes, assembly GCF_053919585.1. Lineage (NCBI taxonomy): Eukaryota > Metazoa > Mollusca > Cephalopoda > Sepiida > Sepiolidae > Euprymna > Euprymna scolopes. The sequence goes on from NC_136496.1 coordinate 79,624,552, forward strand.
TTTTTAATCACTGTTTTCCTCCTATCTTGCTCTTTTCAAGACAAAGGCCAACAGGAATCTCCTGTCTTTGCGATAATCATCTTTTGTTTTTCTTAGCTTCTTATATCAAGTGGCTTTACGCCTTGTCTGGAGTGATTTTCACAGATAAAAAAAACGTATTTATAATTGGCTACTCTAGTATGGATCGGATTTTTATTTTATTTATTTTTTACAATAAAATGTTTTTGATTTTTAAAAATAAATTTATGTCTGTGCAAAATGTAACAATTCGGATGATTCTGGAAGATGTACGTAAAAGAAATCTGAAGGATGTTTTGTTGTTCATGCATTTCTTCAAGGCTTTTGATTGGATTCACAAGAAGATGAAAGAAATTCTTCTGGCAATGATGATCTTGTACCACAACATCCAGACTATGCTACAATTGCATGAAAAAGATACCAAATATTTTTAATGCCTCCTTCCCTTCACTATCCAGTGGGAGACCCTTAGGCAAGGTCGAGTACCCTCTTAGCCTCCCGATCAGGGTACTTGAAGTCACGACCGATAAGTGATGGATGAACCGTTGAGTAGTCTGATGGTTTCTTTCAGAATTGGTCACTTCTTCATCGTGGTAGGCAAATAATACTGATTGAGGAACAATGGCTGAGACTACACGTTCTGTATGAGCACTGCTGCGATAGCAAGTGATTGCAACCTACTATAGGTACTTTACTGTAAATGACATCATGATCAAATAGTCTGAATGTATCGAAGACTGATGGGCCATGATCATCGATGTCTGCGAAAACAGACCTGGTGCCTGGAGAAGACATAAAAGAAGCAGCAGAAAATTACTGGTGTAAGATGTGCTTGAAAATTTTGCTGACGTAACTAAACGAGCAGAAGTCTTCTTATACTCTATTGGAGAAATGGTAAATAGAAATAATTTTCTTTTTAACACAAACAAAGCAGAGCACATTTTTCTGAACCAATAGGTAAATATTTCTTTCCCAAAATGGACTTATATCAAAAATGTCGATGAGTTTCGTTATCTTGGTAGTAAAGGTGCACAACAAAATTAGGTACTTATTAGTGTTGGAATGATTAATCGGAATTAGAATCAGGAATCGAAAAATCGGAGCTTTTTGCAGTGTCGGAATTGGTATCGGAATCGGAAATATTTTAGCCTATTTTCTGATGCCAAGACCGATTCCTTTAATTATCTTTTTCATTTGATTCTGGTTTAAGGAATAATAAAATAATAAAATTTTATTGATTTAAACTTCCACTAAAACTAAAATCTCTAGATCATCCCGTCACAAGTGTGTTTTTACGTTTGAGAAAATATATGCACATTTATTTTATTTTATTTTTTTTTACGTGGGGATCACCACTTATCAAGGCCCGGAAGCCACTTGGGGATAAGGGTTATTTTCTGTAAAATAATCAATGGGATAATATCGTAGTAATAGTTGGTATTGGAGACTTGATAAAGTGTCTTACTTAAGGGGGCGATTAATCAGGAATTTGTTTATGTTGGACTTGAAGACATCCAAGTTGTAGCCAAGTAGGAAACAGGCAAACGGAAGAAAATTCCACAGGCGTGCACTTCTCAGAAAGAAGCTATGTTCATGGAATCTACGTTTTAATTTAGGCACAGATAAAGAGTGGGGGAAATTACTGACAGTGGTTTTAGCTAGACGAGTGTTTATCATGAAGGATTGGCGAGGGGGGACCAGAGATAGGGTCTCAGACGAGCACTTCCCATGGAAATAATGATAAAACAAAGACAGGCTTGCAATGTCTCTTCTGTGAGAGAGAGGTTGCAGGGAAGAGAAGAGAGCATCCCCCACTAAGCTACGAAGTCCATTTTGTACTTTGTCAAGGCAGGATAGGCTGTTTTTAGAAGCTCCAGCCCAGATGTGGCAGCAGTACTCCATCTTTGGACATACTTGGCTTTTATAGATAGAGAATTGCATCAGTAATGAGATATCTTCTGGAGCGGTAGAAGGATCCCACCATTTTCCCAGCGGCCCGGGCAACAGACTTGATATACGTGTTCCGTTTCAGATCAGGAGTAAAGGTCAAACCCAGGAGCTTGTTAAAACATGAAGCCTCCCCAAGATGAGAGCCATCCATTTCAATTGATGCCAGATGAGGAACAGAGCGTTGATGATGTAAAGTTAGGAGCTTGGTTTTAGATGCATTAAAAGTAACCAGCCATCTCTTCCCCCACTGAACCACGTGCTCAAGATAAGAGGAGAAGGAATCAGAGAGAGCTTTGTCATTTACGGCCTTTGATGTGTTGCCACAGATGGTTGTGCCATCAGCATAGATGTCAACGAATGATTTAAGTATGTGTTTTGGGAGATCATTGATGTAGATCAGGAAGAGAGTTGGGCCCAGGATGGACCCCTGGGGGACTCCAGCATTAATACTGTGGGCCTCTGATTTCTGCCCATCAACCACTACTCTTATGAACCTATCAGAGAGAAATGATTTAATTATTGAGAAAACATTTCCAGTTATACCGTAGCTGGAAATCTTGTGAAGTAGGCCCCTATGCCAAACCCTATCGAAGGCCTTTGATATGTCAAGAACAATTGCCCTAGAAAGGAAGCCTTTGTCGAGAGATTCACTAATCCTGTGGGATATAACCGTTAGCACATCAGCTGTAGATCTAGCAGAACGGAAACCATATTGCATGTCACTAAGGAGGTTATTTCTGCTGAGGTAGTTGACTACTTCTTTATTTAATATGGATTCCAGTAACTTACTCATGACACACGAGAGACTTATTGGTTTGTACTAAGAGGGAGATGACTTATCACCTGAGTTCTTAAATACAGGGTATACTGACAAGGTTTTCCAGGGTGTTGGAAAGCACTTCTCCTTAAGGCAACGCTTAAACAGTTTTGTAAGTATGGGGGCAAGTTCTGGTTGAAGCTTTTTCAACACTATAATTGGAATGCCGTCTGGGCCAGTTGCTTTACTGGAATCAAGGTTTTTGATTAGTTTGGCGACCTTGTGCACAGATATTTGTATGTTGGATAGTGCGTTGTCTGTTGTAGGAGGAAATACGGGGAGTTGATGACCTTCGTCGCAGAGGGTAGAGTTAGCTGCAAAGTTCTTGGCAAATAGTTTGGCTTTGTCTGATACTGATGAGATGACCTCAGGTCCATTGATGATGGTTGGGATAGAATGCACGCATCTGTTCAGGATCCTGTTTGCTATTTGCCAAAATTTGTGGGAACCAAGCCGCTGCTCAGCTACTTTGGATCTGACGGATTGAGCATATAGCTCTCTTGCATTTTTTATTACTCTTTTACAGTGGTTGCTGGCAGTCCTGAAAGCAGCTTTAGTCTCAGCACATCTATTACGTTGGTAGCTATGAAAAAAGTGATTTCTGTGCACAATGGCAGCAGCACATTCTGGAGAGAACTATGGCTGGCTGTTAGGTTTTTGTTGGAATTTTTTAGATGGTATGAATCAGTCTATGCCTACAATTAACCATTCGTCAGGTCTGATACTATAGAGGACACATCCTTCTTAAATGCAGAGTTAGATTAGATATGAATGTGCAGAAGCTATCCCAGTCAGCCATAGAGTATCGATATTCAGTACGGTGGAGAGGTACATCTGAAGACTTATTGTATTTCATTTTTATCTTAACTGATACAACTGTGTGGTCGAAGGATCCCAGGGGAGATAGAATGGAACATGAACATAGCTCAGGGGAAGTTGTGAGAAAAAGGTCTAGAAGGCTTGCATACTGACCAGTAGTATTGGGCACACGGGTGGGTTCGTGAACAATCTGAGTGAGGTCATAGGCAATGGCAAAATTATGACAGAACCTCCCCTCATCATCGGTCTTATTTGAGTGGGTCAGTCATTCCACATTATGGACATTGAAGTCACCACAAATGTGAATGTTAGCTGACGGATGAACAGACAGGATGAGGTCAATTTTCTCAGATATACCCTTAAGGACAGTAACCCCGCTGTTGTGGGGGCGATAGAGGGCAAATATAAATGTGGTGGTGTAAGCAAGTGGAACATGGAAGCACATATAAGGTAAATTAGGGTCTTCTCTGGAGATATCTCTACCACACGGGAAGCCATCTTTAATGTAGGCACATATTCCATGTCCATGGCGATCTTGGGGGTCAGATTTAGATGTTAAGTTAGAGTATCCATTAATTATGAACTCATCTAGGGAAGTGGTTGGCCCTATGCCAGTTTCGTTTAGAAAGAGTAAGTCTGGTTTTGTCTCCTGTAATTGTGTTTCAACCTCTGGAAGGTTGGAACGTAGACCCCTGTTGAAGATTTAAGATATGTTTTTGCAGTAAGCGGTACAAAATAACATTTTTTAGTTAAATATTTAGAGATTTATAAAAAATCGGAATTGGTAATTGTATCTGATTGAGGGAGAAATATTGGAATCGTCCCATCACTAATACTTACGCATCCAAGTTATCGTGCTGAAAATATGTCATTATTTAGAAAGCCATTCTTAGCATGGGCAGGGGGAGGGTGTTTTGTAACTATTCTGTACTTTCACTTGACAATTTAATAAACAAAATTATTGTAAAAACTGAATTTAACTCAAAAATACTATTTAAAAAATAGCGCAGTTACTTAGATACGTTAAGCATCCAAAATTGCACAGAGTGAAATAAATGTGCAAGCCTCAGAGCTGGACTAGGCAAGATGAAAGCAGTCTGAAAGTCCAATTTTTTAACCAGGATGAAACGTAACTTTTTTGATACTGCTGTTACATCAGTTCTTGTGTATGAAACTGGCGCCTAGATGTTGCTCTTATTATCTTCTGATAAGAGAGCAGCTATACAGAAAACACCTTCGGATCTCATCCTTGATCAAAGAGGGAAGAAACAGAGTCACGAGTCACTATTGAAAAGCTAAGGATGATATTGTCAGCAATATTCTGTGGATTCCCAAAACACCGATGACAGCACAGAACTTATGTCAAACAACTAATGGAGGACTCACAATGTACTGATAAAGACCTACATGGTGTGATAGAGGATAGAGAGATAATGTGAGAGATTAGGATGATCCATGAAACTATTACGACTTGATGATGATGACTTCTTAAAAGTTCGATTTACAAAGATTGTTACTAACAAATAATCAAAGGGCAATAACTCTTCAAACTGAGTTGAATTATTCCCCTTGAACATGGCAGTCTAACTACGTTCTCGTATCCTATTACATTCTTGGCCTTTTGGTCAAGATCAAAGTGTAGTATCTGTTCTTCAGATGCTGCACTTCTATTTCTTGTTCTCTTTTGGTGGAGGAGAAATCCTTCACGACTGAGACAATTTTTATTTTTGTACCTTTTCTCCACGTTAAAAAACGACCCTGGTGTCTAACTCTGTCCCGTGGGGAGGCATAGTAAATAGGTACATTCATGCACATCATTCTTATCTATAGGTACATGCAAAAATGGGTGGATAAAGATAGAGGGACTTAGTTTTTAAAGCCGATTTATCAAAATTTTTTTTGTAGGTTTCCGACTACTTTTTGATTGCATTTGAAAGATTAAAGACTAAAGTTAATTTTCTAAAGGAAAAAAATATTTGTACACGTGAAAAAAAAAAAAAAGAAAAAAAAGTTATGAAAATGTTTTCACGGTGAGCTAACCAATTTAGCTAAATTTGGAAGTTAAATAAATTCATTGTAAAAAAAACTTTAAAAGATAAATATTAGTTTTCTGGGTCTATTTAAAAAATAATAAGTAAAGTCTTAAGATATTGAATTAAATTTAAAAAAACACCTTGTTTGTACAAAAAATAACTTAAAAAGCAAGTAAAAAACGCAGCAAATAAAGGTTTTTAACCACGATTATACGAAAGCTCAAAATTACAGCCAATCAAAACGCTGTTTCAAAATGAAGTCATGATAGTAAAAGAAGGTAGGGATGTCAGGTTTTTTTTTTTTCCCCAGACGTGTGTCCGTACATTCCTATTCTGAACGTTTGTATCAATTTTTATCATTTTTTAATTGAATTATTTTTTATGTTCCTGTTTTTAAATTAATCTTTTTTTAATTATTGTTCAAGATTATATAAAAATTATGTTACGCCGAAAGTTTCACATTCTTGTGAGCAACAAAATTATTAAAATCTTGCATATAAAAATTATGCGAAATCTGTAATTTAAAAAAAAAAAAAGTAGAAATATTTTTGCTATTATAATTTTTCTGTGTGAAAATATTAAATAAACAATGCTTAATTCAGTTGTAATATTGGTACTTCGAGAAATTAATTTTTCTTTAAGTTATATCGAATTCATTAATACAGACTTTAGGGGCTTTTTTCGTAATGTTCCTGTAAAAATTAAATAATTTTTTTAAAATTGTTATTATTTATGATGCTTTATTTTCATAAAAAAAGCAAAAATATATCCTTTCATTTTTTTTTTTACTCCAGAAAACCATAACTTTTTTGTTTCAACAAAATAATACATTTCCACTCAGATTTAAATAAAAATAATGTGTTCCTTATATTCCGTGATCGTTATTTTATAAATACTTAAAAATTTCATTAAAATTGGTTAATTTTCTGATTTTTGGTGAATTTTTAAAAGTAAAGGGAGGGATTAAAATGTTTATACATTTTGAGCATCGGCGTTCATTTTGCCCGTATCTACTTATTGTAAACGTAACTAAATAAATAATGCTTGCTAAGATACTTGATAGATCGAATTTTTAAATATGTCCTTGTAACCAAAAATAATATTACTTAGTAAATTGTTGTCGAAAGTAGTAATATATCCAAATATTACGAAATTTTATCGAGTAGAAAAAATGCTATTGTGTTTTTAGTAAAAAAAAAAAAAGAAAAGTTTATCGCTATAAGCTAAAATTGGCGCTATTTTACAATTTGTCATTGTGCAGAGGAAGACAACTCTCGTTTACGAAAAGATTCGTTCATTTTTTCATCTCATAATTTAGGACGCAATATTTTTTTTTTTAAATCAAAACATTAAAAAAAAAACGCAGCTTTCTTTTTTTGTTTTTTTTTTTAAGTGTAACAAAGTTCATAACCTTAATAATACAAAATGTAGTCTTTACGCAACTATGAAGAGAAACCCAACGAACCTATATTTTCATTAGATTAAAATATTTAAAAAAGAAGTTCAGCAACTTTATTTTCTTAATGTTATGTTAAATGTTATGATAAGGTTATTAGTCTTTAACATTTAAAAACTACCAAGAATGAAACTCTTTAATAAGAAGGCATCTTCCATAGCTGTCGTTGTTTCACCATGTTTTGGCTATTTAATTCTCTGGCCGGCTTTGGGTAGGATTGAAACTGCTATCTACAGAACTGGAAGTGGAAAGACTCAACGCCTCCATCCACTGTGCGACAGTCCCCCCCCCCCCCCTTGAAGGTGAGCATTGTCTGAAGGTAGCAGTTTCAATCCTACTCAAAGCCGGGCAGAGGATTAGTTGGCCAAAAGATGGTGAGACGACAACTACTAAGGAAGACAGTAATTACTAGGGCTGTGACAACAGCATATTCTTTTCATTGTTTTGACTCTTGAGTATATATCCAACACAGTTAATCAACCCAAAACCACATCACTCTATATAACAGCATATAAGATACAACATATATGTGACACTTACGTCACCCGCGTGTCGTCTAGTGGTGGAATGTTCCCCGATTGTTGGTCTCCATGTCTCCTTGATGAGAATGTCAGCGGCCAGTAACCTGAAATAGACTCGTCGAGCGCTTCTTCAATCATGCAAAACAAATTAAAAAGACAAGTCGATATTTGTTTTTTCTTGTGCAAAATTCCTTGTTATTCATAAAGGTTACAATCGTATGTTTCGTAATTCGCTATTAAGTTAGGGACTGGCCATTTGTTAACTGCAATGTTCTTTTTTTTTTTTAGTTAAAAACTAAATAACTACGTGACAGGGTCAATCGATAAGGCAGTCGTTTTTTTTTCGCTCGTTCTGACCCAGGGGAGCAAATCTCTCCCTCTCTCTTCTTGCGCTCAAAACTCGTTGCTTATATTGTGGGGGCATGAACTATGCCTTCTCCTGATCATCTTCTTTTTTTTCTCTGATTCGGCCCTTTAGCCAATCAGGATGCCGGAACCGCTGTCACTCAAATCTTCACCAGGCGGCCTATACCCAAAAAAAGCTGTTTTCTTCTGTTGGCAATCGAGTAGAATAGGCGGACCCTCAATCTCGGCCGGCATGTGCCTAATGGAATTTGACGGGCCATTAAAACCAGAATGGTCTCATTCAATTAACTTTAAGGGATCATAAAACTGAACCAAATCCAATTCCACAAAGGCCACATGTCTTTTCAATAGAGGCCACTTACCCACCAGGGAGCAGCCAACAATGATCGCTTTGTAAATTAGAATTTCATTGGTACCCTTCCGCCACCCACGTCTTTGGCGATCGGCGCCTCGGCTGTCATGGTCGATTAGGCCAAAAGAGGTGTCCTTTACAAATACCATTATCGTCTTATCTCCATTTTTTTTCCTTTTTTTTTTTCGCTCGTTTACAACTGGGTTTTTTGTTCTACGCCTGTTGTTCGTCCCACCGCCACCTTTCTCGGTCGCATGTTCCCTCTGTCAGTGTCTATTTTGTTGGGTGCATTTAGCTTGCAGTTTACTGCACCTTCGAGCCTGTCTCATTCTGCCTCCCTCCCCACGACCTGTCTTTTACATCGTAAAATACATCTCAACTCTCTCAGGTGAATAGTTCCTCAGATGGCTGGCTGTTTTGTTTGTATTCAAAATAATTTAAACTTATTTTTATCACTAAAAATCGTAAATTTATTTTTGGAAAGGGGGTGGTGTCAGCTAGTATGAGTTTCAAGTGTGTTTCATTGAGTGCATGTCAGGACAATCTGGCGGCGAACAGAGATGGACTCGCTGAACAGAGCAGGTGAAGTAGTAAGGGTCAAGGGTTATCTTTCTAGACAAAACAGTGTTGGGAGCAAATGTTGAATTGTTAGGTGTAAATTGTGTCATGTGTTTGACACAGAGATTTGAGGCAGTTGAGGAGGAAGCTGAGCCACACTCACGATGTAGGGATCTAAATTGAATCTCCTCAAGAATGGCCGTTTGTCGACCAGTTTTAAATTAAATAAGTAATTCATTTTATTAATCTTTTATAAAGGATTAATTTTTGGTCTCTCCTCATGAATGAATCTTCTCTCACCAATAAAACCTTTAAATTGCCAACATCTTGTGCCTCCATGCATGAATTTTATTCATCATGAGTAAACAGATTATCACAACCACCGGACGATCAATGGCTGCACGTACATGGGAAGTGACGACCAAAAAAAATGCAGAAAAAAATGATTTGCATTTCTTGATTGCTCACCAGTGATAACAGGTGCAGTGAGTACGGATTTGTGCATCCCCTTGTTTAACGTTTGTTGGACATTATTCTGTGTATGAAAATGTTACATTAGTAAGGGCCAAAACAATTGTTTGTTCTTATCTATTAATATAAAAGCGAAAATGTGTGTATGTATGTATGTATGTATGTATGTATGTTCGTTTTTGTGTATGTATGTATGTATGTTCGCTTTTTTCGCTGGACTTCTTGGTCGGCTCATTCCTTCTTAAAACTTTTTATATCACATCTAAATCATAATATCTACGAGTTAACAACGGAGGTCGGCTGTCTATTTAATTTGTTCGACTTTGAAAAGATAAATATTCAACATTTTTTGATCGTCGCATGTGCATTAAGCTTTTTCGTATAATAAAAGCGAAACTAATTCTGGCGACATTTTTCCGGAAACATCCGAAAGCAATCAGCTTTGACCAATGTGGAGTTTCTCCTTATATCAGACAATTACTATCCAATTTGGGCAATCCCCTTTTTATGAGGAGCTGGTTTTCCCCACAACGTCTTGAGGAAACAAAAACAAAAAAAATCCTGCCCCGCAGTAAATAAAATACTGCCCCACAGTCAAAGTTGACCTCATTAAATACGGGCACCTGCCAAGTTTTAATACTTCAAACATATTTCCGTTACTATTTCATGGTGGGTTAACGTTGCATGTTTTTTTTTTTTTCACACTTTAATTTCCAACTTCGACTCAAGAGTTTGGGTTCGATCCTTCATACTTACCTCCTAAAACTTTTTTTTTTATTTACCCCCCCCCTCCCCCAACACAAACACCCGGGTGTTTTGATTTACCCAAAGCCACACACTAGTAATTAATAAAGGAATTTTTTGATGAACATGAGTTTTTGTTCCATGTAAAGAAAACGTGGTTAAAAATAGTAAGAGTATTAAAAGCTTTAGTCTTGCACTAGGAAGTTATTTAAAGGGATTTTGTGTTGTTAAAAATTTATATTTGAATAAAAGATTTTATTTGAAATATATGCTTGGCCAACGCCTCACACTGCATTGGACATTTACCAACATCTGAAGACGTTTCAAGTATTACCATCACCAGAAAAGAAAAAACAAAAAAAAAAGAAAAATTATTTTCCTGATGAAGATTCTGTAATAGATCGAAATATCAAATTTGAATTTAATAAATAAATGTATTTATTGAAAGAAATTCTGTACTTGTTTGTCATTTAAACTGTCAAATTTTGAATTTAGTATCCCAATATCAGCAGTGCTTACTGCTAACAGTGGATTTTATATTATTATATATATAAAATTTGGTATTAAAGCATCATTAAAAATGAACAAATTTTGAACAAACAGACCTAACTGTTTTTAGAACATGCTAAGATGTAAAAATTTTCTGAAAAGAAGGGGGGGGGTCGCGAAAAATTATAATTCAATTAATAAGAAATTTTTCAACTTCAGAAAAAAAAAACTGAATCGTTATTATTTTTTCTTCTTTTAATAAACTTTTTGCATCTTAACATGTTCTAAAAATAGTTTTGTCAGTTTATTCAAAGTTTTAAAAATTTTAATGATGCTTCCAAGAGCTTTAATACCAAATTTTTTAACTTTAAAACGAACATATGCTAAAAAACAGTTCACATTGAAAAGTTCCCTATGAAATCTTGTGCATTTAACAATAATAACAGCAAAAGAACACAATGATTTTCCTTGCAAGAAGAAAAAAAAAAAAAAATGAAAACAAGCAATCAAACTCTTGTTCTCTAAAGATGGATCTGTTGTAGTCCAAAATTAATAAGGAATATTTCAAATTTAAAAAAGAAAAAGAGGAAAAAAATTTAATTATTTTTATTTCTTTTAACAAAATTTTTTGCATTTTCATGTGTTTTAAAAACACTTGTTTTTCAAAGTTTAAGGAGTTTGATCACATCTTTTGAAAGCATTATTTCGTAAGGTTAAATTGGAAAATTTTAGAAAACTAAATAATGCTGCATAATTTTTTTATTAAACGAAAAATCATTTTTTAATTTTTTTTTGTTTTGTTTTGAGACTTCCAGTACCATCCACCCTAATCATAGACTTTTTTTTTCTTTTTCTTCATTTTGCTGGTGTTGTTAAGTCCGAGAATGGTAGCCCCTTAGTACTTTAGTATAAATTTGTGGCAAAGCTCTCCAGAGAATGTGCAATTCGTTTTTTTTTATTTAAAACATCTATTTATTTATTCTTAATTTTTTTATCAAAATATAAAAAAAAATATATTAATTTTTTGAAAGCTTAGATTAAAAGAAATGTTATTTTTTTTACAAAAAACCCATTGTTTTTGTAAAAGAAATGTTATTTTTTTTACAAAAAACCCATTGTTTTTGTGGCAAAGCTCTCCAGAGAATGTGCAATTGTTTTTTTTTTTAATTATTTAAAACATCTATTTATTTATTCTTAATTTTTTTATCAAAATATAAAGAAAGAAAATATTAATTTTTGAAAACTTAGATTAAAAGAAATGTTATTTATTTTACAAAAAAAAACAAAACATTGTTATGGTTTTCTCAAATACACACGCATATTATAAATGAAATAATAAAGATAAAACTTACAAATAATCTTTATACAATAACCTATCAAGATACGAAAGTTCTACACGGATGAATCAAGCAAATAATATAAAAAATAACTAATAGTAATTTAAGTTAAATAAGCTTTATTTGCTCATCAAATTAATAAGCGAAACATGTGAAATATAAAGAAAATCCTTTATACCATGGTATTTCGAAGCTTTATGCTTCTCATCAGAAGAGAACAGCAACGTCATATATACTTTTTCTGTATATAACCTTGCTCTTCGCTTTTCCTTATTGATTTGATGATCAAATAAAGTTTATTTAACTTTGAACTCTTATCAATTGTTTAATATATATATATATATATATATATATATATATATATATATATATATATAGCTAAATATAGACCAAATTTTGACATAATGAATTAAAAAAAGAATGTGAGAGTCAGCTGACTAGTTTTGAACTTTGCTTAAAAAAGCTAAAACATTGAGGTATAATTACGATTAAAAAAAAAAAATAAATAAAGTAATATGAAATGGAAATATGGCGGGTGGGGGGAGGGACATACACCAAGAAAAAAAATTAAACGGGGAAAGAATCAAATAGAAATCACATTAAGTCCTAAAAGATTTTCTTAAATGTAATTTGAACAGGCATATCGCTGCACAACTTGCTACAGTCCCCTCTTAAACACGATTCCAAATAGTTGTCCCTTACTTTCCAAGTGATGATATGCCTTCTTTTGAGTGAAAAAAAAAAAAAGAAAAAGTAATGTAATATCTTAATGACATTGGATGAGGGAATAAGGAATACGTCTTTGATAATCAGTTCATTAGTGGCTTTGTTGAGCTTGCGTATAGTCCTATTCAGTTATAAGAGATCTACTCTCTCAAGCTTTACCTTCTCTCTGAATAAAAGTTAGTTTATTGTTAATCGATTGAGGCGATCTACCAAGGAATGTCGATACGACTGCTCAGGCATTTTTTCTAAGCAAGAATGGGTTTATCTTTGTGTGCTAGTTTTTCAAAACTACACCTGACCTTGTGTCTAATTTCCCCTGGATAGGACTTAAATAAAAATATGTTAAATTAATTTAATTTAAAAAAAAAAAAAATCTATTTAAGGAGGAAAATAGTTACTGGAAAAAAATAATCCCCTCAGTATTTATTGGCTTGTAGCTGTATTATTTGTAAACTTAAATGTTAAAAGCAAAACTCCAAAGTATATATGGGATGTCAATGTTAACATTATGTAAAACGTCTTGCCAATTTTTATTGCAAAACCGATTTATTTAATGGTTATATATTTATCATGAAATTATTTTTTAAAAAATATAAATATTTTCTCACTAGAAATTAATAGAAAAAGCAAAAAAAAAAAAAAAAAAATGGGGAGGGGGAACAATGACCAAAACAAAATTGAAAGTAAAAAAAAAATGATAGCATCTCTGAAAACATTATTTTGTAAAGTTAATTTAAAAATTGTAGAAAACTAAATAATGTTATATCATTTTTTTTTTTATTAATTGATTAAATATATATTTTATTTTCATCGGTTGATGGAAGCAAACACAGGATTTCTTTCTCGTCAGGAGGCCAATAACAGCTCCTTCTCTTAGTGGAAAATTCTTCTACTGCAGTTTTAGATACCATCTTCATTTTTTGCATTTATATTTACTTCTAAACCGCTTAGATCATCACTATTTCTGCTGGATTATTTCATGTGCATCTCTGCATCTGACCAATCAGCCTTTTTCTTTGGAGTGTACCACATTTTTCTATTTTTTTTCATTAAGCCTGGACTTCATTTGAACCCATATATTTCTACATTGTTATTAACTTCCATACAAATAAGACTTCTTGTATAATATACAGTTTCCAATTTATGTGGGAAAATTATCGTCTGCATATGAATACCATTTTGCTGACTACTTTCATCTGAGAATAAGCGCCGTTCTTTGAAACTTCATGGAATAAGGAAAATTGAAAAATTTCTTTTTTTATTTCTCGTTGAATAATAAATTATTGTAATTTCTAATTTACAGTGTTTATATTGAATAGTTTGTATTGAATTATATATACAGTGCCGAAATATTAATTTTAAACAAGTAAATATTTATTTATTTATTCTCATAATATTGTGTTGTAATTTCGGCTAGTGCATCTGCTACTAGTCTCTCACTACTCGACAGGGTTCAAGAGTTGCCAACCTGATAGGTCCTGAACTGTCATCTAAGCTTCAGCCTCTGTCTCATCGCCGAGATGTTGCATCCCTCTGCCTGTTTTACAAGTATTTTCATGGGGAATGCTCTGATGAACTGCAAGCATTTGTACCCCCTTGACATAAATACCCCCGACAAACCCGACAAGCAGCGAAGTCCCACCCCTACACAGTAGAGATCCTTAGATGTAAGAGAGCTTTCTACTCTAGTAGTTTCTTCTCCAGAATTGCTAGACTTTGGAATTCTCTTTCAGGTCCCTGCTTCCTCAACTGTACTGACATGCAGAAGTTCAAGTGTAATGTGAACAGACATCTTGCTGCCCAACTCCCTACATAGTACCCCTGTAGCTTATGTCCCTGATAGTAGCCAAAGTGGCAATGTGCCTTGTTTGGGGTGAAAGTGTAATAAAAAGAAAAAATAATAATTTGGCTTCCAAACGTATTTCGGTCCTGGATATGACCTTAAACTATATCTGATGGTGAGGGCCCCAGCTTGCAGGCCTTAGGGAGTGTGGAGCCACCCTTTAATTGCCATTGCTCCGAGGTCCACTCTGACCCAGAGTGGTAGCACCTGTTAGGGTCCCAACTATGGGTTAAATAGAATATGACTTAAAAAACAAATATACTATATTAAAAAATCGTTCTTCAAAATCACCAGATTCGGCATTAAATAACCTGAAAAGGGTTGATATACCGTAAAACAAAACAACCAACCAACCAACCAACCAACCAAACGTATTTCGTACATATCTTATTTTAAAATTCAACCAACACTTCTATCCACCACCACCGAGAGATGGCCGTGTCCTATCGTGGAAAACACAACTGACTTCCATATCATGCATGCCGAGCATTCTCGTCCGGCATCTCAAAATAACACCGCACGCAGACAACAATACGTGGACTCTTTACTAACTGTTTTTCTTTTTTTTTTTTTTTCTTCAACTTCTTCATGGCGTGAAAATAAAAAAAGCAAAGGAAAGAAATGTAGATCAGGAAGAGAGTTAGGCCCACGACGGACCCCTGAGGGACTCCAGCATTAATACTGTGAGTTTCTGCTCATCAACCACTCATACAGAATTAATTGCACAACTCTTCCATATTAAATAAAACATAAAATAAAACTCAATAATTCGAAAAATTCTATTTCTACTAAATCATTTTTCATAATTTTAAAAATTTATACTAATTTCAACATGGCGTTTAGGTAAATAATAATGTTTTCACCTGAAATGCGTTGGTTTAAAAGATCACCAATTCGCACAAGCACCTAAATGTCTCTTAAATAAGAACAACAGAAATTGTTTCTCTTGGATTTGGTTAGAAAATAAGATTCTTAGATTTTCTCTATATCCAGGGTGAACGGCGTGTAACTTTTTAGTTTTATTGTGCACATAAGAGTGGTGCAAAAATAATTCTTAGCTCAAACAAAACGAAATAACCAATGGCAAAAAAACTAACAAATTTTATGAACATGTTCTTGCTGATCCAATGTGAAAGACTGTTTAAACAAGATTTAATCATTCAAAAAAAAAAAAAAAAAAATTTAACTAAAACAAAATTCTTAGCATTCTATTTTTTTTTCTCAGGGACTTCAGAATAAAGGATAAACGTTTTGTGTTGATTAAAAAAAAAAAAAAAAAAAAAAAAAAGGCACTTCTGCAGAATTGGGACGAGATTTTGTAGTCGATAAATGGAGTTTTTTTTGTCTGATTCTAATAAATTACAATGGTAGCTTTCAAATTATACAGTCGGAATTACCTGAATATTACTGAATTATTAAATAAAACAACTTTAATCGTGTTAGCAGGTGAAAAATTGACGCCATCTTGTTTAAATCAAAACGGAAAATTACCTCCCTTTTGAACTCTCCTGTGTCTTACGATCGTTTTCTTCAAATTCTATTTTTTTTATTTTCTTTAACAAATAATTTTCTACCTTATCGATTTTCATAATTTTTGGATAAAATCATCTTAAAAATACGAGGAATTCGTAGATACCATTGTTTTTATGTGAAATTCAGTATTACGATCTCTGAGATTTCGTCCAAATAGTGAAGAAGCGCTCAAAAAAAAAAAAAAAGAAGAAAATTCTTAAAAAAAAAAAAATCAAACAAATTCACACGTTTAGAGGATGATTGAAACAAAAATAAATATATCCATGCACCGAGAGAAATTCACTTAAACAGGGATAAATAAAGACCTGGTCAGAGATAGGTTAGCTTTTAGAAGCTGACTTCTAAACTAGCCTATCTCTGCCCAGGTTTTTATTCATCCTTCCTTCTATCAACTCCATACTTATCGCTCCTTCCATGTTTTTCTTGGTTTTCTTTTGCTAACTCACCGTACTATTAACTCAACTGTTCTGCATGGGATTAGACTCTGTATCCACAACACTGTCTTCTTGACTAAACAAACTATATCTTATCTTACTCAAATGTCTCTGATAATTTAGCACTTTCCTTAGATCCGAGTGCCCAAATAAATGCATTTGGGGATTTTAATGTCCAGTACAAAGACTGACTTGGTTTCACAAGATACACAGATACAGCGGGTAACACCATACACAATTTCTCTATTGCACATTCCCTTTTATCAACTGTCACTTTTCCGACCTGCATCCCGGACTGTGAAGATCAGTAAGCCTCACTTCTTGACCTATTCTTGACTACACTGCCCAAGACTTGGGAATGCTGATCACTGTGATGATGGTTGATATCACATTTTGAAATTTATGCTAATTTCAACATGTAAATACGTGATAATGTTTTCACCTGAAATGCGTTGATTTAAAAGATAACCAATCTACACAAGTACTAAAATTATTTTTTTTTTAATTATTTTTTCTTTTGTTTTTTTTACAACTATATTATAATAATGAAATTCGAAATTTTTAATATTGAGTTTCAAGGCAAACTAATCTGTTGCCAATTTAACGGTTTTCCCGCTAGATCTGGAGATTTCGTTTGACATCTAGCAGGGAAAATGTAGCAGCTAGCGGGCTTTTCTCTAAAAAATCTGGAGATATTTGACACGCTCACACCCGCAATTTCTTTGTGTTTTACAACTACATTATAATAACAAAATTCGAAAATTTTAATATTGAATTTCAAGGCAAACCAATAGTCTCTACTTAATTGTCACAGGAATTAGCGAAAATAAAATGTTTGACTAAAAAACATTGGAAAGTTCCAAAGGGAGGTAAATAGCGTGTAACTATTGCCAGTTTTTAAAAAATAAATTGTGCGTTAACAATTATAAATATACATTACTTAACTTTTTTTTTTTTAAATCATAACTGAAGGTAATGTCACTAAATAGAGTTTGTGGGTTATATGAGAAAAATATGGCATTAAAATTTAATGCCTTATTTTTCTCATATAACCTGCAAAACCTATTTAGCGACAATAGCTAACTAGGTTACTTCCCTTGTTATGTGTTCTCAAAGAAATATGGTGAGGGCTTTTTACAATAAAGATCAAAAACTTTTGTTATTTTTTTAATAATGCCGTAATATTTAAGTACTACTGACATGCCAATTAAGTAGATATCGTTTTTAGTTGAAATTGACACGAAAAAGTCATAAGACGCCATTGTTTTTTATTTTTTTTTTAAAATCGATTTTTACGTTTTCTGAATTTCGCTATTAGTATAGGTGCAGGTGCACCCATTTTTGTTGCTGCGTTCACCTCAGTTTTTAAAACTTGCTAACGTGAGTCACGCTATACTTGAAGACTGCACTATCTCATTTGTAATGCAGGTACACATTACAAAGTCACATCAACACAAGAATTATAAAACAAAAAAAAAGAAGAAAAATTATTCAATTCAAATTTAAAAAAACAAAAAAAAAACAAAAACAAAAAAAAAAACAAAGCAAAAAGAGGCAGTTTTCTCTTTACGTATTTTTGTTGCTTAACTGTTTTCTTTCATTTTTGCATTTTCTTTCCTTCTTTAACTCTGAAATTCGACAAAAAATTTTTTTAAAAGAAATAATAAAAAAACAATAAAAACGAAAAATAAAAAAAAAGACAGTTTTTTCTTTAACTATTTTGTTGTTTAAATTCTTTAGTTTTTGCATTTTCTTTTTTTTTCTTTAACTTTGACGTACGACAAAAAAAAAAAAGAAACAAAAAAAAGTAAATTTTTATGGTTAATTTTCTTTCAATTCTTTCTTTCTTTTTTGTGATTGAAAAGATCAATGTGAAATGCACTTTCAACCCCAAAACAATCGTCATTATTCACTGTTTTTATTTATTTATTTTTTAAATATTTTATAAAATAAAAAAAACAAAAAAAACAAGAAAATCAAAAGTGATAAACAACAGAAATTTGCTGCCATTTTTCAGTTTTTTTTGTTCTTTTATTGTTTTTAGAAAATCTCATCCAATCTTTTTATATTCTTTCATTTGAACTTTGGAAAGGAAAGACAGAAATTGTCGAACAGTAACTGACTCACATTCGACACAAAAATGTCATCATCATCATCGTCATCATCAGTGAAGAAGAAAAGAATTAAAACAAAATAAAATAAAAATAAATAAATGGACACCAAATGTGTGAAATGAAAAAAAATTCCATAACGACTTTTTTTTTTTCTTGGCGATCACGCATATTAACTTACTCGAGCCATTGTCTGTTATCTACGTCTTGGCACGTCATAGGAAATAAAGGCTTTTTTGTTTTTACATAGGTATTACCACTTATCAAGGCCAAGGGGCCACTCGAGGATAAGGGTTAAAGAGTGTACAGTAGAAATTGGACAATATACTAACTGTTAGTAATGGAGATTCGGTAAATTTGTTAACTTATATGGAACGGCTCATCAAAAACTTGTTTACGTTAGACTTGAAGACAACCATATTGTAGTCAGCTGGAAAGCAGGAAAGCGGAAGACAATTCCATATGCGTGCAGTTCTAAGAAAGAAGCTTTGCTCATGGAATCTACATTTAGGTTTAGGCACAGATAAAGAGTGGGGGAAATTAGTGATAGTGTTTTCTGCTAGACTGATGTTTCTTGTGAAAGTTTTGGGAGGGGGGACCATAGAATGGAGCTCAGCCGAGCACTTGCCATGAAAATAACGATAAAGCAGAGACAAACTCGCAACATCTCTTCTGTGAGAAAGAGGTTGCAGGGAAGAGAAAAAGACATCCCCCACAGGATGTTAGTTAATTTGGCGGTCCCGCCCAATTACGTTCTATGACTTCTTGTTTGTTTCATTTCAGTATTGTCTTTATTAAATACTAGCCTGGGTGCCCGGCGCTGCCTGTGTGTTTGGAGGTGTGTGTTGAGCCAAAAAAAAAAAAAAAAAAGTGGTGGCAGGCAAACGAAACTAAAATATTTCGCAAAAAAAAAAAAAAAAAATCTAAGGGGAGGTAAATAGCGTGTAACTATTACCAACGTTTTAATTGTGCGTTAACAATAATAAATACGAGTTACTTGCTTTGTTTTTAGCATAATTGAATTACTTCCCTTGTTATTATATCATATGCCCTCAAAAAATATGGCAAGGGTTTTTTCGATGAAGATCGAACACTCCTGTGTGTATGTTTTTTACTTAATGCGGTAATGTTTAAGTACTTCTCATATGCCAATTAAGTGTATATCATTTCTTTTAGTTGAAATTGACACAAAAAAGTCAGTAGATAACATTGTTTTTTTAATCGATTCTTTCGCTTTCAAATTTCACTATTATAGTGTAGTTGCACCCCGGATTCTCTGTCAACGTACCCTGGATACACACATTCATTAAAAGTACTGTGAGATTCTTACTTTCGAATGTAAGACATCGTTTCCGGTGCATTTATAGAGAAATTATGAATTTCAATTGTAAAGCAAAGGATGTGACCCCCCCTCCCCCCCCATGACAGGAAAAAATATTGATTAAATTTTTTTTATGGTAATTGGGGTGTACCTGTTGTCAACGACAATAATCTGTAATTTAAACATATTTACAGGATAGAACGATAAAATTGTCGCCCTAAAGAAAATAACAGTACAGCTTTATTTTAAAACTTTTATTGAAAAAATTAATTCAGGTAACTTGATTATGTAGTAGAGTTGACATCTATTCAATGTAGCTGCCTTCAGCCTAAATCACCGCCTCAATACAAGTCCGGAACTAAGAGCATGCCTTTTCCACAAGCACCAGCGGGAGCTTGATGAATAGTCGGCAGATAGCGACGATCAGGCTGGCTTTGGTATTGTGAGATGTCATGTTGGTAATGTTCTCGATATATAACCAAAGTAGTCCAGCGAGTTCAGGTCGGGAAAGGAGGGGGCCAATGGAGAACGGTACTAAGCTGTAGCACTCCTTCTGAAGCCAAGCTTGGGTCTCTTTGGACTTGTGGGTCAGCGCCGAGTCCTGCTGCCACACCCAGCGACTAGCTGATTGCACTAGGAGATCCCTACACTCTTAAGAACATACTGGTACACTTTGGTGTTGACTTTGAAGATGTGAGGTGGCATGATGTGGCCCTTACTTAAAACCACACCAAAGAGCATAACTGTGGCTCATCCGATGCATGGCGCTGTGCCCTCAAGCGTTAAACCGTCCAGATTTGCATTTGAGAATCGTGACAATAGTCCTGTTGTCATAACATGGATCGATAGAGAGCATGGGTTGTACAGCGGCGCATCTCTGATCTCACTTGTTGAACATTGTGTCACTTTCAGACACTGGTGTAGCAAGTGTTTTTGCCGCTCGATGCAGTCGTAAGATTTTCCCCACTGCCTGCTGGCATTTGATAACCTGTTAACCTTCAAAATTCCAAAAAGCCCCCTCCCCCTCAATATTTATTTTCATGGAACTACAATCAAGCGTCTAATTTTGCTATTAATCCTAGACTTATTACAGTACTCCTATACATATGCAATCGTCGTCAAAGAAAACCAAAAATTTATCAAAACAAAACCGTATTATTCAAATTATTGAAAAAAAATTGTTAAATCAAATTAACTGGCTATGTAAACAAGTAAATACAGACTGGATACACAAATAAAGGAAACGAAAGATTTTTTTAAAACAAAAACGTATAATTCAAATTATTAAAAAAAATGTTGAATTAACTGGCCATGTAAACAAGTAAATAAAAACTGGATACACAAACAAAGGAATCAAATATTTTTCAAAACAAAAACGTATAATTCAAATTATAAAAAGATCTTAAATTAAATTAACAGATTACAAAAAACAAATAAATTTAAATGAGAAAATTTAAAAACCTGAAAATGTTATGAAATGATAAAATTATTTTTATTTATATATATTATTATTTTAATTGGAATTCATTATTGAGATGAGTATTTTTTATATTAATTTACTTATTGCGGACGGACTATTATTCTTATCTTTATTAGTTGTTGTTTCACGACACTTCGTCAGGTGGTAACCGCGACGGATAGGAACTTCGAATCTCCTGACTGCATTCTCAGCAATCACTGCCATCCGTAGTTGTTGTCGTCTCACCACGTTTTTGGCCAAGTAAGCCTCTGGCCGGCTTTGGGTAGGATTGAAACCGCTATCTTCAGACAGTTCTCATCCTGAACCGTAGAGATTCAACGTCTCTATCAACTGCGCCACGGGCCCCGAAGGACGATCAAGATTGGATCTTTTTATCTTATAAATCCACGTTTATTTATTATCTGATCATTTTTATTTTCTTCTTTTGTTGTTGCTAAAGTCTGAATTTTCGCGCAAAACATGGCTTTATCAAGGAGAAGATAGTCCGATGTAGTTTTCTTTTTCTTTATAATGTTGTTATTAAGAGTTCGAGCCTCCCGAAAATAAAAAACGATTTGCATCCATGCTGTGTGAAATCCGTGTGTGTAATCGCTCGATTAAATCGCGAAAATTAAGAAATGGAGAGTAACATATTTTAGAAAACATTTTTTTTATTTATAAAGTTAAATTAGAAAATTTGCAAACCTGAAAATGTTATGAAATGATAAAATCATTTTTTATTTATTTTTGTTGTCATTCATAATGTTTCAACCCCTTTAAAAATAGTTTTAAAAAAATTATTTATAAATTGCAAATAATGCTATAAATTTATTATCATTTCTTTTTTTGAGAGAGAACTGCTGCAAGGCATCAAGTCGGTTGAAGATTTACAAACAGACTTTTTGCACTTTTTTTTCTGCAAAGTTATCAAAAACTCTATCAATATTCACTCCATCGACAAGTTCCCTCTCTGTGGAGAGGATTGCCAAATCTGTAAGTCTTGTCTGGCTCATTGTTGATTGAAGGTAGTTCTTTATGAGCTTTAGTTTCGAGAAAGAGCGCTCACAGCAGGCAACGTAAATAGCTTGAGTAAGGAAAATGCACAGCAAAATTACAATATTAGGGACGGAATCCCCAAAGTGGTATCTCTGTATGAAGTTCAAAAGTTCAAGAGGCCCAATTGTTTTGTCTTTTCCTGAAGTTTTCACAAAATACTGTAATCTCTTCATTTCAGCAAAGAATTATGTTTTTCTATATTTCAGTCAACTTCACCGAGCTGACAATCATAATTATCATCAAGCAAATTTGACGGTGTAAGAAAAGCGTATTTACTTGCAGGATTGTGAACTTGTTGAAATCTGCAAGGTATTTCTTCAGTCAACTTATGACAGACAGCATTTCTCGTCTCAACTTCATATTAAACCCCAGTACTACATCAGTCAATTGTTCACCACCCATTCGTTTCTTTTTGCAGACAGAATGCTCCATGCTTATCTCCATTTCAGAGCAGATTTTTTTTCGACTCGTCTATTGAAGTGTCCACCATCTTTTCTCTATTCCGAAAAGAAGATCTCTCAATGGCGTCAGCCTGACAGAACTTTGTTGCAGACCCAGGCCTTTTGTTTAAAGATACTTCTGGGCATCATTGATTTCTGCAAGAATAGTTTCCCAAAGACTCTGAAATAAAAAAAGCGGAAACGACAGTACCGAGTTGAGAATTAAAGATGGATCTGATCTTGTGGTTGCATTTTCTCTTCTTCCGTGAGCTGTTCCAGGACAATGACGACTTTAAATAATTATTTTATCATAACATTTACAGCGTTTGCTCGACTACTCCATCTAGTTGCCACAGCCGTTTAATATTTAGACCGGTCAACTGAATCAACACGTCCTAGCGATGTGTAGATGCAGAAAAGAACGAAAATAACCAAAAAATGTAACAGAGTGAATCACTACAGAAGCTGCATATACGCAAGCAAGATTTAGTGAATGGTTTGTACATGGCACAAATAGAGCTTTTGGGTTGATTTCAAAGATGCGCTTCTGCACACCCAATCGGTGGCCTACCATAAAAGCCTGGCCAATACAGCCATCAATCTGAATCCCATCGTTCTTCAGTTCTCTCTAAATCAGTTAAGAAATTGTCTCGATGAAGCGGAGAAACAACTCCGCCACCTTCACTTCGTTTTCGTCAAATTTTATGTAACGCAAAACCTTACACATCTGGTCCTTGTGAGATACATCAGGAGTGCTATAAAAAAAAATTATGCAAAAATACTTGCTTTTCTTGATCTGATCGATGATTTTCTTTCTCACCTGCTTTGCCAAAATGTTTACAAAGTCATTTTGTAATTTCTGGTGACAGATAAGAAGTAGCAATTTTCTTTCCCAGGATAACGTTCACAAATGTTCACGGAGCACAGGGTCATACTTGGCCAATAAATTTACCAATTCTAAAAAGTTTCCTTTGTTTTCTTGACTTTTTCATCATCATGGATGTCTTCCCGGCGACTTCGCAGTGCCAGGTTCTGCTCAGCGAGAAACCTGATGATGTTCAGCAATCTAGCCAGGATTTCCCGCCATTTTTTAGTTTCTTTCTCAATAAGATTTTGCTCTACTTTGTCAATTACTTTTCCTCCACCAAGGCGGATCTCTAGTTCCTTCATTTGAGGAACGTCTGAGCATGAGATGTGCTAGCTTCATGTTCATATACATTTGGATTTAATTTTCACCAATTCATAAAACCCACTTCAGCAGAAAAACTCGACAGTTCAGTTGAAAACAGTCTGCAGCAGAAGCAAAATAAGGCTTCTATAGAAAGAGAATACATTATCCATGTTCGCAAACTTTTCTCACCATTCCGCAAAACCCGACAGAACCAGTTTTTTGTTAGCTTTCTTACGTCGCCTTTTGTTTTCGTTCCTAGTCACGCTACTTCCTTGAACTCATGATCGAGGTGCGGCACAGCAGCAGATTCCTACCGGACAAGCATAGCACGAATTTCATGATTAATCGCAACAGGCCATAGACCGACATCTGTAAAATCTGTTGCAGTATATGTTTTCGCGCCAGCAGTGTGTTTTCGTGCCGATTCTTCAACTTCACGCGCATCATCATCATTGACAGTTTTTGATGTATCAACGCTGCCAACGACTTCCGAAGTAAGAGTATCAATATTAGCAATAGCAACTTTATCTTCGGTCTCAGCATGATTTTCATTTTTAGTTTCCGCCATTTCGGCCGTAGAAGTATTTTCGATGAGTTTCAACAGTGCGCCTTTATTCTTTTTTGCTTCCTCTTTTTTGCTTTTAACTTTATACGAAATGCCACACCGCTCTCCTTCATTCTCTTCATTACGGTATCTTCTTTGAAAATTCACGTGAATATTCTGAAAAAAATTAAAATAATATTTTATAAATAGCACAGTATTTCTCGCCATAAGCACCACCTTGTGTTGTTTCGTACTAGTACCACAAAGGGTGAGATATCCCCCCCCCCAAAAAAAATCAGTTTTCTGAGATACCTATTCCTAAATATATATATATATTGAGAGAGAGAGAGAGAGAGAGAGAGAGAGAGAGAGAGAGAGAGAGAGAGAGAGAGAGAGAGAGAGACCTGTCACTACCCACCACCCGAAAAAAAGAAACTTATGAGGAACGAGTCTTTCAGTTTATTTTCTACTTCAAATGTTTTATTACGTTTTTGACCAGTTTTCTATTCTGTTGAGTATTTTATTTTCTACTAGCATGGGTGCCCGGCGTTGCCCGGGTGTTTGAAAGTGTGTGTTGAGCAAAAAAAAAAAAAGTGATAGTAGGAAGGCAGGCTCGAACCCGTACCTTGAAGGAGGAAAAGAACGTGAAAAAAAAAGTGACGTCTTTGCTGTTACGACCACTGCCAAACCGGAAGTGACGTAGTCTTAAATTAAGGCTAAACAGTCGAAAAGAGGGGTTGACTTTGGAAAATATCGGCAAAAAAAGCGAACCCTCCCTGTAGAAAAGTGCCCAGTTGATGATGAAGAAATCAATGTTTTTTTAGCCAATTTTTCGGTATTTGTCGTCTGAGGGGTCGAGCTTCAAAACGATACTGATCTTGTGAAAATCCGTCGCCTATGTTGAAAGTTTTAGGCAAACATGCATACATACATACATACATACATTTATACATTTATAGCTCCAATTTTCAACCCAAACCGATTAAAAAGCTTGCCATATCTCTGAATATCCTTTATGTAAAATTTCAAATGTTTAGACCAGAAATTGTCTGAGTAATTTGGTAGAGACCGCAGAGTTCAAAATTATTTTTTAACTTTGTCCCCTATCATGACCCCTGAACATGTATTGTTTTGGGCTCAAATCAAGTTATTAAGTTAGATCCATGTCCAAAGAACCTATATCTAAAATTTCAAGTGTTTAGATCCAAAGTTGTCGGAGGAGTTTGGTAGAGATCCCAAAGGTTAAACCGTTGAACTTTGACCCCTTAACAGTCAAATTTCTGTCCGAAAACCGATCACAAAGATTTTCCCAAATCTCAGTACCCTGTATATCAAATTTCGAGTCTGTAACAAGTACAGAGTAGTTAAAAATTAAAATACGCTTATTATTAGTAGTTATCAGCAGTCAAGTTATTTTTTCTTGCTATGCTATACATTAAATGCGATATTTTATGTTATGTGGTAGCGTAGGTGTATCAGAATTTTTGGGGAATTTTTGACACCTCTAACAAAAAACTGCGAATAAAATATAAAAAACTTGTAATTTCTCTTTTTAAAGTGGGTTGTTTATTTTCTTTATGGAATATACTTCCAAAATAATCTATTAAAGTCGTTTAAAAAATAATAGAAATATTATTTTTTATTTAAAAAACAGCGTTTACAAAGGCCTGCGAGCCTTCATGCAGCCATTTTGTTTACATAATAAAATCAATTGAATTTTACGAGTTAATTTTTTTTCAATTTTTATACTTTAAAAATCTATCAAAATTTTTCTATTGGTTTAATTTTTACGATATTTTCAGGTTCAATGTGAAACTTTATGCTCTTTCCAATAAACCGAATATAATATTCTAGGCAAGGGTTTTTTTAAAATTCACCCCCCTATTTTGAAATGTCTAGTAAAATGCAAATAATTAATTTTCTCACCCCAAATTTATATATCACAAATTGAAGATAAAAGATTAATAAATAAAATAAGCTAATTTAAAACAAGCAAACAAAAAAAATACAGTTATTTACAAATTTACCTGTAAAGTCCAAAGTTTAAAACCTTTTTTTAAAAAAACCATGTGGAATTTTTTTTTTTTTTTAAGTGAAACCTTATAATGTTCTTATACTGCACAGAAAGTTACGACACTTATTTATATTTCATTCAATGTTTTTTTTAGATATTAAAAAAAAAATCACTCCATAAAGAAGTAATAAAATATATTAAATCAAAAACTCATATATTTTCTTATAGAAAAGAAAAACAATCCCTGACTGTTTTTTAAGGCAAAATCTTATAAGTAAAATTTGACTATTTTTTAAATATGGAGACACATATTTCTTCATGCACAAGACTAGACGGCTAACGCGAACGTGTGGTTTTTACTTCCTTCTGTCCATCCATATTTCAAAACAAGAACAAACACTACTTCCGGCGTTTCACTAACACGTAACAATGCTTATGTAATGACAGCTTTTTCAAATAGTTGTTCAAAATAATTCTTTTATTTAAAAAGTACATGGAATTTAAAATATAAATATGGATAAATCCTTAACAATGAAGAATGGAAGTACCCATTAAATAGTATTTTTTATAGGTAAGTGATTTTTTGGAATTTATATATACATATATTTATCGAAGCAAGTTAAAAGTCGTTGATTTTCTTTAAATCTTTTTTTAAAGAAAACCGATTTAAAAAAAACAAATATTGCATAATTTGCTATTAAACCTGTTATTTTTTTTTAATTTGGTCTTTGCTCCTTTAATTGAAAAAAAATTAGGGGTTGAATTACATTTTTCAAGTACTTATAAGCTTGGAAAGATAGGAGGTCAAATTATTCAATTTTTTTTCACGCATTTTTAATGTTGGTTTCTGACACTGCTAGATGTACAGTCGACTTGCTAATTTCGTTTCGCTAAAAATTTCGTTTCATTTTGTACATCTGTTCACGGCCGCCATCTTGCGTACAAATTGAGTGAAGAATGGATGGCTTCAAATTTAAAAAAAAAAAATTATATGCTTTTTTTAACGATAAACTCCACCCCTCACAAAAGTTGAGGTTAATATAGAATAAAAAAAATGGAATGGTAAAACTTTTTTATTATATTTTCTTCAAATCTAGTACAATTTGTATTGTGGCCACTGAAGTTTTCAATTAATTTATGGGGTAGGGGGTTAAATTTCAATTAATTTATGAGGTAGGGGGTTAAATATCAATTAATTTATGGGGTAGGGTTTAAAAAAAATTAAACTTCCAGAAAAAAAAACTTTTCCATAGAAATATCAACAAAAATATTTCAAGAAAATTTTTGCTTCACTGTCCTAAAATGCTAGAATAGCTCGAATATAGATGTTTAAAGATTAAGAAAGGATGATATATATCATTTAATTGGAATTCATTATTGAGATGAATATTATTTATTAATTTTATTTATTGCAGACTATTATCCTCATCTTTTTTAGTTGTTATTTCACGGCGTTTCGGCCAGCTATTGCTCTGGCCTTCATTAGGTGCCAACTGCAACGGGACAGGAACTTTGAATCTCCTAACTGCATTCTCAGCAATTACTGCCATCCATAGTTGCTGTCTCACGTTTTTGTTCAAGTAAGCCTCTGGCTGGCTTTGGGTAGGATTGAAACCGCTATCTTCAGACAATTCTCACTTGGAACCATAGATATTCAACGCCTCTATCAACTGCGCCACGGGCCCCGAAGGGCGATCAAGGTTGGATTTTTTGGTCTTATAAATCCACGTTTATTTATTATCTGATCTTCCATGGTCGGGTCCATACCGAATGGTATATATATTATTTCAATTGGAATTCATTATTGAGATGAGTATTGTTTATTAATTTATTTCTTAGTTGTTGTTTCACGATATTCCGGCCAACTATTCCTCTGGCCTTTGTCAGAAAAATCCAACCTTGATCGCCCTTCGGAGCCCGTGGCGCAATGTATAAAGATGTTGAATCTCTATGTTTCCAAGTGGGAATTGTCTGAAATAGCGGTTTCAATCTTATCCAAAGACGGCCAGAGGCTTACTTGGTCAAAACGTGGTGAGTGGTGAGACGACAACAGCTGTTGGGGGCAGTAATTGCTGAGAATGCAGTTAGCAGATTTGGAGTTCCTATCCCGTCACAGTTACCACCTGACCAAGGCCAGAGGAATAGTTGGCTGAAACATCATGAGACAACTAACCCGGACTTACATTAGGCATCTTTTCATTATACATCAGGGATATCTACATTAATCTCCGTGTGGCATCATCCTGCTTCCCACGTTATCCAGACTCCCGTGACCTCATCTTCCTACGTTATTGTGTTTTGTCTAGAGATAATACGCAGCATCACATATATTAATTAAAGAACGTTAAAATAAAAGATGAGTAGAAAACGAAATTTATTGAAAACAGAAACGAAAATATAAACAAAACGATTTACAGGCACAAAATGGTCAAAGGGAAATAATTAAATTTCTGGTCCTAGTCTTATGCCACGGGTCTAATATTTATACTTTTATAAAATTAAAAGATATATTTCTTTGGTCAAATTAAGATTAAGAAAATCTATATTTACCAAGAATTGCCGTTTTCTGGTTGAGGGTGTTTTTTTTCTTTAGGCTTATCGTTCAGTTTTCGCTTTACGACCAGGATTTCTTTATTCCTTATGTCTTGATCTGAGTTACGATTTGATTGGACGCCCAGGTGCGTCCCTTCTCAGAACGTGTCTTAATCATAACTAAATAGCAAACACAATCAACAACTATTGACGTCCTACGATATCTCTAGCTTTCCCAGTTATTCTTGTACCTTTTCAGTGCAATAAAACGACCGTCACCTTTTTTACTGTTCACTTAACTAAATAGCAAACGCAATCGACAACTATTTATAGTTGTTACTAAAGAATATTCTAGAATCAACTAAAATAGAACACTTTTACTCTAGAACCTCTTTAAAGCGAACAGAAAAGAATATATTTTTATATTCTAATTGTAAAGTAATATTTTTAATATTATATTATATAATAATTTATTATTATTTTTAATTTAGTTATTGTTTATATTTATTTTTATTATATTTTATATTTTATTTTATTATATAATATTTTAAGTATTGTAATATTTTTATAATATTTAATTATATTAATAAATATTATTATTATATTTTATATTTATTATTTATTATATTTGATAACTATATTATTATTTATGTAAGAAATTGTAATTTCTTAATATTTTAAGAGGAAAAAAATGTCCGCTCATGACAATCTTGCTATCCAATTCCCAGGGAGGTCATCCTTTTTATGTGTTTCTTTCTTAATCGTAAAACTGGTTTCTCGTGATCAGTCTTGCAGCTAAGAAAGAGACACAGTGTCAAAGAAAATTGATTGACAAAAGCTGTTGAGTCATGATCCGATTTTTAGCAACTAAGTAGGGCTCATTTGCCACCTAAATACAGGTCTAACTAAATTCTTTGTTTCGAAACCTGTAGACATAGTCCGTGTTGACATCAAGCGTTTGAAGTAGCTGAGTGGGCTTGGCTACTATTTTGAGTAATAATCTGGCAAGTCACTTAACTGAACGAGTGTTTGTAGTTGGAGTTGGTATGTGAGTCTTTCAGTGTACTTTCCGGCATATGTCTCTCCAGGCGACTATACTGGTCAATATTTATGGCTGAACCAGCCAATCATATTTCTGTAAAGAAGAGTAACCTGAATGAACTCATATTCATTACATCAAAATTGTAAATATCTTTTGTAAAAAAAAAAAAAAAAAAATAGATTTTAAACCATTGAGGATATTTTAATTAGAATAGTCTATAGAGTAAATGTGGTATTGTGGTGACTACTGAAGTGAAAGTAATAGGTAAATGATAACATATTTGAGAACCTTATGCCTAATTTCTAAAACGTGTTCTCCCTTTTTGTTTTTTGCAAATAAATTATTCAGAGTGTAGTATCGGTTTTATGGAGCAATTTTAGGTTTTGTTCCATCCAGAGTGCGCCTTTTGAGTAAGCTGGATATCTCCCCCATTATAAGCTGATCTTGTATCTAACCCTGCTATGTTGTTGTATCTGTAACTACCTGCCAGAAAGAAAAAAAAAAAAAAAAAAAGGTCTGTCGCCTCATTCTCTTGTTATCAATCTCATTCAATAATCATCTTGAAATGTACAAAGGAAGAAATAGATAACATTCAAAAAGGGACAAGAGAATACATTTCAATAGAAAATTTAGACGCAAGAAGGAAATGGACAAATTCTAAAACGGAGGGTGGATGTTATAACAGCCGTGTGTCTCTTTTACTAGCTAGGAGTGAAAGAAGTTTTTCCTTGATTATATCCACATTTTCTATTTGTGTTGCACGACTTGCAGCAAATGAAATCAGCACAAACTGATAAAAAGAATTAATTCTCAAGTTATTGAAACTATTCCAATAACTATTTACATTTTTTAAATATTTTTTAAATTCCATTTTCACCCCAAACAAGGGACAGTGACACTTTGATGTAGGGGGTTATTATCAGGGACAGTAGTTGCAGGGATACTATGTAGGGAGTCGAGCAGCAAGATGTATATTCACATTACGCTTGAACTTCTGCGTGTCAGTACATTTGTGAAAACATAAATCCAGAAGGGAGTTCCAGAGTCTAGCAGTTCTAGGGAAGAAACTATTAGAGTAGAAGGCCTTCTTACATCTAGGGATCTCTACTGTGAAGGGGTGGGATTTTTCTGATTGTCAAGTTTGTTCGGGGTATTTACGTCGAGGGAGTACAAGTGTTTGTAGTTCATCAGAGCATCTACCATTAAAATACTTGTAGAACAGGTAGAGGGATGCAACATTTCGTCGATGGGACAGTGGTTGAAGCTTACATGACAGTTCAGGACCTCTCAGGTTGGCGACTCTCTTTTGAACCTTGTCCAGGGGCGAGAGACTAGTAGCAGGTACACCAGTCCAAACGTAACAACAATGATCCACACATGGGCAAATAGTGGCCTTGCAGAGGTACAGGATACTTTCAGGTGTAACTTTCTAGCACGGTAGAGAGAGCCAACCTGCCTTGCAGCGGCCGTGGCAATGCTCTCAATGTAATTGTTCCAACTCATGTTTCCTGTGAACGTTAAGCCGAAGAGTTTAAAAGAAGTACTTTCAGGTAATGTATCTTTAGTCATAGCTATTGGTGGTTGAGAAGGTTTCTTGTAATTATTGAAGGAGACAAGCTTAGTCTTGGCAGTATGGACTATGCCCATCCATTTTTGTCCCCATTCCACTACAGAATAGAAGTGTTTCTGCCATTTCTTTAGATATGTGTTCATTTGTTTTTCCCTTGTGCTTGTTATAGAATATGGTGTCATCAGCAAATATACCCATCTCAGAGACAATTTTATCAGCGAGGTCATTTATGAATATTAGGAATAATAAAGGTCCAAGGATAGACCCCTGAGGTACACCCACATTTATATCATATTGTTTAGATATATGACCGTTGAGGGCTACTTGGATTCTTCTCTTATTTAAGGAGGATTTAATTACGTTATGTATTCGTCCAGTGATACCGTATGATCTGATTTTATTGAGAAGACCATCGTGCCATACCCTGTCAAAAGCCTTAGATATATCTAGGGCTACTGCTCTACCCTCCCCTGCTTTGTCCAGTGTATAGTATATACGTTCAAAGATCACAGTCAGGATATCTGCTGTAGAACGGGCTTGCCTAAATCCATATTGTTGTTTGGTCAAAAGTTTAGCAGCTGTAAAGTGATAGTTAATTAAGGACTCAAATATTTTGGCGAAAAGCGGGAGGAGGCTAATGTGGTGATAATTTAATGGGTCAGTTCTTTCGGCAGAATTCTTATAAACTGGTACCACAGAAGCAGTTTTCCAGCAGTCAGGAAAGCAAGATTCGTTAAGGCATTTGTTGTAAAGTTTGGAGAGGACTGGAGCAGCCTCAGCAGAGCATTTTTTTAATAGCATAGCCGGGATGAGATTGGGTCCACATGCTTTTGAGGTGTCTTGACAACAAAAATGTATTATTATTATTATTATTATTAATCATCATCAACATCATCATCATCATCATCATCATCATCTTCTTCTTGAGAAACAGTTGAACCGCTTGGGAATCAAGTAAACATCACCGTACTCCAAAAGTCAGTTCTGCTTGACATGGCAAGCATCATATGCCAGGTGCTTTCCATCTAATTGACTCTTTGGCTGTGCTCACTAGCTTTGATGTCAAAGCCCGCTCTTGAGTGAAAAAAATCAAAAAACAGTATAAAGCATCATAACTCTGTGAAGTTAACGATGATGATGATGATGATAATAATAATAATAATAACACTAATAATAATAATAATAATTATAATAATAATAATAATAGTCGAGATAGGGTCAAGGAGGATGGAAAGACCGAGGAGAGAGCGTTGACCTCTGCTGGACAAGTGCCAAGAGAACTGGAACCTTGGCAAAGCTTATTGCCACTCGAATTCCAGTGGAGATCAATGGCCGCTGCCAGCGAGAAATCAATGGTAAGTGGCTATTGTGATAATGCAAATTTATTTGCAAATGCTATCGAAAGAGGTGGAGAGTACTGAAAATCTTGGGAGACTTGTTGACATTCTGCTTTCAGGAAACACAACAGGTTGTTTTCAAGGAGAAATCTTTGATGACCTGTGTGAAAGCTCCTTGTGAGTCACAAATTTATAACAATAATAATAATAATAATAATAATAATAATAATAAATCAGAATCAAGGGGAAGATTGAGATTATACAACAGTGAAATTTTAAGGAAATTCCTGAAATATGGAAACTAATCTATGTGAGCTACAAACGTTAAGCGGACATACAGAAACTGCAACAGAAGTAAAAGAAAAATTAGAGGGACATCACATGGAACCCAGAAAACTGGAACCGCAATTTGTAAGTTAACCTCCCTCTCCAAATAGCTTTGTAGTGTCAGGGTTAACTGGCACCACACTAAACAGGCGTGAAGGTTCAAGGAGGATGGAAAGACTGAGGAGAGAAAGTACTAACCAAACCTCCACTGGATGAGTGTGAAGAGGATTGGGAACTTGGGGAGGCTTATTGCCACCCAAATTCCTGTAAATACCAATGATCATTGCCAGCGTGAAGTCAATGACAAGCAACTGTTGCGATAATGCAAATTGTTTTGCAAAGTTTATCGAAAGAGGTGGAGAGTACTGGAAATCTGTAGAGACTTGTTGTCACCCAGACTCTAGGGAACACCACGGGCTGTTGTTAGTGAGTAATCTCTGATGTTGACCTGTGTGAGAACTCCAAGTGAGTACACATAATATATAACGCTAAAATGTCGATTGCAGTGTTTGTTTCAGTAGACAAAGAAAACATTTCTTTGTTTTACTTTTCTTGTCTCATCAGCAGTGTATAATTATCTCCCTTTGTTTTTTTTTTTCGCAAGCAATGTATGATTATCCCCCTTTGATTTTTTGGTAAGCAATGGATAACAGTATCACTGAACAGTTGAAATGTTCAAAGTTACTTTCGAAACCTTT
The DNA here is from genome assembly GCF_053919585.1 of Euprymna scolopes. Taxonomy (NCBI): domain Eukaryota; kingdom Metazoa; phylum Mollusca; class Cephalopoda; order Sepiida; family Sepiolidae; genus Euprymna; species Euprymna scolopes. The sequence goes on from NC_136496.1 coordinate 79,658,641, forward strand.
AAGCAGGGGAATAGAATGTAATTTCTGGCTTGTATTAAAGTTTAAAGGCAAAAGTCAATTATCACGGTTCATTTGTGCTCGTAAACCAACCTGTTTCGCATGCACCACTGCACCATATCAAAGAATATGTAGTCTCGTAAGTCTCGAGTTCAGTTCAGTCAGTCACTTTGTCCACATTGTCGACATGCATGAGGGAGTCTACATTTAATTAAGCTTTTGATTTGGGGGTCACACTTTCTAGCATAAGGAAGCAAAAATATATAAATAAATAAATAAACAAAATAAAAAAAAAGTAGTATAATAACCCCCCCCCCTTTTTTTTTTTTACATATGCCGAAATTACGTAATTTAAAAGAACTTGTTGAGATTAGAATCGTAAACACTTTCTAGCATAAGGAAGCGAAAAAAAAAAATAAAAAAATAAATAAATAAAAATAAAAAATAAATAAAAAATAAATAAAAAATAATAAAATAAGTAGAAAAAATCCAACTGTTTTTTTTGTTTGTTTTTTTACAAATGCCGAAATTACGTAATTTAAAAGAACTTGTTGAGATTAGAATCGTAAACAAGTGATGATTGAATCGCGAAACGATTCCTACAGACGTGTTAAAATGCCAATGGCTATGATTGCTTACACTCTTTCTCTCTCTGCTTCTTTAGAATTCGCTTTCCTCTTCATTTCCGAAAGCTAACGACTTTTTACATGAAGATGTTAAAGCAAAGTGTTTTTCAGCCAACTGAAATCTCTCCAAGCTCCAAAAGGTAATACCTATACGGGAAAATAATAAGCCAGTGAAAAATTGGAAATTTCTATAAAATAGCGAAACCATTCAGACGTCATCAGCCCGGCTAATGAAAAAGAACCCCAAGAACGCATTTTCTACAAACCATCCTATGCCACTCTAAAACGGTTGCGAGAGGAAATTGACTCCACGACGTACAGGTCAGCTTCACGTATACACGCACTACAATAACAACGGTAACGCATACACAAACACGCTACCAATTACTCACATACGCACATATTCACACAATGAACATTTTGACTACGAACATTTACTAGGATAAAATAACTTATTTCATTTTTTATGTAAAATGGTTTCTTATCAATTTTCGTATTTCTCATTTTTCATTCTTAAGACACTGTTTATGTTTTAGGTAGCGCTTGTTACCTGCTGACCCTTCTATTATTTCAAAGTTTCATTTTATTTTATTTTATTTTATTATGCACACATATATATATATACATATATACTAGCATGGGTGCCCGGCGTTGCCCGGGTATTTGGAGGTGTATGCTGAGCAAAAAAAAACAAAAAAAAAAAAAAAACGGTCAATTTTTTAAAACTTTAAGCCGTATTATGACCTCTTAAAATTTATTGTTTTGGGCTCAAATTAAGTTATTAAGTTAGATCCATGTCCAAAGAACCTATATCTAAAATTTCAAGTGCGTAGACCCAAAATTGTTGGAGGAGTTTGGTAGAGTTCTCAAAAGACAAATCGTTGAACTTTGACCCCTTAATCGCCAAATTTCTGGCCGAAACCCTATCACAGCGATTTTCTCAAATCTCAGTACCCTGTATATCAAATTTCGAGTCTGTAGACTAAAAATTGATAGAGTTATTGCGTAGGGAAATGTACACAGACACACACACACAGACACACACACAGACACGTTCACTTTTATAGATATACTAGCATTTCAGCCCGGCGTTGCCCGAGTGTTTGGATGTGTATGTTGAGCAAAAAAAAAAAGTGGTAGTAGGAAGGCAGGCTCGAACCCGTACCGCAATGGAGGAAAAGAACAGGGTAAAACCTAACGTTTATGCTGTTACGACCACCGCCAAACCGGAAGCGACATTTTTTAAAATTAAGGCTAGACAATCTAAAGGAGAGGATAACTTTAAAAAATATCGGCGAAAAAGTGACCCCCCCCTGTAGAAAAGTGCCTAGTTGAAGGGGAAGATATTAATGTTTTTAGCCAATTTTTCGATATTTGTCGTATGAAAGGTCGAACTTTAAAACGATACTGATCTTGGTAAAATCCGTCGCCTCTATTGAAAGTTTAAGGCAGACATGCAAACAGACATACATACATACATACATTTATATAGAGGTAACTAAAAATTAATTAATTAACTAATAAATACCCTTTATGTAAAATTTCAAATATTTAGACCAGAAATTGTCTGAGTAATTTGGAAGAGACCGCAGAGGTCAACTTTTTTTAACTTTGACCCCTATTATGACCCCTTAAAATTTATTGTTTTGTGCTCAAATCAAGTTATTAAGTTAGATCCATGTCCAAGGAACCTATATCTAAAATTTCAAGCGTGTAAACCCAAAATTGTCGGAGGAGTTTGGTAGAGTTCTCAAAGGTCAAATCGTTGAACTTTGATCCCTTAATCGCCAAATTTCTGGCAATCAACGATTTGACCTTTGAGAACTCTATCAAACTCCTCCGACAATTTTATGTCTAAACACTTGAAATTTTGGATATAGGTTCCTTGGGCATGGATCTAACTTAATAACTTTTTGGTTCCTCTTTTGACCATTCTACATTAGATTTTACCTTGGATTATATATATATATATATATATATATATATATATATATATATATTAGTATTGGGACGATTAATTGAAATCGGAATTGGGAATCGGAAAAATTGGAAGATTTGGGGGTATCGGTATCGGAATCAGAAAAACTGATTTCTATTTTCCGATGCCAAAAGATTCTTTTAATTGTCTTTTTTTTATTTGATTTTGTTTAAACCAAAATCTTCCATTCCTGCTAATAATGATAAAATAATAAATATTTATTGATTTTAAAATACCAGTAAAGTAAAATCGATAGATCATCCTCTACAATTGTATTTTGACGTTTAGGAAAATATCTGCATATTTAACATGTTTTTTTACGAAAATCGGGGGGAAATAACAATTTTATAGTTAAATAATTTGAGATTTATAAAGAATCGGAATCGGTAATTATATTGGAATCAGGAATTTAGTATGGAATCGGGAAAAATATTGGAATCGTCCCATCACTAATATATATCCGTTCATTTTCTTCCTTCGTTAAAACAATAACTTTTTACCCCACTTTATAATAAATGCCGGTGTGGATCTTGACTCTATTCAAAGATACTCTAAGATAGCCTCTACTAAAACACCACAGACATTTCCACGTAGGATGAAATCTGCCACAAAGGAATTATTTGTTCAGTGGATCTAATCAGTTGTTTTTTTTTTTTTTTTTTTTTTTTTTACTAAAGGGTCACGACTTATTAAGGCCCACAGACCATTCGAGGATAAGGGACCAATAAGTGTCAGGTAAGCGGTAGGACAACACCGTGATGCTTGGTAATGATAGTGAAAGTTTAGATTATTTAAGGCTCAACAAAAATTTGTTTATATTAACCTTGAAAACAGCAATGTTGTAGTCAGCCAGGGAGAAGCACTGTCGTATTGCATTGTGTTCCACAAATGGATAGTTCCATGACAGAAACTTTGCTCAAGGAAGGTTGAAGAGAGAGAGAGAGAGAGAGAGAGAGAGAGAGAGAGAGAGAGAGAGATGGTAAAGTTAAAAATATTTCAGTTCTGAATTTTTGGGATGAGCTGATTGTTTATATTATTTGTTTTAATTGAACTTCCTGATAAACCACCCCCTTAAATAAGACACTTCATCAAATCTCCATTACTAACGATTACTACGATATCATCCCATTGATTACTGTACATGCAATAACCCTTATCCCCGAGTGGCTTCCGGGCCTTGATAAGTGGTGACTACCATGTAAAAAAAAAAAAAAAAAAAAGAACTAGTGTTCTCATCTTGAGTGTTATTCGTGTAACGTTTCTAAGGCTACATCGACCGAAACGTTGCATAAATAACACTCAAGATGAGAACAATAGTCCGAATAAAACAAGTAATATTAATAATATTTGTTTTAAAGCTTGAAAAGGAAGAAGAAAAACAAACTGTACGCATGATCCACAAAGAAAACAATTATAAACGAAATTTCATATAATTAGTTATAAGACAAAAATAAGTGATTTTTAAACTTTGTTTTAGTTCTTATAATTAGCCGGGTAAGCAATGACCTAGACTTATGAAAACGAAACTTTTTGTTGGGCTCGCATACTATATGCTATCAGATTGACTGCATGAGGAGGGGGGAAAAAACAAACAAATAGCGCATGCACAATAATTAGTGTGTTAGCGGAAGTAAGCGTCCTTTAGAATGGTTGAAATGAAAATATTGGAAAACTGAGCATTGCTGTTTTTTTTTTTTTAAATTATTATTATTATTATTATTATTATTATTATTATTATTATTATTATTATTATTATTATTACTATTATTATTATTAATATTATTATTAATATCATTATTAATATTATTATTATTATTATTATTAATATTATTATTATTAATATTATTATTATTATTAAATGAAAAATGAAAATTATTTTTATTTAATTTTCATGAAATCAATGGTAAGCGGCTGTTGCGATAACGCAAATTCTTTTGCAAAGGTTATCAAAAGAGGTGGAGAATACTGGAAATCTGGGGAGACTTGTCACTCAGACCTCAGCTGTTCTCAAAGAGCAATGATGGTTTGTGTGTCTACTCCTAGTGAGTAAATAATAATAATTAAATACAACATTACTTTAGTTTCTATTTTGACCTTACGAAACAATGCTTTCAAGGATGTGCTTATTTCTATTCAAATTCACATCTTTTAGAATGTTTGAAACAATCATCTTTAAAAGCTAAGACAATCGAACGACTAAATTGCAACCCATCAAAGCATCATCATTCCACGTTAAAACAATGCTTACTATTCACATCAACACATTCGAGCAGCTTTGATCCCAGCAAAACCTCCGCTGAAAAAAAAAAAAATAATAATACAAAAAGAGACACCAAGCATCCGCATCGCACACATTAACCAGCCTTATGGAAAGAAAGAAACAAAAAAAAACATCATTCAACTGATCAAAAAGTCGTTGTAAACAAGAGGGCAATTTAGTAGCACAACTTGCTTGCTAGTCACACAAAGATCTAACTACGCAACAAACTTTTCGCTTTCATAAAGTGAGCCCAAGAGACGTTTTACTCAAAATAGAAACCTTAGAAAACATCCGCAAACATCTTTCTCACAAGGAATGTTTTAACCATTTGTATTATTTTTGTCATTTTGATCGCGTTGCTGATCAAAAATGTTTAACATAGCGCGAACGCGCGTATGCAAATGTATGCGAAATGATGCTACCGATAGAAAAAAAGAAAGACTTTAAAAAGTAGATCACGTTAGAGACAAGTATAAGGTTCAAGATCACGTTCAAATCGATCACATGAGGGACGTCACAGCGGTAACGAGAGAATGAGGAAATAAACATCGTTGTACAACAAAACAAGCGAGTTGAAGTTCTTTCCTATTCTTTGTCCACTTTGCGACTGAGGCTACAACCAACGTGTTAAATAACGTTATAAATGGACTTAAAAGTTGTTTTACAGTTGAAATCCTTAATTTCAGTTGAAGTCACAACTGTAAAGCAAGTATTCAGTTTATAATGAAAGTTTAATACTGAAATCTGGGCTGATGCATCTACCACTAATTTCTCCCTCTTAGATAGGATCCCAAAAAGAGTCTTGAATCTAATAGGTCGAGCATTATTGACCAAGCTCTAACCCCTACCCTATAGCCGTAATGCTACATACTTGTGTCCGTTTTACAATTACTTTAATGGAATGTGATCTGATGGACTCATAGTACTTGTTCTCCCCACGGCATACATGACTAACATGACAAGCAGCAAAATTCAACCCCTTCATTGTTATGTCTCCGAAAAACCTTCTACTATAATAGTTTAATTTCTTGAACAGTTAGACTTTGGAATTCCCTCCCTGTTTCCGGCTTACTTATACGCAGAAGTATAAATGTAATGTGAACAAATACCTTGCTGCCCAACTCTCTACAGTTCCCTGTAGACATGATCTCAAATAGTAGCCCTTCATGTCCAAGTAGTAATACGCCTTGTTCGGGGGTGGAGAAGAGTTTAAAAAAATGCCCATCACCAACGTATAAATATGTAGCAATTACATAACCGGGATTTACTTCCTTTCCTATTCACACGCAATCTCTTGCATAATGATTAGTTGTGGTTTGGTTGGCTTAAACAAACTTGCGTAGAAATACACTGGACAATTTGAACAGTTCCGCACATGTATGCAATTTTCAGCCATTTGTGTTTCCGTCTACCTCGTTGTCAAGAAGATACAATTCAGTTCCTGAACAAGATCCTGTGCAAATGAGACATATTCTTGTTCTTTACCAGGAGACGGAAAGACGAGATGGAACTCCAGGACTCAATAGTCTCTGTTTAGCTTCAGCCTGCCTGCCGAACAAACTTGCCTTACATGCTTATGTTTCTGTTTAAACGAAACGTGAAATAAGGTTGATTTTATTGGAATGAAGATGTTTGTATTTTATTTGGAACCTGCTGACCACATTTTCTTCTTCAACTCAGGCAGACAGCTCGGCCAGATGACTATAGACACGGCCGACACAACAAAATGGCGATCTCACATCTCCGGCAACCGACTCTTCAACTCACACCAACATTTTACAATAAATATGATGAAAATTACTTTTGCAAATATCGTTTTCTAAACGTGAAAACTGATATAATAATCTGTATTAAAAAATTAAGATTTTTATAAACTCGTGAGATTTCCATTTATTTTTTTCATTTGTACCATTTTTTTCCTATTTATTTATTTGCAATTTTTTCTTTTTTACCTGCGCCATTTTTATCTAAATTAATCACACACGCACACATACTGAGCCGGCTGAAATATACAGAGACCTTCCAAAGGATGAACCTTAAAGAGTGAGACCAACATCAGCGTGCAAAGTATTTTCTGGGGGAACTCTCTCAGGAATACATAGACAAAGAAGGTTCCTTGGACTGGTTCAGGAGGGGAGCCCTTCACCACAATCAGGAAAAGGTTATGATGGCTGTTCAAGATCAGGGATTGATGACCAATGCATTCAAGAAGATGGCAGGTATCAGTAATGACAACAAATGCAGGTTCTGCCATACAGAATTTGAAAGTGTGAGTCATCTGATATCAAGTTGCAAGGTTCTTTTGCGGGGACGGCCACTATACAGCAAGACATGATGAAGTATGTAAGTACCTCCACTGGACCATCTGTAAAAAATTAAACATCCAATGTAGCAGCAAATCTTGGGAACATCAACCTGAAAGAACAGTTGGAAATGGCTTATATACCATACATTACGATCATGTAATCCCTACAGCCACCTACATTGAAAATGCTGCTGTCAAACCTGACATACTTATATGGAATAAGTCAGAGAAAGTTGCAACCTTGGTTGAAATGAGTGTCCCTAATGATGGAGGTCTGAACAGAGCTGAAGGAGAGAAACAGACCAAATATCGTCTCATGTATGATATGAAAAGAAACTGGAATCTTAGGGAGATATCAATCATACCAGTTATTATAGGTGGCACAGGGCTTATGAAGAAGAACCTAAAGTCCTACCTAACTAATATTCCTGGTGAACCAAGTGCAAAAGAGATCCAGACAATTGCACTTAAGGTAACAGCAAGGATACTAAAAAGCGCTCTCGGTTGGTTTCAATAAAAAGCAGAAGAATGTTGGCAGCTGGTTTGGCTGCCTCATACCCAGCATTACAATCTTCAAAGGAAGAAAATGAAAAAAAAAAATTACATTACTCTGAACATTTCTACAAAAATAGTGAATTTCTTACGTACGATGTGTTCACTATGACGTGGTGATCTTCACGAATTTGACGTGAAACATCCACAGAGACCTTGCGCCGAACACTGCAAAATAGTGGCATGCCAAAGTTTGTAGAATATTTTTTCTGATGATACACTATTTGAAATTACCGCAACACGAAACTTTAACATAACTACAACGTCAAAACACTTAAATCCAATTCCGCCAGTCTTCCACCCAATGAGTAACACACAATAACAAATGTGACACTATCAGCCTGTCACTGGTGTGTGACCGACCCACGTGTTACACTAAATGTCTTAGAAACGGTCTCATGATGATGTGGCGATGGGCCAGTTATTAGGGTCTGAGTATCAAGAGAAAAAACATACCTGAGATGTTGGATGTGGCTGTGTGGCTCTTTCTTCTCCTAGGAAAACGTCTTGATCTCTGATGGCCTTTTGGCTGGAACCTTCCTTGTCTTCAGGGCTGCTCCATTCGACTTAAGACATTTATGACAGACACAAAAAACACGCAACACGGGTCGCAATATATATGAGAAATTTATAAAATATATACAATATATATATTACAATATTAATATACAATTTACAGATTATACAATTGGTTTTCACCATTACTTCTTTAAAACTAACTAAACTTAACTAGTGTTGAGGGAAAGGGGAGCCCCCCCTCTCTCGTTCTCAGAAAGGGAAAATAACACATGCTTACCCCATGCTGTCTGGACGAAAAAGAGGTCGATAAAAGGAAGAGAATTATAACATTGCATTCTGGTTGTTATGTATCCCTCCGCCTACGACCAAATCACGGGCATGCAGGGGAATGGTGTTAACAACCATTAAAACCGGGGCACTAAGATTTAGTGCCACACAAAGACATTCTTTCCGCTAGTCTTCAACCCAATGAGTAACGCACAATAACAAATGTGATACTATCAGCCTGTCACTGGTGTGTGACCGACCCACGTGTCACACTAAATGTCTTAGAAACGGTCCCATGATGATGTAACGATGGGCCAGTTATTAGGGTCTTTCAAGTGTGGTTTCTGAGTGGGGTGTATTTGGAGTGGGGTCTTGCCACTTGGACTTAGGGTTAGTGGTAGGGTAAGTACTTCTTTTATCATCATTTCAGTATCGATTTAATCGAAGTAAAGCTTCATACAGTTAGTCATTTTAGTTTTAATTTGACAATGTGGTGTGATTTCTGGCCTCAGTAGCTGTCCTTTTGGAAAATCTTTGTGTATAACCAAAAACCACACCAACATTTAATATGAACTGAAGTAAAGATTCATTGCTTTAACGAAGGAAGAAAATGGAGGCTATATATGGAACATGTATGCATAATAAAATGAAACATTGAAATAACAGAAGGGGCAGCAGGTAACAAATGGTACTTAAAACATAAATCGAGTTTTATAAATGAAAAAAAAAAAAAAAAAAAAACCAACAAAAAAACCAACAACAACGAAATTTTATACTAAAATACAAGGAAATGAATATACAAGTTATGTTTCAATAATAAATATGTTTATAGTTCAACACGTTTTTAGGTAAAGAGTTTGAGTGGATAGAAGTTACAAGTCTAAATGTTCATTAAGAGCCAGGTACGTCCAAGGATTGAATACTGTTGCCACATCTGGGCAGGAGCTGCTAGAAAGGACTTGTCCTGCCTTGATAGAGTTCAAAATAGACTTCGTAGCCTCGTAGGAGATGTCCTTTTCTCCTCCTTGCAACCTCTATCTCACAGAAGAGATGTTGCGAGTTTGTCTCTGATGTATCGTTATTTTCATGGAAAGTGTTCAACTGAGCTTCAATCTATGGTCCCCCCTCGCCAAACTTTCACAAGAAACACTCGTCTAGCTGTAAACACTATCAATAATTTTCCCCACTCTTTATCTGTGCCTAAACCTAAACGTAGATTCCATGAACAAAGCTTCTTTCTTAGAACTGCACGCCTGTGGAATTGTCTTCCGTTTTCCTGCTTTCCGGCTGACTACAATATGGATGTGTTCAAGTCTAAAGTAAATAAGTTCTTGATGAGCCGTTCCATATAAGTTATTAAATTTACCAAATTTTCATTACTAATGATTACTATATTGACCAATTTCTACTGTACACTCTTTAACCCTTATCCTTGAGTGGCCTCTGGGCCTTGATAATGTGGTGATGCCTTTGTAAAAAAAAAAAAAAATGTGCGTATTTGAATATTTGGTAGCGTGACATGTGTGTGCATTATCTTTGTTCTTGTAGTGCGTGCGTAGATGAAGCTAGACTGTGGGTTGTAGAATCCTTTCCCTTTCGCCACTCCCGACCGTAGAGGGGCACAGGATAGATTGTATTAGAGAATACGTCTTTGGGTCCCTTTTCGTTGGGCCGGATGATGACGTCTCTCATTTTGTTTGTTTGTCTCTCGGCTTTATAGGAATTTCCAATATCGCACCGGCTTATTATTTTCGCGTATAGGTGCTGTTTTCTGGAGCTTGGAGAGATTTCAATTTGTTGAAAACACTTCGTTTTAACGCCTTCATGCTAAAAATTGTTAGCTTTCGAAAGTGTTAGCGAATTCTAACGAAAAGGAAAAAGAGTGTAAGCAATTGTAGCTTTTATTTATACAAAAAAAAAAACAAAAAAAAAACAAAACAAAAAAAACTTTACAATTTTACAACATTTTTTTCCAGAAAACAATTATATAAAATATGCACAGCTCTTTGAATGTGACATGAGGCCAAACTGGGTAGGTGGGGGAAAGGGGTGGCGGGGTTCGTCCACTTGGTCTATTCCTTACAACTAGTTGCAATCACCACAGTACCGCATTCACTCTATGGACCTAATCTATTTAAAATATCCCAGATGAGATGAATCAATTTACAATATATACATTTTTTTTTTAAATGATACAATGATGAAGTATGAGGCATGGTGTGTATGATGTATGAGGATAATGGTTGGGGGTAATGAGAGCCTTAAAACACCCCCAAATAAAGGAAAACAACAGTAATGAAAATAAACAAACCAAATAAAATGTTTAGTTATGATGTGTTAGCGAGGACCCACCCTATCTATCTAGTTTTGAAATGCTTGTTTTCAGGTTCTCGCGGAAAACAAGGGCGTCTTTCCCCAAGAACGATTGGGTAAAAACTACGGGCAAAATAACAGGGTTGGAATCATGGGGATGTTTGGTGACCTCCAAGAAATGTAGCATAAGGCTGGGTTGGGATCCAAAATAAACTCACCGGGGCTGGGTTTCTTTGGAGATATTCTAGCACCTGAAAAATAAAGAATTGGGCCGTTTGTATTTTTAGCGCAGGTAGAAATCATTTTGCGATTCAATCACAACAAGGAATAACACGAATAGTGAAAAAAAATTCTGACCCCCCCCCCAAAAAAAAACAAACAGTTTCAGAACGTTAAAATTATACAGAACGGTAGATAATTAAATTCAACTGCGTTTGGTATAAATTATTTATGTATTTATTTTTTACGATTTCTCGATTGTTAACTATACTGCAATTTTACTCTAAGTTGAACTTATTTTTCTGTCATTGCACAACGAAACTTATTCAAAGAAAGATGTCGCTTTTGGATTTCTTTACACTCCCACTTAACTTCACACTCTCATCGGTTAAAAAAGTAAATAAAGCAGTTTCTTTTTTTCCTTTACACCCCCCCCTAAAAAAGAAGAAAATTATTATGCTCCAATAGAAAGAATAATCATAAAACGTAAAAATAACTTTAATGCCTTTTATTCCGCCCTCTTCTAGCATGTGTCTCTATAATTTCTTTCTTTCGAAAAGCGACCACCCAAAGTGTGCAACTTTCAAATCCAAAGAAACACGCGCTGAGCGGGTAATTACCTCCCTTGTCTAATCCATGTCGCCCAGAAATAGAAAAGGGGAAAAATAAAATAGATAAAAAAAACAAAAACAAAAAAAAAAAAAAAAACATTTCAAACGATAGAAAGAAAAATAAAACACTACATGCTTTTTTTTTCTATTTTTTTTGTGTGTATCACTAAAACATGTGATTCTTTCTTGTTGTAAAAGTAATTTATACACGTTCCTTTTTAAAATCTCATTTTTTTCTTTCTGCAACTTCGAAGATTTTTTTGTCATCTTGAAAACTTAGAAAAAAAAAAAGAAAAATGAACGAAAAACAATAATGTCTTCTTTGCTGTTTTTTTCCTCTCCAGTATTGAACCTTTTGCACTTCTGGCTTTTCAGTTCTTTTTTCTTTTCTGAAATATCAGAAGATGAAGTGTAGTATCTGTTCTTATACTACACTTTATCTTTGCTGTCCTCGGTCAGTGATTAAGAAATCCGGAGGGCCCTTTCTTTGAGGGAACTTTTGTCTAACCCTGCCGCCATGGGGGAAGCAATTAAATAGGAACAATTGGCTTTGGCGCTCGTAAACATTGGCGCGGTCCTTTTACATCTTTCTGATGTTGAACTCTTTTGCTGTATTTAAATAGGTCCTGGATATGACCTTAAACTATATCCGATAGTGAAGCCCCAGCTTGCAGGCTTTGGGGAGTGTAATTGCTATTGCTCCCAGGTCCACTCTGACCCGGAGTGGTAGTACCTTAGGATCCCAATGGGGTAAATAGAAAATGACTTGAAAAAAAAAATTCTATTAAAAAGTTTCCTTCAAAATAATTGGATTCGGTATTAAATAACCTGAAAAGGGTTGATATGCCGTAAAACAAAAACAACCAACCAACCAACCAACGATATTTAAATAATTTGACCCTTATCAGGTATAACATGACACTCAGGCTGCTTTGACCGACTTCATACTTAACTGGAAGATTCCATGTAGCAACCATACTGACATTTGTTGCCTCTCAGAGAACAGCCTCAGCAAGGTTGTTTGGTCACAGAAAGCCAATCAGACATATGGGCATATTAATTTCGATTAGATCAATGAAGGACTACACCCAACATCTTTTTTAAAAACTCAGTTTCATCGCTAACAAGGCATATTACCACTATTTGGGACCAGGGGACTGTGGAGAGTTGAGTAACAAGATGTCTGTTCACATTACATTTAAACTTCTGCATGTAAGGAGACAGGGAGGGAATTCCAAAGCCTAGCAGTTCGAGGTAAGAAACTATTTGAATAGAAGACTTTCCAGCAGTTAGGGACTTCAATGAGGCATGGGATTTTGTTGCTTGTTGGATTGGTTGGGAATTGCAAGCCAAGCAGAGAGCTTCCAGGCATTCACAAAGTAAGCTGTCCTCTCTCCTACACATGTCAACTTAACATTGGGCATGGCTCTTTTCTCTTGGAGATATACTATCCTGAGAAAAAAACTTTTGGCAACCAACGCGCATTATTATTAATTCTTTCGTCACTGTTTTTAATTTATGTCAGTTATTTATTAATATATCATTTGTAGTTTATAGACTGACCTTGGTTTCCTTTTATTTGCCGACCCTTGTGCTAGAGATTATTATAGGAGTTCATCTTACAGTTTATGTCAAGATTTATATAAAATTATAATCTATAAAATTGATGACCTATAATAAACAAAGCAAAAAAAAAAAAAAAAAAATCGAACAAACAAACAAACAAACAAACAAGCAAACAAACAAACAAACAAAAAGCAGAAAACAATCCAAACTTTTTGGCAAAAAACTCAACGAACAAGAATCTCATAAAAGAACAACAGTAAAAAAAAACAAACAAAAAAAAATCAGCAAAAAAAAACAAAAACAAACAAAAAAAAAAACAACCCCGAACAAATGCACTAACAAAAATATATTTCTCACTGAAGAATATTATAAAATATTTTTTCATATTATTTGGATTCTTCATATTACTGTTTTGTGTTATTTTCACAACGTTTCGGTCGATGTAACCTCCGATCTTCTTCAGGTATATTTTGTTAAACTCAAGAATCTGTTGGTTGAACTCAGGAATCAGCACGGAATTTTAAACAGAACCCTATATTTAATCCATGCTTGACCGAGTAGACGTCCTAAGTAACTTGCAATTGCATTTTGAGTGTCGTTAACAAATCGCTATATTGAGACCACCGGTGCTCCTGGGTTTTCACGTTCTCACTGCCTCCATGCAGAGAAATTAAAATCAGTGAAAGCAGAGTTTAGCCATATGGTGCAGCTGGGAATTATGCACCATTTATTTAGTCCGTGGTCTTCGCCTTTAGTTATGAAGCAATCTGAAGGTTGGTATCGGTCTGGGGACTATCAATGACTGCATGCCATGATTGTAACTGATAGTTATCCAATCCTATATATATATACAGGATTTCGCTTTCTCTACTACATCGTTATAAGACCTTTTTTCCAAACTGGATTTGGTTAAGGCTTACCACCCGGCTAATATACCCGAAACTCTGGTATCAACTCTATTTGAAGCATTCAAATTCCTTATTTTGTCTTTTAGTTTGCGAAACGCATGTAATAACTTCCAACGTTTCATGAATGAGGTATAGTGCAATATCTATGACGTCTCTGATTTTGTTTGTTCGTCTCCTGGCTTTATAGGAATTTCCAATTTCGCACTGGCTTATTATTTTCGCGTATAGGTGTTGCTTTCTGGAGTTTGGAGAGATTTCAATTGGTTGAAAATTACTTTGCTTTAATGCCTTCATGCTAAAAGTTGTTAGATTTCGGAAGTGTTAGCGAATTCTAACGAAAAGGAGAAAGAAAGAGTGTAAGCAATCGTAGCTTTTATTTATACCAAAAAAACTTTACAATTTTATATAATTTTTTCCAGAAAAAATTATATAAAATATGTACAGCCCTTTGTCTACAATTATATAGATAACATTCCCGTAGCAAGTACCTCACCGAAAGAAACATGTCACTCATTTCCGCCTACTGTTCGAATGATTTCAGCCATACCAGGTAAAGATGAATCCTGGGAAATGTGTTCCTGGTGCTTTGTTACATGTTTTCTTGGGTCACATTATCATCCCTGAAAGTATAGCTCCTTTTTACCTGAAAAGAAGAAGACCTTAAACTACCGACTTCACTTTTCAACTAAGGTACTTTGTTGGTGTGCTGAATTATTACAGACGTTTTATTCGACACTGTGATGATCTCGTCTTCTCTTTCCAACCTGCGACATAACAGGAAGAAGCAAAACGAGCATATTTTGCTGAATGAGAATCAGTTGAAAGCTTAAAAAACAAACAAACAAACAAACAAACAAACAAACAAACAAACTTACAAACACATTTTTACTAACACATCCCATGTCTAATTCCTAGTTTTGTCTGCTATAGGTGTTATATTTCCATTAACCAAAATAAATTAAGGACGGCACAATCACGTTGACACACCTGTTCTCGCCAGATCACCGAAGTTAAGCAACGTCGAGCTAGGCCAGTAGCAGATGGGTGACCATTTGGGAAGGCTAGGCGATGTACACTTGTGCCCGATATTATTCATACCCCCCCTTGAAAATTGAGTTTATTAGGTGTAACTTTGTAAGAATTTATTGTTTACGCCCATATTGATACATATTCTTAATAAACCTCTTCTGATCATTTTCGTCATTTTAAAATCTCGGGATACTTGTAATAAAAGAAATATACAGCTATTTATAAAATCTGCAATGTTAAAAAATGATCATACCTCCTTATTTTTTCAGTATTAATCGAGTTTCTGACTGTTTGTTTCCTGTTTGATTCTTATTTTGAATGCTTTTATACAACCTTTGATTAATTTCATTTCGTTTTTTGCATTTTTCAGAAATTAAAATGATATCAACTGAAAACCAATAAAAGAATAAAAATTATTAGAATGGGGAAGAAAAAAGAGCTTAGTAATGATCTTAGGACTAAAATTGTGAATTCACATAAGGATGATTTAGGTTACAAGTCAATTTCCAAGAAATTTGAGGTCCCTACAGCAACAGTACAGAGCATCATCAAAAAATTCCAGAGCCACCACACAACAAACAACTTGATTGGTAGAGGAAGGAAAAGGAAACTGTCTGCTAGAGCCACCAGGAATATTGTAAGAAGTGTTAATGCAAATCCATCCACCACTACTAAGGACATTTTAGAAAATCTGGAGTCTTCTGGCATAAAAATATCAAGGCAAACATTGCAAAGGACTCTGCATGAAAATGGTCTGAAAGGAAGAAGACCAAGAAGGACTCCATTGCACACCGGAAAACACCTTGCAGCACGTCTAAAGTTTGCTAGGACCCATGTGAATTCTCCAGAGTCCGTTTTCTCAAGTATTTTGGGGACTGACGAAACAAAAATTGAATTGTTTGGCCATATGGATGCTTCTTACGTTTGGAGGAAGAAAGGAGAAGCTTACAACCCAAAGAACACCACACCCACGGTGAAACATGGTGGTGGTAGCCTAATATTTTGGGGTTCCTTTTCGGCTAGTGGTCCAGGTAGTTTGGTCAAGATAGATGGAACCATGAAGAAGGAGCAATATTTGGAGATACTCTAGAAAAACATTAGACAGGATGCGGAGAAGCTCCATTTAAGACCAAACTGGGTCCTTCAACAGGATAATGATCCAAAACATACTGCCAAAATAGTCAAGAAATGGTTTGAGGATAATCAAATTAATGTTTTGGAATGGCCTAGCCAGAGTTCCGACCTGAACCCTATCGAAAACCTCTGGCGCATATTAAAAACTGAGGTTAAAAAGCGGAAACCTAGAAATTTGAGGGATTTGGAGAACTACTGCATTGAAGAATGGTCAAAAATCAGTGTTGATGCTTGTAAAAACCTTGTTGATAAATATCCAAAACGGTTACAGGCAGTTATTAAGAATAAAGGGCATGCTATTGACTATTATTAAGAGAGGTATGAATAATTTTGAACTAGTGCCATTATTGTTTTTCTTTGTATAATGTTTCAAACTTGCATAATTTATTTATTTGTTGAGTTTAAATTAAATGCTTAACCCCAAACAAGGCACAGTGCCACTTTGAAGCAGGGGGCTACTATTAGGGAATTAATTAGCCGGGTAATTATGAAGGGAGAAGAGTAGAAAGATGTTTGTTAACATTACACTTGAACTTCTGCATATCATTGCAGTTGGGAAAGCAGAATCCCGGAAGGGAGTTCCAAAGACCCGCAGTTCTGGGGAAGAAACTATTGGAGTAAAAGGCTTTCTTGCACCTAGGGATCTCCACTGTAAAGGGATGAGACTTAGTAGCTTGTCAGGTATGTCGGGGGTAGTTACGTCGGGGAGGTACAAGTGTTTGCAGTTCGTCAGAGCATTCACCATTAAAGTATTTGTAGAACAGGCAGAGGGATGCAACATCTCGTCGATGGGACAGAGGTTGAAGCCTAGATGACAGTTCAGGACCTATCAGGTTGGCGACTCTGTTTTGAACCCTGTCCAGGAGCGAGAGACAAGCAGCAGATGCACCAGCCCAGATGTGACAACAGTACTCCATACATGGGCGAATTGTTGCCTTATAGAGGTATAGGATACTGGCAGGCGTAAGTAGTTTTCTAGCACGGTAGAGGGAGCCAACCTTCCTTGCAGCAGCCTTGGCAATGCTCTCAATGTATCTATTCCAGTTCATATTCCCTGTAAACGTTAGGCCGAGGAGTTTAAAAGAAGTACTTTCAGGCAATGTGTTCTTGGCCATTGCTATTGGTGGTAGAGAAGGTTTCTTGTAGTTATTGAAGGAAACAAGCTTAGTCTTAGCAGCATTGAATGAGACCAACCATTTTTGTCCCCATTCCACTACGGATTGGAGGTCATCCTCTAGTGTTTCTGCCATTTTCTTGGATATGTGTTCATTTGTTTTCCCCTCATATCTGTTATAGAGAGTGGTGTCATCGGCAAATATACCCATCTCCGAAACAATATTATCAGGGAGGTCGTTTATGAATATCAGGAACAATAGAGGTCCAAGGATAGACCCCTGAGGCACTCCCGCATTTATGTCATGTTGTTTGGATGTACGTCCGTTGAGGACAACTTTGATTTTTCTATTACTTAAGAAGGATTTAATTACGTTATGAATTCTTCCAGTGATTCCATATGATCTAATTTTCCTTAGAAGACCATCGTGCCATACCCTGTCAAAAGCCTTAGATATATCAAGGGCCACCGCTCTACCCTCCCCTGTTTTATCCAATGAACGGTATATACGTTCAGAAACTACAGTTAAGATATCTGCTGTTGAACGGGCTTGCCTGAATCCATATTGTTTGTCAGTCAGGAGTTTAGCAGCTGTTAGGTGCTGGACTAGGACTTGATTAACTAAGGACTCAAATATTTTGGCGAAAAGCGGGAGGAGGCTAATGGGGCGATAATTTAGTGGGTCAGTTCTTTCACCAGAATTCTTGAAGACTGGTACCACAGAGGCGGTTTTCCAGCAGTCGGGAAAACAAGAT
This sequence comes from Euprymna scolopes, assembly GCF_053919585.1. Lineage (NCBI taxonomy): Eukaryota > Metazoa > Mollusca > Cephalopoda > Sepiida > Sepiolidae > Euprymna > Euprymna scolopes. The sequence goes on from NC_136496.1 coordinate 79,676,794, forward strand.
TCGTTAAGGCATTTATTGTAAAGTTTGGACAGAACTGGAGCAACCTCGGCAGAGCATTTTTTTAATAGCACAGCCGGGATGAGATCTGGTCCACATGCTTTAGAAGTGTCTAGGTTTTTTATAATAGCATGTACCTGAGAAGGGGTGATTTTCAAATCGTCAAGTGTGGCGTCTGTTCGCAGAGGAAAATCAGGGAGTGAGTGGTGTACCGAGTTCAGTGTGGAGTTTGAGGCAAACCGACTGGCAAGCAGATTAGCCTTGTCAGTTGCCGTGCAAGCAACCTCATGGTTGTTTGTTAGTGGGGGAATAATTGACTGTCCATTATTAACTACGCTGTTGTAGATTTTCCAAAAATCCCGGGTTCCTAATTTCTGTGCTTCGATGCGCTTTCTGGTGGTTTCAGAGTAATCTGACTTAGCTGTGTCTATCACTCTCTTACAATTATTTCTAGCTTCTATAAACTTCTGTTTATTTGAGCTGGACTTATGTCGGTTGAATCTGCGGAACGCATGCTGCCTTTGACAAATGGCAGCTGCACAAGCAGAAGTAAACCATTGGGGGGAGTGGGGCTTGCTATAGTATTTCCGTGTGGGAACATGTGCTTCAATAGCAGTTTTGAACCATTCAGTTGTCTCATTTGCACACTGTTCCGCTGGAAGAGTAAAGATATTTTGCCATGGGCATCTCTGATGAGCTCCCTGATGGCTTCCCAATCAGCCTTTTTGTAATACCTCGTTGTTTTGAGTAGTGGGTCTTCAGTTTTAGGGCGAGAATTTAGGCTGATTTCTACCATTATCACAGCGTGATCAGCATTCCCGAGTGGGCTATGGGCATTTGTTGTACAGTCATAGGGAACCGTTGTCAGGAAGAGATCTAGAAGTGAGGCATGTTGATCGTGCTGGTCTGGGAAACGTGTCGGAAATGTAACCAATTGAGATAGGGAATGAGATATAGAGAAGCTATATGTGGCGCTACCAGCTACGTCTGTGTGATTTGAGAATCCTAGCCAGTTACTGTGGTGGACATTGAAGTCACCAAATACATGTATTTGTGTGCTAGTATCGAGGGAGAGTGCTATATCTATGCTGTCTGAGACTTTGTTTATTAGGGTACAGTCTTGGTTTGAGGGAGAGCGGTAGAGAAAATACAAGTAGCTAATATTGTGTTGCATATTTAGTCTGAAGCACATAAAGGCCTGGCCCTCTGATTCTAGTTTTATTTCTCTAGTTAGGGGGAGGGTGTTTCGAATATAGACTCCAAGTCCATGCATATGTCTGTCCGAGTCCTTACGGTAGAGTGGGAGATAACCAGGCATGTTAAAGTGGTTAGAGGGAATGGAGGAGTGAAGGTTAGTTTCACTTAATGCTAAGATATCCGGGGTGTTTACAAGGAGAAATGACTCAACATCATCTAAGTTAGTTCTAAGCCCGCGGATATTAGTAAATGCAAGCCTCAAGGGAGGAGGCAGGTTGGTTTTCTTTGAGTTTGGACCTGGTTTAAACGTAACTTTTGCTTGAGCTGTCATTTCATTTTATTTTATTTAAAAGTTTCAGTTAGGGTGGATGAGTGAGGGGGTGCTGGACAAGTAGTTGTGCAGAATACCAGACATGCAATACAAGTAGACCATCAGCTGTCCTCACCCTCAGGATTGTGGCCTCAGGAAAGCCCACCGGGGATGAGTGCAGGGTCCCTTTCCATGCGCGACATGGCACTACAAACATCCCGATATTTTACAACTGTTGATGGAGCAGCCGCTCTAAGCGCTACCAAAGAGTTAGGGCGCCTGTACTATCAGTCGGAAACAGCAGCCAGGAACTGTCAATCCGGTACCCTCAATCCATTAGGCAAAGCCAGCCCAGTCCACTGCACTGACATATATGGCACTGAAGCACCCCACTGTGTCCAGTTTAGGGGGATGGGATGTGACGGAAGTGAGGAAAAGCGGCGTTCATTGCCCTAGTCAGGAAACAAGGTCAACCACTGGGTGATTCAGACGAGTCCCTGTGATAGTACCTCTACGCCTGGCCAATAGGCAAAGAAGGAGTATGAAAGCCGGGCGATAGACAGAGTCTATCTCCTCCTTAAGCAGTTTAGGTTTGCCAACCGGTGATTTGTTTGAGTCACCAGCTCTAGGAAGGTTGTCGTCCAGGACTGAAGAGACCTCCCTCCCCTAGGTTTAGTTTCAGAGTTTTCCTTCTCCTAGACGGATGGCCTGGGAAGACCTACGGGTCCATCAGCTCCGAGGGGGTTCGCCCCGCGCCTGGGTCCTAATCCAGGTATTTCTGCGACCCCCGCATGGGTAGTTAATATTTATTGGTTATTTAGGTTAATATCTCCTGGAAAAATCGGGCATTTAGGTTAGCTTCTACAGAAGATTTTCACTCCTCAAGTGTGGTTTAAAAAGGGAATTATTATGCTGTCCATTTTCATTTTTACTGAGAGAGGGTATAGGTAAAAATTCATGCAGTGGAAGCAGCTAAATTTGCTACAGTATTGGATCGAGAGAGACGAGTTAATGTATGGTTAGGTATAGTTTTGTAAGTTTAGCAATGTATGGTTAGATATGGTTTAGTAGGTTTAGGAATGTATGGTTAGATATGGTTTAGTAGGCTTAGGATTAGGATAAAGTGTTAGAGTATGATCTACTTTCTATTAGAAATTCTGATTTGGTGCCCAAACCGGACATTTAGTAAGACTGAAAGATTAGATATGCTCAGTATAGAGACAAGAGAACATTTGATATGGAGTACAGTTATACCTGATAGATATAGGTTATTGCATATTCTGTAAGTATAGTTAAAGTATAGATGGATGGATAAGTAGTATTGTATACGAATGCATGGAATTTTAGACAATTTGAGTAAGTTGCCTTTAGACTACAACGAAGGAGAATGACTTCGCCTTTCTCTTAATATCCGGAAGTTTTTATTTCAATGAGTACCGGTTTAGTTTGTGTAATAATTATTGCAATACTATCTCTTAATAAAGAGATATTAATGGTTACTGTTCATTATAGATTACTTTAAGTCAATGTATTGGACTATGGCTAGTAAGTATTTACTTAGAAGCTTGGATTATGGGTTGGGAGTTATAATCAGGAGCATGCCTAGGAAATTTTAGATGTTAATGGGTATCGATTTACGAGTTTGTTAGGGTCAAGGGCGGAGAGCAAGGACCCATCTAAGTTACGTGAGACGGATTAGGTTTAGTGTCAACTTAGGAAATAGAGCAGTTTTGATTTGTTAGTGATCAGGAGAAAGAGAATGTAAGTAAAAAATAAGGTTTGTCATGCAAAACAGACACGGCAGTCATCTTGGAGGTAAAGTATCTATAGGAGGTACTTACTTAGTATACAAGCAGCAGTATTTTGTAGTTTTGAGAGGAATTTAAGGTACAATAGTTTCATGGCTTATTGCACAAGTCCCTAGTCAAGGTGAGGGACGATGTACTTCTAATATTGAAACTGGGTTTATCTAATTTTAAAAGTAGTTGACTAGAGTGTTATTAGGTGTTCTACTTAGCTTAGGGATAGAATAAAGATTTAAGGTAATATTCAGGGTGATATAAGCAATTTCATGAGGATTAGATATATGATCACTGGATGTTGAACTGCTCAGGAGGATTCTTGTATCAATTAAGAAGGATGTCTTGGTGATATAAGATTTGAGAAATTAAGAGTCTGGGGATACAGAGAGTTTTGAGCTGATGAGGATTCAGTATAGGCGATTGTATATAGGTAACAAAGGTGGTTGAGTTTAGTACGCACGTATTGTACATATTAAGTATACTGCTTCAGTTCATTCCTCCAGCGCAAAGGAAAATCCGTTTGTATTTCGGTTTGCAATTTTGTCAAGAGAGGAAATTTAAAAACAGCTTATCTAATTGTTGATGATATCAGTTTATAGACAATAGTACAGACTGATAAATTGTTGTGTAAGGCATAAGAGCCCCTCATCTTTAGATGAGATGATGGATCACGAGCATAAGTTCGGAGCAGGGATCCGGAAAGGAAATGGCAGTGTACAAGGAAGGGGGTGAGGGTCACTGATGTTTATTAACTTTTTATTTTTATTTATTTAAAAAAAAAAAAAAAATTACCTTTCGATGGCTGATTATATTAAGTATCGTACTTATATAAAGTTTTCATGTCCTCTAAATAAATTTGCATAATTTCTTTTTTCACCGAGTTTGTCTTTACTATAGCATTGACTTATTAATTAAGTGACATGGCATTGTAAACTGCGAAATAGTCTATTTAAGTGGAGAAAAGTTATCGGTTACAATATGCCTGAAAATCGAAAGAATATTAGCTTTAAATTATATGCGAAACAGTTAGGAATTTTACTTAGCTTTGGTTTTTTTTCTTGGATACTCGAGGCTAAAAAGCATGGTGGTCGTTTCTCGTGGCCTCGTACGGTCAAATGGCACTTGTGGTACCAAGATGCTATCTAATTAGGGAGACGGTGTGGGCTGATTTAGAGGGAGGGGGGGTCACTTAGTGAAAAGTTTTCCATTTGGCGGCGCGACATATTTCTTTGCATGTGTATCGTTTTTAGAGGAATTAATGTCAACAATTGAATACGCGTTTCAAACAAATATGATGGAAATAAAATATTAACAGATATAACGTAAAAATAATAGCATATATAACGTACAAGGTGAAAAGCGGAAAAAACTGAAAAGGAAATGTGCAGTTGATAAGTACAGCTTCAGGAAAGAATTTAAGTAATATTCACCGTAAGGATTCGTTGAAATAAGTTTTAACCGTCGTGAAGGAAAACCATGAATAAATTGAGAATCGTAGAGTTTTAGGTTTAATTCAATAAATCTAATTATTTATGTTTTTTTTTTTTAATATATGCAATAATTGAACGTGCAATAAGTCTGGATTTATAACACGGTGGAAATGATTTTGAAATAAAGTTTTCATGTCCTCTAAATAAATTTGCATAATTTCTTTTTTTACCGAGTTTGTCTTTACTATAGCATTGACTTATTAATTTAGTGACATGGCATTGTAAACTGCGAAATAGTCTATTTTAGTGGAGAAAAGTTATCGGTTACAATATGCCTGAAAATGGAAAGAATATTAGCTTTAAATTTAATTTATATGTTTAACTGCTTTAATGCATCAAGTTTTGATATGCATATGAATTTATTTTTCTACATTATCACCACTATTCTCAATACATCTTTGTCAGGAATTCAATGACGCATATCTGCTTCTTTCGCGCATCCATGACAAGTGGTTGCTTTCTTAGAGTATCACACCGTCAATATCTGCAACATAGAGATAAAATTTTAGGTCATGAACGCACAAGTTCAGTAATCATAACAATGCAATTTGCAATATCTCCGATCCATTTGGTTGGGATAAAAAATAGGAAACATTACTTTTGGAACGCCCTTCATACATGGCTGAAAAACATGAAAATATGAAAACGAATAATATTTAGTTTGTATAAAGGTAAATATCATCGGAGATATAATCATCTAAGGTTAGTGCGTTTATTGAAATAGTTGTATTGCAAACTTATACACAATTCATACTGATGAGTTTGGATTATGTATGATTATTTATGTGGCGCATAGCATGTACTGATAGGCGGTAAAAAATCCTTCCAAATAGTGGATGTATTCAGAGGTCGGTGAGAATGACTATCTCTTGGTCGATATGATTTTTGTTGCTTGGTTTTTATGTATATTTTAGCGCTCATGAAGTCACCATTGGTATAAAAATAATGAAAAACATATATGCAGAAAACTACATATAAAAATATCAGTAACTGGCCGAAACAATTGTACGCTTGTCTTGTTACAAGGAAAGATTGTCCTTTTTCTACGTAATAAGAAGAACATCAGATAAGTGAAAATGAGATTAGGATAAGCCGAGACTCGAACCTTGTAAGCAAGGTTCAGAAATTGGAATGTTAAAATTTAGCTATTGTTAAATTCTATTGGAAATAGTTAGATATTGTTTGTATTGTAAAAAGAATTGATTGTTCGTTAATTTTATGAAAACTAAATTAAAAATGTCAGCCAAAAAGAATGAAAAATACAAATTAAAAATATATTGTAAAAAAATAGGTTAGGTTAAAAAATAGGTTAGTTGAGAATTCTTTGTTTGCAGAAGTGTGTTTTCGATAAACGTGTGCTTAGCCACGTGAGTTGGTCACGTTTTGGAAGCACACATCTGACGTCATAGCAAAAAGGGAATTCTCAATATAGGAACTAGAATTAGTCAGATTAGAGCAGTCGGCCAGTCGAGTTCGAGCAGTCAGCAGAGTCGGGCGGAAAGAGCTAACATGGTCAGAGGAGGGTCCCCTTAGAGGCGAAGGGGTAGAAGTTTAATCATATAGAACAGATGTGAATCCCTGACGTCATTATCATTCGACCGGTCCAATGAAATAAAGAATCACCATCGATTTTTCTAACTGTTATCTTCGTGTCGTTATTCGTTATTTTGAAGGTAATGTGTTAATCATCTTAATATGAACTTTCCGTAACCCTTTCAAGAATATGGATCTCTCCAGCTCTATAAAATGTTTTACAAGAAATATAAGAACTGTGCATCCATCACCCTATCATCCTCGCTATATATGTTAAGAAGAAATATCCCAGAACTGTATAAATGCCTTCTCGTCTCTCTTCTCTGTCGCCTCATCATTGGTATATATATATATATATATATATACATGTCTCCGCCGTCTCTCTTCAATATGAATGTCCCTATCATATCTCTTTTAATATTAACTCAGCGTCATCTTTTAATATGCACCACAATTCAACATATACGTTGATTTGGTGCCCCGTGACCATTTGATTCGGTAAGAGTAAAAAAACGAACCATGCCACGGAAATACAAAATGAAGAAGAAAAAAAAACCCAATGCGAAAAAATCCCCACAAAAACAAAAACAAAAACAAAAAAAAACATGTTAGACGAAATAAAACAATAATTAAGAAGAAAAAAGAGAAACACACACACATACGCATAGTGTCAAAAGAAGAAGAAGAAAAAAAGAATCATATACTTACACACGGAAAAAATGTACTTAAAAAAGAGATGGTATGCCGCAAAAGAAAAACAAAGAATAGTAGTAGATATGAATAGGGGAAAAATAAGAAACAGTTGTAAAAACAAGTCATCATGCGTAATTCATTGATAAATGAATTGCTTTGTTTTAAAAATACACACACACATACACAAGTAGAGAAATTATTATTGTTGTAAAATTTAGATCAATGTGTCACAGTTGGAGTTGTTGAAAATTGTTTTTCGTAACTGCCAATCAAACAAGAATTTTTCACAAGTCTTGCACTTTAAAACAGCATGTATAAATATCATTTTACAAAATCCTATTGTCTGTACGAATGCACTTTTATAAAAAGGCGTTTTGTGTTTATAGTTGAACTTTTCAGCTTTCAATGTGTTTTTTTGTTTAAAAAAAAAAGGACATTTTTTTGACAGAATTTGGTTGTTATTGTTGTTGCTACAGAAAAATTTTTTCTTGAAAAAGTTATAATTTAACGTTAAATGGTAATTATAGCTAAATGGTAATCATAGTACAATGGTAATCATAGTTAAATGTATAATGTATTTTCTAATGTTATATGATGTTGAACAAATATTGTAAATTGTCTTGAAGGTATGTATAATGTTATTGTATTTAACGTCAGGAATTCAAAGTCATAATTAAGTAGATAAATCAAAATGTGGGAAAATGCGTCATAAGAAAATAAAATGAAACGATAATTGAGACAAATGATTGGCCTAGAAATAAGTTAGAATTTTAGAGAGGGGACAATAGAAAATTACGTAAACAGGTATTTTGAGAGTTTTTCAGGTGTGATAAGCCAAAAGAGAGAATTTTCATTTTTGCTTTCTTTTATTTCTGATGCACATAACATTTTTCGCAAGAAGTGTAACTTGCCAGGGAACAGCATTAGAAATGCCTCTGTTAGGAAAATATAGATGGGAACTTGCGATATTGTGGCTTATAAAGCATGCTGCACTTGACGGCATCAAGCAGAATTATAAGACTTGGCACGATAAATTAAAAAGGCAGGCGGTGAAGGATACGAGAATTCCTTAGGGTACCAAAAGGACTATAAGAACCAGTACCACGCGCAAATCACATATAGCATTAATAAGGGAGAAAAAGTAAAATATACCGTAAGTACGTAGGAAGAAATATAACCTTTTATTTATTTTTTAGAGATGTATGAATGCGGGATATCTCTGTTGGAATCTTGGATGCTTCGATGAAAAAAAACAAACAAACAAAAAAAAAAAACAGAGAAAAATCACAGAAATCCGGGGCATAGTTGAAATTTAGTGCGCAAATATGAATTTTGGCGCAAGGGATGGGGTTATTTAGTAAAGGGTGATGTTTTCTAAGTCTTTATCGAAGTTCCAAGGGGACAAGCAAGGAAATCTGGGCGAATCAGTGTGATGAAAGGTATATCTTAATAATTAGAAGCCAACCACAAAGATTTAAGTAAATGAGCTTTGAGTATGTCCCAAAAGAAATAAGATAATTAGAAAATGAAACAAAGCTCTAATTAGTAGAACACCCAGGCGAAAGAAAGGATAAGGACACTTTTGGACGAAATAAGTCGTCGATTTCGAGAGAGGTAGAATATGACCTCGGTTTACGGCATAAGGGTGGCTGGATGAAGCAGCTAATGTGAATCATAGGAGGTATACCTTACACCAAAAAGGAAATGACAGGAAGATCAGATAGAGATTCTAATCTGAATAAAATAATTATGAAGTCAGTTGAAAAAGGGCTGACTAAAGAAGTTTTTTTGATGTAGTCTGATCTTTCTTAGCCAAGTAATTGCATAGATATAGAAAAAACATGTATTAGAATTTAAAAATGCGTTCATTTTTGGAAAAACAGGAAGGATATCGCCGATGTCTGTAGAGCTGCACTTCTTCATCATTTCGATGATAAAGTCATATTTTTTTCCTCTTAACGTGTTGGTTTTTGTTTGTAATTCTGTGTCTTCGTCAGTGTGTACCTCTGTAATGCTTTTGTTTGTTAGTCTTTTTAGGAAGTCTTTCTGTCTGTCTGTAGTGATATTATATGCACTGATCACCCTTCTTTTTTCAGGCTCAGCTTCGAAATACTGACATAGTCCGTAAGGCCATTATACCTTAGGACAAGTCACATTAGAGGATCGCTCTCCTCTGTCGTTTAGTGTTTTTTTTAACAAAGCTGTATTCACAAGTTGGGCGGTCATAGTGCCAACTGATCATGTGAAAATGATCTACGTCGGAACAGTTCTTCATTTTGCTCGGTCCCGCTTTGTGATATTTGCATATGTAGGGTCTGCTTTCCGTAATGTTTTTTTTTAGATATTTGTGTGTCGGTTTGGTTGGGTCCATTGTGAGTGTTTCGGCTAAGATGTGTAGTTGTTCGTCCTCTGGCTTTAAGATGAATTCCTGTTCATTCTCCCATCTGTATATCCATGTATATGGCGTTATTTTTTTGCCGTCTTTGGTGTCATTTAGAATGTGATCGTTCCATTCTAACTTTTCTTGGAGCTGGGTTTGTGCGGCCATAGTTGCTGGTAGCATCTGAGTCGTCTGGTCCCGATCTCCTTTTTGTCGTCTCTTATATAACCCCCTGATTACGTAATAGTTATTTTTGGAAATGCTTTGTCTGCGAATTTTAGTGTCACGTGATTTTTCAAGTTCCAGCGTGTTCAGGAATGTGCTGACTCTTTCGAAATTTGATCTGTCTTTAGGAATGTGCTGACGCCATCGTAATATGATATATTATTTGTTGATGAATTTACCGTAGTGGAAACCTAAAGTTGTTTCCCCTGATGACGAAAGATGTGTTCCATGATTATGTATCATTCCCTTCGCTGATTGGCCGTGGAGATGTCGGTTGGGCGGTACTATGCAGTTGAGTTCATAATTGAAGTTTGCACTTGTAGCCATTTCAGCACATGTGTGATCGTTTATTGGTAATTTCTGTGGGTGTGCAAATGATTCGTACCAACACTCGATTTCTATCATGTATGTGGTCTCGAATACAAAGTATAGGATTCCTGTCTGGGCTGACGACCTTAACATGGGTGGTACGTTAATTAAAATCATTTCCGGAGCGTCTTCGTTCGTGTATAATACTTTGTTGATTAGTGTTCGGTTGGCTACTGTGAATGATCCTGATGTTTACGTATACCCTGCCGTTGATGTTGTTTTATCGTCCTTTTCTTTTTTCCCTGACGAGTTAGATTTTCTTCCTCTCTGGTGATCGAAGGCGAGGTCTGCCATTTCTGTCATAGCTAAGTCTTCTTGTAATTCTGTTCTTTGCCTTTTCCTGGGGTTATAGGCTTCTAAGTTTTCCTCAGCCCGTCTTGCTAATGTTCCGTACTTAGGTGCTGTTGAAATGTCTAGGCCAGCGTCCCAGGCACTTGGATTTCCTTCAGATATTGATGATTGCAGTATGTTCGGTGTCGAGATCATAGATCCTTGGATGACATAGTTTCCTTGTGTCATGATGTTTGTTATCGGTTTTCTTAGCAGACTGTGATTGTGCCAGATGTGTGTGAACGTGTCACCTTGTCGAAGTTTTGTATGTGGCATTTCTCTCCAGTCGTGGAAGTTAATCATTTTCTATTGCCGTTGTGTTCGGTAGTTTGTTTATCAGGTGTACACTGCTCGCCGATGACGATTTGTACTTTGTAAAATGGCCATTGACGTCGTTCATGTTGGTTGTGTTTATCATGTTTTTGAAGGTCCTCTTTATGACGTAGCTTCTGATTTCATTTCCACTTTCCGGTGGTAAGTGTCCCCCGACGTTTGTTCCTTTCAATCCGTTTGATCCTGATTCTGCGTCCTCTGACGCGTTTGTCGCCTGGTCACCCATAATTTGTGTATTAAGTAACTCAGTATTAGTGCTAGTGTTATCCACGGGGGTAAGCTTTCTGAAATGATCGTCGAGTCCAAGACTGTGCTTAAGTCTGAGTGCTGTTCTGCTAAGTGTTCCGAGTATTCCTGTTCCTTCGCTGTCTTTGTGAAATTGTTCATCGGCTTCTTCTGTACTAATTTTGGGATTTTCGTAGTTTAGATCGTGTGTTTTAGCTGCTTGATCTAATTTGTTCAGTGCTGGTATGTATCTTAGTTTATGTAAATCTGTTTCCAGGTCCTAGGAATCGATGATAAGGTACAGTGAATTTAGTTTCACGTCTTCGTGATCTTCTTACCGGCGGCATTATGATATTAATTCTTGGTTGTTTTGCTTTTATAGGTTATGATTGCATCATTGCTGATTATAATTGTGATGTAATTTATAATTTTAAATTTTGTATATCATCTATGGTGTATTACTTATAGGGGCACTAAACCATTTTATAGATGTACCACAGGTATGGTACACATTTCTTACGTAACCGGACCAGCGGTACAGTCTCCTTCTATAATAGAATTCAATATTGTCTTTCATTATCGACTGTACCGCTGGTCCGGTTACGTAAGAAATGTGTCCATACCTGTGGGACATCTATAAAATGGATAATTTTTTTTTTTTAATGCAAAATTTTTATTCGGCTCAAAAAACACAGCGTTTACTGTTATATTTGAAAATTACAAATGGCGGCAGACTGTGTTAACACATTAGGTTTGGGAAAATGAGTTAAAACTAAAAAACTATACAAAATACTGTTAAAAACCACTGAATACATGTCTGCCTATGTCACAGTAACATATATTGAGTGAGTTCCTGGCAGTATTTTGTATAGTTTTTTAGTTTTAACTCATTTTCCCAAAGTTAATGTGTTCAACAGTCTGCCGCCATTTGTATTTTTCAAATATACAGATAAACACTACATTTTTTCAAACCGATTAAACATTTTACATTAAATAAAAACACTAAAATCTTATCCAGTTAGGTAGAAAAGTAACTTATCTTGCCTTTGATAACATTTATTTGTTATATTTATTTTTCAACAACATTTTCGTTTCTGTGTTTAGTAATACAAACCCGTTTTATTTACTATAACGTTTAGTCAGCTCGAAGAACAGTGTTTATCAGTGTATTTGAAAAATACAAACGGTGATGGACACTGTTGATGATGTTAAGTTTGAGAAAATGATTTAAAACTAAAAAACTATACAAAATACTATCAGAAACCCACCGAATATGTCAGCCTATGTCACAATAACATATAATCAGTAGGTGTCTGACATTGTTTTTGTATAGTTTTTAACTGATTTTCCCAAACTTAACGTATTCAACAGAGTCCGCGACCATTCGTCTTTTTCAAATACATAGATTTTTTTCAGCCGATTAAACATTTTACATTAAATAAAAACACTAAAAAATTATCCAGTTAGATAGAAACGTAATTTACCTTACCTTTGCTTTCATTTATTCGTTTTTGAACAATTTTTTCGAATCTGTGTATAGTAACACCCCCCCTTACCCAAATATTAATTAAAAACTCACATTTTTGAATAGAATAAAAAAGAAAACTATTTAGCGTTTCAATGGTTTAGCAACTTTCGGCTTAATCCACTGAATGTTGGTCGAGCCCAAGCCATGATTGATGGTAACTCCCGAAAATCCGGATCCAATTCTGCAAGATTACCATATTTTTTTTTTATTTTCGCCCCCTTTTTTTTTTTTTTTTACTTTTTGGAGTAGATTGCTATACTAAGAATATAAGAAACATGCATTTCCTCTTTTTATTAGAATTTTCCATTACACGAAATTAAGCCACAGCAACGCGTGGCAGGGTACAGCTAGTATTTATATATATATTTATATATATATTTATATATATATATTTATATATATATTTATATATGTATTTATGTATAGATTTATATATATATTCATATGCATATATCTATCTATCTATATATATATTTATATACATATATTTATATATATCTTTATGTATATATATTTATATATATATATTTATATATATATTTATATACATATATTTATATATATATATTTATATATATATTTATATACATATATTTATGTATATATTTATATTTATATATGTATATTTATATATATATTTATATATGTATATTTATATTTACATATATATATATATATATATATTTATAACTACTTCGTTTACTCACATAAAATTAATATACGAAAGTATAAATTTATGCGTAAACTTTAAGTATTTGCTTCAAAAGTGCTCAATATGTAGGTAGAGCTAGGTAGTTATAAAATATATATGGCGATTAAGCTACACTGAATATTCCGCGTTTCATCCACTCTAGCATAACCCTGAAGAATCCTAGAGTGGATGAAACGCGGAATATTCAGTGTAGCTTAATCGCCATATATATTTTATAACTTTATATATATATATATATATATATATATATATATATATATATATATATATATATATATATTTATGTATATTTATATATATATATATATTTGTATATATATTTATATATATTTATATATATGTATATTTTTTATATATATAAGTATATTTATATATATGTATATTTACATATATGTATATTTATATATATATATATAAGTATATTTAGTAATTTATAAAATATATATGGCGATTAAGCTACACTGAATATTCTGCGTTTCATCCAACTATAGGATTCGTCAGGCTTATGCGCGAATTCTGTCGTTGCTTCTTGTTTTTATATATGTTGAGGATTTCTAGTTGGCCAATTGGCTTTCTAGTCTCCACCGCGCCCCTTCCTATCAGCCAATGGGCATGCATTTTATCAAAGAAAGGATCTGTTTTCGAACTAGGTTAGTGGTTTTTAGGTGGCCGTTCTCCTTTTTTTTTATACATATAAATATACCTATGTGTACACAATAATGCACATATATATACATATATACATATATATATATATATATATATACATACATATATGTGTGTGATCGTTTATGTATATTCATGTTTATTTAATTTATTTATTTGTTTGTTTTCTATTGTTATTGTTAGTTTTAGAGCTATTTTGTATCGCTATCCTAGAGTAAGTTTTATTTTGTGAACGCAGTTGTTTGCTATTTCCCACCTACAGTTTAATAGATTTTGAGGTTCTTTAAAGTACAGGATAGAAAATTTTTCATGGAGGCATAATTTATATGGGTCGTCTAAATGTCTGCATGTGGTAGCTTGTCTCATTATTTTCCATTCGACTACCGGCGAATGTCCGCTTTCTTTGAGTTCCCAGTATTTATTCGCTAGTGTTGTTTTTATACGGTGTTTTTTTATTTTTGAATGTGCTTTTGTGGTCATAGTATCGGGTTTTGAAATCTAGGGAAGTCATGCCTATGCAATATTTCTTATTATTCGGGTTTTCTTTCGCAAATATTGTTGCTTGATAAACTACGCTTTTTGTTAGACATTTATTTTGGACTGGGCAAAGTGTGCGGTGTCTACAATTGCATTTATCTTGTTCGTTATTAGTATTTTTATTTATGGTATGGTTGTTCTTGTCCGGGGTTGGTTTGCCTCCATGAAAAATTTTCTATTCTGTACTTTAAAGAACCTCAAAATCTATTAAACTGTAGGCGGGAAATAGCAAACAACTGTGTTCACAAAATAAAACTTACTCTAGGATAGCGATACAAAATAGCTCTAAAACTAACAATAACAATAGAAAACAAACAAATAAATAAATTAAATAAACATGAATATACATAAACGATCACACACATATATGTATATATATATATATATATATATATATATATATGTATATATATGTGCATTATTGTGTACACATAGGTATATTTTATATTTATATGTATAAAAAAAAAAAAAAGGAGAACGGCCACCTAAAAACCACTAACCTAGTTCGAAAAAAGATCCTTTCTTTGATAAAATGCATGCCCATTGGCTGATAGGAAGGGGCGCAGTGGAGACTAGAAAGCCGATTGGCCAACTAGAAATCCTCAACATATATTAAAACAAGAAGCAACGACAGAATTCGCGCATAAGCCTGACGAATCCTATAGTTGGATGAAATGCAGAATCTTCAATGTAGCTTAATCGCCATATATATTTTATAAATTACTAACTAGCTCTACCTACGTATTGAGTACTTTTGAAGTAAATACTTAAAGTTTACGCATAAATCTATACTTTCGTATATTAAATTTATGTGAATAAATGAAGTAGTTATAAGTATATTTATATATATGTATATTCATATATATTTATATATATAAGTATATTTGTATATATATATTTATATATATATATTTATATATATATATTTATATATATAATTATATATATATATATATTTATAGATATATAATTATATATATATTTATATATATATATAATTATATATATAATTATATATATAATTATATATATGTATATATATATATTTATTTATTTTTTTTTTTATTACATTTTCACCCCAAACAAAGCACATTGCCACTTTAATGTAGGGGGCTACTATCAGGGGAAACATCTACTGGGGTACTATGTAGGGATTAGGGCAGCGAGATGTTGGTTCACGTTGCACTTGAACTTATGCATGTCAGTACAGTTGGGGAAGCAGTGACCTGGAATGGAATTCCAAAGTCTAGCAGTTCTGGGGAAGAAACTACTGGAGTAGAAAGATCTTTTACATCTAGGGATCTCTACAGTGTGGGGGTGGGATTTTGTAGCTTGTCGGGTCTGTCGAGGGTGTTCACGTCGTGGGGGCACAAGTGCTTGCAGTTCTTCAGAGCATTCACCATTATAATACTTGTAGAACAGGCAGAGGGATGCAACGTTTCGACGATGGGACAGAGGCTGAAGTTTTGATGCCAGTTTAGGGCCTATCAGATTTGCGACTCTCTTTTGAACCCTGTCAAGGAGCGAGAGACTAGTAGCCGATGCACCGGCCCAAATATGACAGCAATACTCCATACATGGGCGAATAGTGGCCTTATAGAGGTACAAGATACTTTCGGGTATTAGAAGTTTTCTAGCACGGTAGAGAGAGCCCACCTTCCTCGCAGCGGCCCTGGCAATGCCCTCGATGTAATTGTTCCAGCTCATGTTTCATGTGAACGTTAGGCCAAGGAGCTTGAAAGACGTACTCTCAGCTAAAGAGTTGTTGGCCATTGCTATAGGTGGTAGAGAAGGTTTCTTGTAATTATTGAATGAAACCAGTTTTGTCTTGGTGGCATTGAACGTTACCATCCATTTTTGTCCCCATTCCACTACTGATTTGAGGTCATCCTCTAGTGTTTCTGCCATTACTTTAGATATATGTTCATTTGTTTTCCTGTCGTGCCTGCTATAGAGTGTGGTGTCATCAGCATATATACCCATCTCAGAGGCAATTTTGTCGGGGAGGTCATTTATGAATATCAGGAACAGCAGAGGACCAAGGATAGATCCCTGGGGCACTCCCGCATTTATATTATATTGTTTAGACGTACGACCGTCGAGGACAACCTGGATTTTTCTCTTATCTAAGAAGGATTTAATTATGTTAAGTATTCTACCAGTGATACCGTAAGATCTAATCTTCCTGAGGAGACCCTCATGCCATACCCTGTCAAAAGCCTTAGATATATCTAGAGCTACCGCTCTGCCCTCTCCCGCTTTGTCCAGTGAATGGTATATGCGTTCAGAGATTACAGTGAGGATGTCTGCCGTGGAACGGGCTTGTCTAAATCCATATTGATGGTCGGTCAGAAGTTTAGCATCTGTAAGGTGCTGGACTAGAGCATGGTTAATTAAGGTCTCAAATATTTTGGCAAAAAGTGGGAGGAGGCTAATAGGGCGATAATTTAATGGGTCAGTTCTTTCGCCAGAGTTCTTGAATACTGGTACCACAGAAGCAGTTTTCCAACAGCTCGGAAAGCAAGATTCATTAAGGCATTTGTTGTAGAGTTTGGAGAGAACTGGAGCTACTTCGGCTGAGCACTTTTTTAATAGCACAGCTGGGATGAGGTCGGGTCCACATGCTTTGGAAGTGTCAAGGTTTTTTATGATAGCATGCACCTGAGCAGGGGTGATTTCCAGATCGTCTAGCGTGGCGTCTGTCCGCATAGGAAAGTCAGGTAGGGGGTGGTTTAGAGGGTCCAGTGTAGAGTTGGAGGCAAACCGACTGGCAAGCATGTTAGCCTTCTCGGTTGCTGAGCAAAGAACCTCGTGATTGTTGGTTAGTGGGGGAATTGTTGATTGCCCATTATTTACTACACTGTTGTAGATTTTCCAGAAGTCACGAGTTCCTAATTTTTGTGTTTCGATGCGTTTTTTAGTGGTTTCCGTAAATTCCCTCTTAGCTGTCGCTATTTCTTTCTTAACGTTACTTCTAGCTTCTATGTACTTTTGTCTGTTTGAACTGGACTTATGTCGGTTAAACCTGCGGAATGCATGCTGCCTTTGAGCAATGGCAGTTGCGCAAGTCGAAGTAAACCATTGGGGAGAGTGGGGCTTGCTATAGAATTTCCGCATGGGAACATGCGCTTCGATTGTAGTTTTGCTTCCCAGTCAGCCTTTTTATAATATCTCGTTGTTTTGAGCACTGGCTCTTCAATTTTTGGGTCTGGAGTTTAGGGCGATTTCAACCATTATTACCGCATGATCAGCGTTCCCAAGTGGGCTGTCGGCTTTCGTTACACAATCATCAGGAACTGTGGTCAAAAACAGATCTAATAGTGATGCGTGTTGCTCTTCCTGATCAGGGAAAGTAACAATTTGCGATAGGGAGTGAGATACAGAGAAGCTATGAGTTGCGCTGCCTGCTGCATCTGTATAAGTAGAGAATCCAAGCCAGTTTTTGTGATGGACATTAAAGTCACCAAATACATGTACTTGGGCGCTAGTGTCGAAGGAGAGTGCTGTGTCTATGCTGTCAGATACTTTGTTTATTATGGTGCAGTCTTGGGTCGAGGGAGAGCGGTAGAGAAAGTAAAAGTAGCTAATGTTGTGTTGCATGATTAGTCTAAAGCACATAAAGGCTTGATCATCCGTTTCTAGGTTTGTTTCTCTAGTCAAGGGAAGGGTATTACGAATGTAAACTCCAAGTCCGTGCATATGTCTGTCAGAGTCCTTACGGCAGAGTGGGAGATATCCAGGCATGTTAAAGTAGTTAGAGGGGATGGAGGAGTGTAGGTTAGTCTCACTTAGTGCTAAGATATCCGGGGTATTTGTTAGGAGAAATGCTTCAACATCAGCTAAATTAGTTCTAAGCCCACGGATATTTGTGAATGCAAGCCTCAAGGGAGGAGGCAAGTTGGATTTGTTTGTCCCTAAGCCTGGTTTAAGCTTATTTTTAGATTGTACTGTCATCATGTTTTTTAACGAGTTTCAGTTGGGTTAGGGGAAGCCGAATAGGAGGTTATGCAGAATATCACACATGCATCACAAGTAGACCATCAGCTGACCCTCCATCAACTATTTATATATATATTTATATATATCTATATCTATATTCATATACATATATATATTTATATATATATATGTATATTTATAAATGTATATGTATTTATATATATATGCATATTTATATATATATGTATATATATGTATAAATATATATATTGCAATTAAGCTACACAGAATATTCCGCGTTAAATTCTCGTGAATGAAATGCAGAATATTCTGTAGCTGAATTGCTATATATATATATATATATATATATATATAACTTACTACCTAACTCTACCTGAGATCAGTTTTGTAGACATACCGAAACTCCGGAGTGTTCGAAAAACTCTTGGTAGTTTAAATTCTTCGTGTCAGAGTTTGGGTCACTGGACAAGGGTAGTACTACGCCAGGCATATATAAAACAAACACACACACACACACACACACACACACACACACACACACACACACACACACACACACACACACACACACACACACACACACGATTACTTCATTTAATCACATAAATTAATATGCGAAGATATAATTTAATGCGTATATGAGTATATATAAATGCGCGACAACCACAACTTTCTGCATGAGCCTGACAAATTCTCATGAGAATGAAACGCGGAATATTCTCTGGAGCTTAATTGCTATACATATTTTTATAACTTATTTTATATATATATATATATATATATATATATATATATATAGAGAGAGAGAGAGAGAGAGAGAGAGGTAGGAAGAGAGAGTGTTTGATAAGGTTTGTAAATCTAGTAGTCAGAAAAAAAGTTATAAAGAGGTGCGGTAAATGGATTTAGGAGTGATAAAAGAAGTACGAGCGACCACTTTTCCTAATGGTGTCCGAAGTAGTTTAATCTGTTGCAGCAGCAGCAGCAGCAGCAGCAGCAGCGACTATTACCATTATGAGTTTGAATATGGGTTTAATTTCTAAGCTCGGCACTGAATTGTGCAAGCATCTAACTTTATTTCTGGCTTGTCCAATCAGAGGCGCGCAAGAGTTGATAAAAGGAAGCGTCAGGACAACGTACTGTCAACAACTTCATACTGCTCGGACCAAACCCCTAAATTTCTCTTCTGGGATGCAACCAAAATCCTCACGGAGCTCTTGGTTCGAGTTTGACAAGTAGACAAGTAGGTACGTGCAAATTGAATGCCGATGCTCAAAATGTATAAACATTTTGACACCTGCCTTTAATTTAAAAAAAATCACGAAAAAACAGGAAATTAATCAATTTTAATTAAATTTTCAGTATTTATCAAATGATGATCACTGATTATAAGAAACACATTATTTTTTATTTGAATATTAGTAAAAATGTATTATTCTGTTTAAACAAAAAACATCTTTACTAAAGTTATAGTTTTCAGTAGTAAAAAAAAAAAATGAATTAATTTATTTTTGCTTTTCACATGAAAATAAAGTATCGTAAATTGTAACAATAAAAAAAAAAATCAATGAATTTTTTTCATGAACATTACGACCCCCCAAAGTCCGTATTTAATGAATTCGATATAACTCGAAGAAAAATTAATTTCTCGAACTATCGATATTATCATTGAATCAAACATTTATTTTTTTAATTTAAAGGCAGCAACACAGAAAAGTAATTAAATTAAAAATGGTAAAAAGTATACAAACGTTCACGATAGGAATGTACGAATGCACGGCTGGGGGAAAAACAGCACTCCCTTCCTCCCTCCAACTACCTGACGTCATTTTCAGACAGCCTTTTGACTTTCTGACATGTTGGGCTTCTGTAGAATCCACACCCTAAACGATTTCGTTTGCTTATGCTTAAGTGAAACTAGAATCTGTTGCTTTTATGGTCTAAAGCCATTTTTTGTACAAACAAGTTTTTTTTTTTTAAATTCAATATCTTAGAACTTTAATTTACTAATTATGTTTGAAATAGACACAGAAAACTAATATTTATATTTTAAGGAATTTTTATAATTGATTTATTTAACTTAAAAGTTTAGCTGAATTTGTCAGCTTCCGAAGGTCGCTGTGAAAATATGTTTTATTATAACTTTTTTTTTCAACTGTATAAATATTTTTTTTTTTTTTTTGGAAATTAACTTTAGGGTTTTATCTTCCAAATACAATCAAAACGTAGTCGCAAACCTACAAAAAATTATGATAAATCGGCTTTCAAAACTATGTCCACCTATTACTTTATCCGCCATTAATGCCCGTAACTAAAGACAAGAATCCACAATGGCTATTGTCGGATGCATGAATGCTTAATGCAAAAAAAAAAAAAAAAAAAAAAAAAAACACACACACACACACACACACACACACACACACACACACACACACACACACACAGAGAGAGAGAGAGAGAGAGAGAGAGAGAGAGAGAGAGAGAGAGAGAGAGAGAGAGAGAGAGAGAGAGACTAGTACGTCACCATCATTTTTATCCTTTAAACTCTTTATCTTTCCTTAAAAAGATGACATTCATCCTACTTTTATATACGAACTCTTCTTCCTTTTCGGACCAAGATTAAAAGATAATACCTGTTCTTCAGATGCAGCACTTCAATTTCTTGTTCTCTCTCAGTGGAAGAGAAATCATTCACGACTGAGACAATTTTTAATTTTTGTTACTTTTCTCCACGTAAAAAAAAACGACCCTGGTGTCTAACCCTGTCCTATGGGGAGGCATTGTTAATAGGAACTCTTCCTCCTTCCTTACTAACGAGACATTTATTTAAGTACGTCCAAGGATGGAGTACTGCTGCCATATCTGGGCAGGAGCTGCTAAAAACAGCCGATCCTGCCTTGACAGAGTACAAAATAGACTTCGTGGCTTAGTGGGGATGCCCTTTTCTCTACCCTGCAACCTCTCTCCCACAGAAGAGACGTTGCGAGCCTGTCTTTGTTTTATCGTTATTTCCATGGCAGGTGCTCGTCTGAACTCCAATCTCCGGTCCTCCCCTCGCCAATCTTTCACGAAAAACACCCGTCTAGCTGAATCCACTGTGAAAAATTTCCCCCACTCTTTATCTGTGCCGAAATCAAAACGTGGATTCCATGAACAAAGCTTCTTTCTTAGAACTGCCCGCCTGTGAAACTCTGTTCCGTCTGCCTGCTTCCCACCTGACTACAACTTGGATGTCTTCAAGTCCAACGTTATCAAATTCCTAATGAACCGCCCCCTTAAGTAAGACACTTCATCAAATCTCCACACTAACGTACTGTACTTGCAATAACCCTTATCCCTGAGTGGCTTCCGGGCCTTGATAAGTGGTGTCCACCGTGTAAAAAAAAAAAAAGAGAAAAAAAAAAACAACGCGTGCACCTTCAAAACCTTTGTCTTCGTCATGGTATTTACATGTTCGTGGAGTCGACTCAAGCTGTTTTAAATTTTAGAATGGGACGGCCTTTCTATTCTACAAATCTCGCGCGGCGAAACTTCTATTTAATTCATAGATGAAGTCCTACCAGGTACTAGCACCGTGGATCTAAATAAACCTGAAAACAACGCAAATTAAAGGCTTGAATATTATATCTGTGCAACGGTTAAAAAAAAAAAAAAAAAAAAAAAGTCGATACATCGCATCATTTATTTTTAAGGAGAAATAAAAATAATCAAGTACTTTGCGATTTGGAAGGAATTCAGAAGTAATGAAATCGTCAGAAAATAAATTTATGTATCATTTCAAAATGATCAAGCCAACCCGATTAGTTTGTTTTAAACTGGGCTTGACCTTTACTCATGATCTTAAATGGAACACGTACATCAAATCTGTGGCCAAGGTCGCTGGAAAAATGGTGGGATCCTTCTATCGATCCAGTAGATATCTCACTGCTGATGCAATTCTCTATCTATATAAGAGCCAGGTACATCCAAGGATGGAGTACTGTTACCACATCTGGACAGGAGCTGCTAGAAAGGACTTGTCCTGCCTTGATAGAGTTCAAAATAGACTTCATAGCCTAGTAGGAGATGTCCTTTTCTCTTCCCTGCAACCTCTATCTCACAGAAGAGATGTTCCGAGTTTGTCTCTACTTTATCATTATTTTCATGGAAAGTGTTCGACTGAGCTTCAATCTGTGGTCCCCCACCATCAAACTTTCACAAGAAACACTAGTCTAGCTGAAAACACTACCGAAACACTATCCAACGTAAACAAGACTATCGAAAACACTATCCAACGTAAAGTTCTTGATGAGTCGTTCCACTTAAGTTAACAAATTTACGGAATTTCCATTACTAACAATTACTATATTGTCCAATTGACTAGTGTACACTCTTAACCCTTATCCTCGAGTGGTCTTTCGGACTTGATAAATGGTTATGTCTATGTAAACCCCCCCCAAACCGAAGACACTCCTCCCTTTATCCCTGCCTTCCCTTCCTTTATGTTTTTTGTTCTCTTTCTTCCTCTTTCTCTTCTTCTCATAGTAAATCGAAGGGTCCTTGGTCCTTCCCAAATTTCCTCTTCCATTAAAAACAAAAATAAAGAAAAATCTGTATGAAGTACAGAAACGAAAATATCATAATCCAAAAATCACATAAATTGATCAAGTAGCTTTATATTTTAAACTAGCAGGATTCGTTTCTCGCCATCGCCCGAGGAGATATAAGAAATATTAAGTAATAAAAATATTACTAAATATTCTTTTTGAGTCGCTAAGCACGCATGTACCAGCATTGATCTCTGAAAGTATGGCCCAAAGGCAGAGCAGATTTAGTGAGAGAACACCTCCTCCACCCCCCAAAAAAACAAATAAAAAACAAAATTAAACTATGATTATCTGGTGCACATCGTATGTGAGGCACATAAAAGAGTGACCACGGCATTTTGAAAGCAATCTAAAAAAAAGAGCAAAATAAATAAATCAATATCCCTTATTTGATCAAGTAGTTTTATTTTTTATGAATAAAATTATCTTTAAGTGATTAATGAGAATATCTTTATTTTTGTTTTTAATACAGGGAAGAATTCTGAATAAGAACCGGTTATTTTTTGTTGCTTTCTAATCTTCAAAAGCATTACGAAATTGTTAGTGATATAAAGAAAATCAGACATTTCAATCATTTTGTTTAGCGTTCTACATGCGGGATGGAAAATGCTAGTTGAAAAGCTGGAAATTGTGGTCGATAATAGAAACTGCGTTAATCTGTTGTTTCGCTAACGGACCAGTCATAGTACAAAAATGAATATTACAATAAGGTTCTTGTAAATGTACGGGCGAAATTTACGCGAAAACGAAGTGCGTCCACAGCGTTTGCCTTTTTGAAAGAACATATTTGCTTAGAATGATCAGAGATGTTCGGTAAATGTAATTCTGTAAATCGTAAATTCCGCTAAACGAGAATGGATTATGGAAAAGCATTTTAATTAATAACAATGCTACAAAAGTATTGTCTTACAAGAAAGTCATTCCGGCTTACAAGAGTGATAGATTTGAGTGCGAGAGTAAAAAAAAAAAAATTGATTTCCTACTCGTGTCACTAATTGTATATAAAAATAAAATAAAAATAAAATAAAATTAAGAAAATTTTAAGCAAGACGAAATATCAAAAGAGATGAAAGCGATTGAAAACACAATCTTCTTTCCCCTCCTTTTTTAAACACAGATCTATAAACAGCTTGATGAAACCGATTTTACACTTATTCACGCCAAACAAGGCAAATTGCCACTCTGGCATAAGGCACTACTATGTGGGACTACGTTTACAGAGACACTATGTAGGGAGTTGAGCAACGAGATGTTTTTTTTTTTTTGCATTACGTTTAAATTTCTGCATGTTAGTACAATCAGGAAATCAGGAAATATGGAGGGAATTCCAAAATCTAACAGGTCGAGGGAATAAATTATTATAGTAAAAAGCTTTCCGGCACCCAGGAACCTCTGTAGTGAAGCTTTTTTGATGCTTGTCCGTCAGAGCATATTCTATTTAAGTACGTGTAAAACAAGCACAGATATGCAATAGCGTGACGATGGGACAGGGGTTGGAGCTTGATCCATAGCGCGGGACCTATAAGATTGGAGATTCTTTTTGAACTCTGTCTAAAAGGGAAAGACTAATATTTAGTAGATGCACCAGCCTAGATATAGCAACAATTCTTCATGCATTTTTTTTTATCAACCTTTTATTAGTAAAGTTATCCCAGTCAAAGGAATAGGGACAATTCTGACTTTACGTAGCACTGGGTTATGTAATAAATAGAAGCAATAAAAAAGATACACATTTATTTTATTCGAACATTATACAAAGAGGTAAACGTTACTATTGGCGACATAAAAGATACAGCTGGAAAAATTACTTTGGCTTATCTGTGATGTATTTGCGTTAAAACAATTTGATAGTTAATAAAATATGTCGGGCTGTGAGTTCCGTTATAGAAGCGTTGATTTATTTTGAATAACATAAATACGTGTCAGCTGCGCTTGAAAGCCAAATTACAACGCAATATTATGAAAATAAACAGTATAGACAGTATTTTACTTGTTTGGAATTTTTAATTTAAATATATTTCGGAGTAAAACTCTCAATATTTTGTTTGTTTCTTTATGTTCTTTTTCTTCCTTGCCATGTTGTAAAGTTGGAGAAATGTCAGTAGTAAAGATCCGCGCATTGTCTCTCAGCGATTTATTTTGAAATGCTGGGAACGGTGCGTTGGCTACGCGAGATTAACGTCAGGGGTGTGAGTTCCGTTATAGAAGCGTTGATTTAATTTGAATAAAATAAAATACGCATCAGGTGTGCTTGAAAGTCAAATTACAACGCAATATTATGAGTTAATTTGCGTATATTATTTTATTCAAATTTAACCAACGTTGATTTAATTTGCGTATTTTATTTTATTCAAATACAATCAAATTCATATTTTATTTTATTCAAAAATCAAAGAAATAAGCTTGGTTCATGGAATTTGAGTTTAGACTTAGGCACAGATAGAAGGTGGGAGAAATTGTGGGAAATTGTTGATAGTGGTTATCACTAGATGAGTGCTTTTTGTGAAAGTTTGGAAGGGGAGACCATAGAGTGAAGCTTAGATAAGCACTTCCCATGAAAATAAGGATAGAGCAGAAACAGACTCGCAACGTCTCTTCTGTGGGGAAGAGATTGCAGAAAGGGGAAAAGGGGCATCACCATACTAGGTTTTGAAACTTGTCAAGGCAGGACAGAGTGCTCTAAGCAGCTCCTGCCCAGATGTGGCAACATTACTCCATTTTAGGATGTATTTGGCTCTTGTACAGGAAGAGGATTGCGTCGGTTGGTTGGTTGTTTTTGTTTTACGGCATATCAACCCTTTTCAGGTTATTTAATGCCGAATCCAGTGATTTTGGAGAACAATTTTTTGATAGAGTATATATATATATATATATATATATATATATATATATATATATATATATATATATATATATATATATCCATTCATGTGAATATATATATATATATATATATATATATATATATATATATATATATATATCCATTCATGTGAATATATATATATATATATCCATTCATGTGAAATCTTTTTATGATTTTTCTTTTACCTCCTATTCCCCTTACCTCACCCTTTTTTTTTTTAACCAAGTAAGATCTGTGACTTACTTGTAGTTTCATTAAATACTTTTATATGCAATATCCGATCCCGCATTTTGCTAATTCCTGCCCTCTGGTGAGAAGGAGAGTATTTCTTCGAAATTCCGCGGATTAAGGACTATCCACTTATCTTGTGCTTCCTTTTTTTTTTTAAATTAAATATGTTTTTTAACTCTTTTTCAAGATGTCTTTTAACATGTTTTATTAATCATTTGTTCATATATATATATATATATATATATATATATATATATATAAGTCGGTTTCTATTTAACCCATAGCTTGGACCCTAACAGTTACTACCAGTCCGGGTCAGAGTGGACCTGGGAGCAATAGCAATTAAAGGGTAACTCTCCACTTCCCAAAGCCCACAAGCTTGGGCCTCACCACTTGATATAGTTTAAGGTCATATCCAGGACCTGGATTGCGTTGGGATAAGATACTTTTTGGAACGTTAGAATGACGCAACCATTTTTTCAGCGACGTTGGCAACTGATTTGATGTAACTTTTCAATTTTAAGCCAATAGTGAAGGTCAATTCCAGGAGCTTGTTGGAGCAGGATGCTTCTTTGAAACGAGACAGTCATATCAATTGGGACCTAGTGGGAATCATAGCGTTGGTGGTGAAAAGTTAGAAGCTTTGTTTTGGGCGCGTTAAAATTAACCAGTCACCTTTTGCCTCTATTGCACCACGTGCTCAAAGTCAGAGGAAAGAGATTCAAAGATATTGGTTGTTGCTAGCTTTTGAAGTGTTGCCATAGATTGTAGTATATGTTGAGGAATTAACTCAGAATGTGATTTGGGAGGTCATTGATGAAAATAAAAAAGAAAGTTGGGCCCAGGATATACCCTTTAGGAACCCCAGCGTTGATACTTTGAGCTTCTGACTTCTGTCCATCGGAGAAAAACGATTTGATGGTTGAGGAAACATTTCCAGATATTCCATAACTGGAAATCTTGTGAAGTAAACCTTTATGCCAAACCCTGTCACATGCTTTTGATATGTCGAAAGATATTGCTCCTGAGGTGAAACCCCTGTCGATAGATTCACTGATCCTATGTGAAATTGCAGTCAGAACATTAGTTGTAGATCTCGCAGTACGGATACCATAATTCTTGTCATTAAGTACGTTGTTTTTGCTGAAGTGATTGACAATTTCTCTATTGAACATGTATTCAAGCAACTTACTTATAACACATAGTAGACTAATTGGTTTGTACTGAGATGCAGAAAACATACTTTTAATACTGGGCAAACTAATAAGGTTTTCCAAGGTGTTAGGAAGCATTTCTCCTATAGGCATCGATTAAATTGCAAGAATTGGTGTTAGTTCCGGTTGCAATATTGTCAGAGCTTTGGTGACATCAAAGTTCTTGATGAGTGCAGCATTATCATGAACAGATGCGCGGATGTTGCTCAGATTGTTATAGCTCTTGGAAGGAAATTTGAAAGGTAGTGGTCCTGATCGCATAGGGTCGAGTTAGATGCAAAGTTCTTGGCAAAGAGTTTGGCTTTGTCAGATACTGACGACATCACCTCAAACCGGTTCATAATGTCAGGATAGATGACACACATCTGTTTAGGACCTTTGTTTTTACATGGAAGTCACCACTTATCAAGGTCCGGAGGCCACTCGGGGATAAGGGTTATTGCATGTACAGTAATCAATTGGATAATATCGTAGTAATCGTTAGTAATGGAGATCTGATAAAGTGTCTTACTTAAGGGGGCGATTAATCAGGAATTTGTTTATGTTGGACTTGAAGACATCCAAGTTGTAGTCAGGTGGGAAACAGGCAAATGAAAGAGAGTTCCACAGGCGTGCACTTCTCAGAAAGAAGCTTTGTTCCTGGAATGTATGTTTTGATTCAGGCACAGATAAAGAATGGGGAAAATTACTGACAGTGGTTTCAGCTAGACGGGTGTTTTTCGTGAAAGATTGGCGAGGGGGGACCAGAAATTGGAGCTCAGACGAGCACTTCCCATGGAAATAACGATAAAACAACGACAGGCTCGCAACGTCCCTTTTGTGGGCGAGAGGTTGCAGGGAAGAAAAAAGAGTATCCTCCATTAGGCTACGAAGTCTATTTTGTACTCTGTCAAGGCAGGATAGGTTGTTTTTAGCAGCTCCTGCCCAGATATAGCAGCAGTACTCCATCCTTGGACGTACTTGACTTTTATATAGATAGAGAATTGCATCAGCAGTGAGATATCTACTGGAGCGGTAGTGTGAGGTCACCGTTTTGAGGGAGCGATGTTGTTCCCCATTGGTGGTGGTGGTGGTGGGGGTTTGAGACCCCCCTAAACCCTGAGGGAGGCCGGTAAATATGCTGAGATTGTCTGTTGAACGTTAATTGAATCGGTGGCGGGTGACCTATCAAAAGTGATGTACTTGCACTTGAGAAAAACAGACAAATTTTATTGTTTAACGAGATTTTTACTTGTTGGCCTGGAGAACACTTGTTCAGACTATAGCTTTCTGAATGATAACATTGGACTCCTTAAGCCGTGTGAAAAGATTTCATTTTTGGTCTCAGATTTTCAGAACTGCGGACGGTTTGCTGAATTGCACACACGCAAAATGGCTGGGAGATTCCCCTCTTGACGTGTTGGATTATGGTTGGTCTGGCGAACTGCCATACCCACCCCGTCCGTCCCTGAATATTTAAACAAGCGCCCAGGGAGAAGATTGAGATCGATTTTCGAGAAAGAACCCGCTCCCAGAACGGCCAACACCCCACATCCTCCATTTATCCTGACAGCCAGTCATCCAATGGACGAAGAATAGATTTTATGAGACTTAAAATGTTTTGGTGAACTGAACGATGTACATATGTAAAAAAGTGTGTAACTTTTGTGAAATTAACTTTTCGTAGCTAGAAGCCTGTGTCTGTCTTGTCGTTTTCGACGTCCATGCAAAGCTTTGCTTTTGATTTTCAGCAGAAACAACACAGAGACGCGGAGAAAGACGATCACGAGCCACAGTTTCTGATGAGGTTAGAGGTCAGTTGTTGACCTGAGCACGGGAGTCTGGCACAGTAGAAGGATCCCACCATTTTTCTAGCGACCTTGGCAACAGATTTGATGTACGTGTTCCATTTCAGATCAGGAGTAAAGGTCAAACTCAGAAGCTTGTCAAAACTTGCAGCCTCCCCAAGACGAGAGCCATTCATTTCAATTGATACCAGTTGGGGATCAGAGCGTTGATGATGTAAAGATAGAAGATTGGTTTAAGATGCATTAAAAGTAACCAGTCATTTCTTCTTGTACCACGCGCTCAAAATCAGAGGAGAGAGAATCAGAGAGAACTTTGTCATTTACGGCCTTTGATGTGTTGCCGCAGATGGTCGTGTCATCAGCATAGATGTCAACGAATAATTTAAGTATGTGTTTTGGGAGATCATTAATGTAAAGCAGGAAGAGAGTTGGGCCCAGGAAGGACCCTTGAAGGACACCAGCATTTATACTGTGGGCTTCTGATTTTTGCCTATCAACCACTACTCTTATGAGCCTATCAGAGAGAAATGATTTAATAATTGAGAAAACATTTCCAGTTATACAGTAGTTGGAGATCTTGGCCTGAAGCCCAATATCACTCACTCTCTCTCACACACACACACACACACACACACACACACACACACACACACACACACACACACACACACACACACACACACACACACACACACACACACACACACACACACAATCTTTATAATTAATATGTGGAGTAAGAATTTCTTTCAGTTTCAGTTTTTACAGAAAACTCAAATACAGCGACCGTTTTGTTTCAAGGCCGTGTGTGTATAAATTACCGATTATTGAAACAAAACTATTGGCAAGCTTAACAGTGTTGATTAGAAAGAAAAGAAAAACGAAAGTTTGTCTATCGTACTGCGTAGTTCGTATAAAGGAGGTCTGATATAGTAGGTAGGTCTCTACAAAGGATTTCTGCAAAGTTGTTAATAGTTTCACGTAAGCATGTCGTGTGAATCCCGCATCAAGACACACCCGTCACACATCCTCGGGAACTCGTAGAAAAGAGAAGACCGTAAAAAAAAAAAAAAAAAAAAAAAAAATGAGACATTTTGATTTCTTTTTAAACTTTTCTTAAAATAATTAATTATTCTAAGAAAAGTTTAAAATATTAATTATTATTGAAAAAAAAACCCCAAACATTTTGTGAATTTTACTCTGTTTCCGTTTCCTTTCTCTTTTTATTTTATAAATATATATCTTTTTTACTTTTTTTCTTTCTTGCTTTATGTTTTATGGACGTTTACTTTCTTTCTTTTCTTTTTCTTTTTTAGTTTAGGCCTCTTGAACCCTTGTGGAACGTAGGGCTGCAACGACGCTCCTCCAACAGACCCGGTTCTGTCTGGTCCTCTTCAGTTCGGCCCATGTCATTCCGGCAGCCTTGGTCTCAGCCTCTTTCTTTTTTTTATGACCGTCTTTATTTTTTTTTTTGTTCTTTTCTTTTTATGAATATCCTTTTTGTTTTCCCTTTCTTTTCTTTTCATGAACTATTTTTTCTTCTTTTCTTTCTTTCTTTCGAAAGCGCAATGATAGGTACTCTTTTTCTCAGGGCAGGTCATTTCGTCCAAGCTAGATAAAACAAACACCTACCTAAAAAAAAAAAATGAATGAAGTGGGGGTGTGTACACCGCACACCACCCCCGCCCATCTCATCAGTAAGCACATCACCACGAGGGCAAGGCAAGTGATTATATGCTCAACTCAGTACAGTCGAGGGGAAGGGAGAAAGGAAAGGAGCAACAAGAGGGAACCTTTTCGGGAAGGGCGGGGAGTGCTAACTTTCCCCTTTTCTTTTCTTCCGTTTTTAAACAGCGGCTTCTCAACCGCTAACAAACACTCTGCGAGAAGAAAAAAAAATTGTAAACAAAAATAAATAAATAAATCTATCCCCCCCCCCACATCACCAACGTGTACACACGCTGTGATGTGAATAAAAGTTTACTCTTGTCATTTAAAATCCATCTTCGTCGTTTGCTTGCTCAACGTTGTTATTAGGCACGTAAGATTGGATTAGTGGTACTGATAACGGACTAACAGCCCAGAGGTTTGGATGTAGTGTAGGCACCGCCAAAAATGGCCGCAAAATCAAGTTGTTGTTGTTTTTTAAAACGAAATTACGTTTATTAAAATCCATTATTTCTGAGTAACTTTTTTTTTCCAGAAAGATAAAACCCTGAATTTTATCATATAGAAAACAGAATAATGTAAAACTTTTTCTACTATTTTTAATTCAATTTTAAATGTTAAATTTTCCCAAAAAGTTAACAATTGACATTTTTTGTCTTGCACAAAAAACGTACTTAAATATTTAAAAAAAAGGGGTTTTGAAATAATTAATTAATTTATTTATTGTCTAACTAAGATTTAGGATGATTTTCTAAGAGAATATGCAAAAATATTATAATATAAGTACCTGAATTTCAAATAATTCCACTTATTCATATAGGTAACCAGATATTCGCGTATACGTAGAGTTCAGATCGACTCTGTTTACGTTTTCGTCTGATAAAAAGCAAACTATGGAAGACCAAACAGGCCAAAAAAAACTTATTTTTCAGTGACGAAAATTTCAATGTATTATTAAGCTGAGGCTGGCCAGTACCAGATGGGTGACCATTTGTATGCGTTTGGTTTTTAATGTGTATGTGTGTGGGGGCCAGACTCCCCAAAATGGGGGGGGGGGGCAATTTAAAGCAGAATAAAAAAAAATTATTTCAGCGCGTTTGGTCCACCATAGTCAAAGGCGGCAAACGTTTTCAAACGGGATCGAAAAAAAAGATGCTATTTTTAACACAAAGGGCACAATATTTATCGAATTTTTTTGGGGGGTATCGATTATTCAAAGCATGC
Organism: Euprymna scolopes; assembly: GCF_053919585.1. Taxonomy (NCBI): domain Eukaryota; kingdom Metazoa; phylum Mollusca; class Cephalopoda; order Sepiida; family Sepiolidae; genus Euprymna; species Euprymna scolopes. Next base: position 79,708,654 of record NC_136496.1, read on the forward strand.
CCTGTTTAATAATGGTCATGCATTATTCGGCTCGCTAAAAAAAAATTGTTAATTTATTCATCAAAAATTTTAAAATAGCTTTTTTCGTATAAATATTAAAAATTTTTTTTTTTTGTTTTGCTTAACTTAAATTAATTATTTTACTTAACATATTCACCGAATTTCACACTTCAAAACTCAAAAGCGGGATAATTAAACACAATCGAAGTTCTGATATTCAGACGTCAAAATAAGGTATGCAAACAATTTTTTTTTTTTTTTTTTTTTTTTAATCTATAATTCTGTCCCTTACAACACAATATGTTGATTTCAGTCTCAGATGATTATTTTAAGCATATTTGTTCCCACTTCAAAACAAGGGGGGGTTTTGTAAGCAAAAAAAAAAAATATATATAAATATCGTTTATGAAAAATAAGTACACTGTTATAAAGTTCATTCTTCTCCTAATAATCGCTGAAAATTTCGTATTGATCGGATAATTACCTGATTTTTGGTAGATTTTTAAAAAGACGGTCCGTCAAAAAGTACTGACCTGCCCCCCCAGTTTTGGCGATGCCTAATATATATATATATATATATATATATATATGATGGTAGCAAACTCGTTCTCGAGTATTGCCATTACTTAATACATTTCTGGCTCAAATGAGGCAGATATGAGCGCCACTAGCAGCACGTGCCAAACGGTCACTTCTATGAACCTTCTACAGTCCTGCACATCTGCTGATGACCGGGTCCAGGCTGTGGTGCCCTGAACACCTGTCGGTCCAGACCTTGGATGTTCCAGAGCCATTATTTCCATTGACGCCCAAATCCGCATCAGTCCTCATTGAGTGTCATTTTGCCGTTTTAGGCTACATCCAGTCTTTTTGATATACACTGATTGCAAAATGTGTATTGCATTGCATATCAAGTAATGCTTTGCTTGAAGCTTTTTATAGTGAGGAAAGACTTTGCACCGAGACAATCCCACTCTGTGAACAACTACCACATTGAACCAAAAAGAAGAGTAAGTCAACATCATTGGATGCAGCAGTCGCCGCAGGTCTTATATCAGGGTTTTCCTTCTCCTAGAGAGGTTGCCTTCACCACAGCTTACGGAGCCCTCTCCACCCATCATGCCATTTGATCCATGACAAGGACTTAGGTTGTTGGGCATCAGAGCATATTCCACACGCCGATGGGTCATGTATGCCGCAGCTTGCAGGGTCTAAATTCCTCTGGAGGTTTCTGTCATATATACACACACACACATATACAAACACTCATATATATATATATATATATATACATATTTATATATATATATATACATATTTATATATACATATTTATATATATATACATATATACATATTTATATATATATATACATATATATACATATTTATATGTATATACATATATACATATTTATATATATATATACATATATATACATATTTATATGTATATACATATTTATATATATATACATATATATACACATATTTATATGTATACATATTTATATATATACATATTTATATATATATATACATATTTATATATATATACGTATTTATATATATATATACGTATTTATATATATATACATATCTATATATATACCTATTTATATATATATATACATATTTATATATATACATTTATATATATACATTTATATATATATACATATTTATATATATACATATTTATATATATACATATTTATATATATACATATTTATATATACATATTTATATATATACATATACATATTTATATATATACATATTTATATATATATATACATATTTATATATATGTACATATTTATATATATGTACATATTTATATATATACATATATATACATATTTATATATATGTACATATTTATATATATACATATATATACATATTTATATATATGTACATATGTACATATATACATACATATACATATTTATATATATGTACATATGTACATATATACATACATATACATATTTATATATATACATATTTATATATATATACATGCATATTTATATATATATATATACATATTTATATATATATACATATTTATATATATACATATTTATATATATACATATTTATATATACACATATTTATATATACACATATTTATATATACATATTTATATATAGACATATTTATATATACATATATATATACATATACATATTTATATATATATACACATATATATACATATACATATTTATATATATACACATATATATATACCTTTACATATTTATATATATATACATATATATATTTATATATATACATATACATATGTATATATATACATATATATACATATACATATTTATATATATACATATATATACATATACATATTTATATATATACATATATATACATATACATATTTATATATATACATATATATACATATACATATTTATATATATACATATATATACATATACATATTTATATATATACATATATATACATATACATATTTATATATATACATATATATACATATACATATTTATATATATACATATATATACATATACATATTTATATATATACATATATATACATATACATATTTATATATATACATATATATACATATACATATTTATATATATACATATATACATATACATATTTATATATATACATATATATACTTATACATATTTATATATATACATATATATACATATACATATTTATATATATACATATATATACATATACATATACATATTTATATGTATATATATATAAATATACATATTTATATATATACATATATATGCATATACATATTTATATATATACATATATATATATACATATTTATATATATACATATATATACATATACATATTTATATATATATACATATATATACATATACATAGTTATATATATATACATATACATACATGTACATATATATATACATATATATATACATATACATATTTATATATATACATGCACATATATATACATATACATATTTATATATATACATGCACATATATATATACATACATGTACATATTTATATATATATACATATTTATATATACATATATATATATATATATATATTTATATTACGATCATTGGACTACATAAAGGCGCTCACGTAACAAAATAAAAATTAAAAAAAAAAAAAAAGGTTCTCTGGGTTCGATATATTTTGCCAAAACAAGAGCGGATTCTTTCAAAGCCCGAAAAATATGGAGTCGACGAATTAACAGTACACTTTATTTTTTTTTATTCTTTATTTATTTTTAATTTTTCTCAATGGAGAGTAGATAATGCATGTTATCGGCAGCTCCAGCAACTCTCGCTTCTTTTTTGTCGTTCAGTCCTCATTTCCAATGAATTATTTTTCTGACAAAGGGTGAAGAAAAAGCTTCCTTCCAGGTCGGTAGTACTTTGTAAAGAGTAGCCTGAGATGTCGGGAAATTTCTGTTTCTATGTCTATCCTTGTGGTCATGTCACTAGTAAGGGTGCTGGAGGTAAACGTTTCATCTGGGCTGACGTTACCCGCCTGATAGTCAGGGACCCGAACCTTGGATTAACCACTAAGAAGGCTGTCCTATCAGCAGGTGCAAAGTACCGGGGCTGCTGTATTTCCATTTGGTGAATGGATTCTGGACAATACAGTAGTTTCTGGTAGGGCCTCTCGATGCCATACTAGTGGGTAATTGTTACGGCTTTACCTTATCATGTGCTACAAAAAAAAAAAAAAAAAAAAAAATTCTTGTCTTTTTCTCTCTTATTCGCCCTCTATATCCTGCTCCAACCAAGTCTACCGACCTGCTCCACAAACCCCAAAACCTCAACAATCATGACAAATTTCCAAAAAAGAAACACGAATAAACCTAGAACCCCATCCTCCAACGTAGACCCCTACTACCAGGTCTCCTTCTCCAACATCATGGGTCAATGTTCCAACCTTCCAGAGGTTGAAACACAATTACAGGAGACGCAACCGGACATATTCTTTCTAAGTGAAACTGGCATAGGGCCAACCACTTCTCTAGACGAATTCATAATTAAAGGACACTCCAACTTAACATCTAAATCTGACCCCCAAGATCGCCATGGGCATGGAATATGTGCCTACATCAAAGATGGCTTTCCATGTGGTAGGGATATCTCCAGAGAAGACCCTAATTTACCTTATATGTGCTTCCGGACGCACTAGTTTACACCACTGCATTTATATTTGCCCTCTATCGCCCCCACAACAGTGGGGTTACTATCTTTAAGAGCATATCTGAGAAAATTAACCACATGCTGTCTGCTCATCCTTCGGCTAACATTCACATTTGCGGTGACTTCAATGACACAATCGATGGTGAAAACCGATGACGAGGGGGAGGTTTTGTCATGATTTTGCCATTGCCTATGACCTCACTCAGATTGTTCACGAGCCCACCTGTGTGGCTGATACACCCGGTCAATATGTAAGCCTTCTAGACCTTTTCCTCACAACTTCACCTGAGCTATGTTCATATTCCGTTGTATCTCCTCTGCGATCCTCTGACCACTCCACCGTTGTATCAGTTAAGATAAAAATGAAATGTAATAAGTCTTCAGACGTACTGTACTGTATATCGATACTCTATGGCTGACTGATATAGCTTCCGTACATTTATATCTGACCTACCTCTGCATTCCATGGTTAAAAAGGATGTGTACCCTCTATAGTATCAGACCTGACCGAATGGTTAATTGTAGGCATAGATCGATTCATACCATCCAAAAAATTGTCTAGTCACTTTTAATACATCCAAAACCAAGCTTCTATCTTTACATCATCAACGCTCTGATCTCCATCTGGCATCAATTGAAATGGATGCCTCTCGTCTTGGGGAGGCTTCAGGTTTTGACAAGCTTCTGGGCTTGACCTTTACTCCTGATCTGAAATGGAACACATACATCAAATCTGTTGCCAGGGACGCTGGGAAAATGGTGAGATCCTTCTACCGCTCCAGAAGATATCTCACTACTGATGCAATTCTCTATCTGTATAAAAGCCAAGTACGTCCAAGGATAGAGTACTGCTGCCACGTCTGGGCAGGAGCTGTTAAAAATAGCCTATCCTGCCTTGACAGAGTACTAAATAGACTTTGTGGTTTAGTGGGAGATGCCCATTTCTCTTCCCTGCAACCTCTCTCCTACAGAAGAGACGTTGCGAGCCTGTCTTTGTTTTATCGTTATTTTCATGGCAGATGCTCGTCTGAGCTCCAATCCCTCATTCCCCCTCACCAATCTTTCACGAGAAACACCCGTCTGGCTGAAACTACTGTCAATAATTTTCCCCACTCTCTATCTGTGCCTAAATCCAAACGTAGATTCCATGAGCAAAGCTTTTTTCTTAGAACTGCACGCTAGTGGAACTCTCTGCCACTTGCCTGTTTCCCACCTGACTACAACTTGGAGGTCTTCAAGTCCAACATAAACAAACTCCTGACAAACCGCCCCCTTAAGTAAGACACTCTATCAAAACCCCCAATGCTAATGATTACTACAATACTACCTCATTGATTACTGTACACGCAATAACCCTTATCACTGAGTGGCCTTCGGGCCTTGGTAAGTGGTGACCCCCATGTAAAAAAAAATGAATAAATAAATAAAAATAAATTGTAAACTTATCCTAAGCTGCTAACCTGTTCTCTATTTCTCAAAAGTAGTTTTGGTCCATGCCCAGAGTTCCCTTCATAGTAAATAAATAAAATAAATCAAAGAAAATAAATGAAATAAATAAATAAATAAATAAAACTCTGTATGATTTACGTACCGGAAACGAAAAGAAAATTATTTCTACACAAAAAATCACGTCAATTGATCAGCTAGTTTTATTTTTGTAAAGAAAATAAATCTTGAGCGAATTTGAGATTTTGTTTCAATAATTCACCTCCTCTAATATATTAAGAACGGCGTTTTAAAATCTCGCAAATTTGAATTATTTGGAGTTATCTTCCTACTTCCATAAGGATATTTTAAAAATGGCGCCGAGAGATCGTCTCTCATAGTTAAACTATCAAATTTGATTTTCTTATATAAAATAAAACTTCTTGATCAATTCACATGGTTCTTGGTATACTATATTTTCTTTCCATCTCGGGTACGTACATTATCCAGCTTTTTCTTTCTTTCTTTATTTTATTTTTTAAATTAGGTGGAATTTTGGATAAACGCAGTCGTTTTAAATGATTGAATTAGACTGTCTTTCTATTCTGCAAAAGTAATTCATTGTTTAGGTCAGCTAAACAAATAACCAACCACAATGAAGGATCAAGGTCTCTTTTATAAGTTTCGTTATGGCGGCTTATACATACCCTGTATTTTATCCCTTCGCTAAAAACATAACTTTTATACCCCAATCCATATTAAATGTCGGTGTGGTTTTTGATTGTACACAAAAACGCTCTAATAAGGCCAAGGATCACGTCACATATTCTTATCATTTCTCTTCGTTTTATTTATTTATGTTTTGTTCAACTGAGTGTTTTTGAATCGATGCAAGTGATTTCCGCTTCTTCTTTCCTTCGTAAGTATTTTTTTTTTCAATCGTCTAACAATCATTCTTTTCTATTTGGAGAATATGAGAGTTTGTTTCATTAACAACAACTAATCCAATCCTTTTTTTTTTTAAAATTTGATTTTGTATATAAAAAAAAAATCTTTCTCTCGAATCGCATAAAAAGAGCTAAATTGCTTCAGAAACGAAATTAAAAAAAAAAATAGTCGCCATTTTGTTTTTAAAATCATCTCCTTTCAATTTGTTTTAAAATAGGAAATGAAAAGTGTCGCAATTCCGGAAACGAAGCGGACAAACGAAAATAAACACACACAGTAATTTTACAGATACAGAAAAAAAAAAATAAATAAATAAATAAAATAAAATAAAAACGAAAATCTAAATTTGAATCAATAATAGTAACTTTTCTATCTGTAAGTCTTCCCCCACTCTTTTTTTTTTGTGTTTTACGAAAAAAAAAAAAAAAAAAAAAATCCAAACTAACAATCTGTTTGTGTAATTGCTCTCCTTTGCTTTATGTATTTATGCGCCCTCCACCAATTTCTAAATCGGCCAATAATATAAAACTGTCAACTCCGCTTCGCGTTCATTCGCCGATTCGAAAATGGCTTCTGCATATTACGTGGACTCACGAAGCCATTTTGTTTGATAAAGAATGCCAGGTGGAGCGTAATAAATGAAAAACTGTCTTTTTTTTAAATGGTAGAAAATTCACTTTTTCCTGTTTTTTTTTTTGTTTGTGAGTATCAATACTGGTGATATAAATTATTTCAAAGAAATGTCGTTAGAAAATCTGTCTGTCTGTCTCTCTCTCTCTCTCTATATATATATATATATATACACAGTTTTGAAAATAATAAGCAGAAGTTTCTCAAGAGCTCTTTCGGCTATCATCTCATCAGGAGAAAATCGATAACGTACAAAATAATATTATGCCGAAAATAAAGAGTTCTTATGGGGAACTTACTGAATGTGCCAAAAGTACGGGGACACTAAAATAAATTTATTAACGTTTAAAAAACGATTAAAATATTGGCACAACGAGGGGGGGGGGAAACAAAAACAAAAAACGTGAGAAAAGATTCAAAGTTCCCCAAAGAGAAACAATGCGTTGGATGTTTCCTTTTGTCGACACAAAGTAGGTTGACGCACCGCAATAGAGACAGACTCCAAAATCTTTAAATGGTTTCTGGAGTCCGCTCTATGTAGCACCTCGAACCATTCTATTTTATATCTATCGGCACAGCACGGATTGTCAACCAAATGCTGGCCAATAGCAGAGTCCAAGGCTGCAGAAGGAGGGAGACCACCATCCTCCCTTGTCTGATCTTCGATGGAACATGCTGGTTTATACGAGTCAAAAGATGCAAGGATGTTCGCCCAACATAACCAGCATCGCACTGGCATTTAAATTGATATACAATATTGCTATTTATGATGTAAGGCAAACTATCCTTGCGAAAAGACGAAAAAGCAGGTCTCATAATATATACCAAACGCAAGGACACAGAATAAAAGCAGTCGTAAATAATTCTGCGAATCTGTTTGGAAAGTGTATTACTCTTTTCCCCAATCCACGGTAATTTTAAATAAACCGGGCATTTCAAGGGTCCAAACTTTTTAGGGGATTTAAAATCCGCAACCTTTTTGAAAATACAGTCATCAATAAGGTCAACAGGATAACCATTATTGATGAATATTTCCCTGATCTTATCGAGTTCGGCGTCTAATCTGTTAGGCGAACAAATCATGAGGGTTCTATGTACCAAAGTATTAATTAAGCCGACCTTACGTGATTTTGGTACAAAAGAGAACCAGTTCAAATATAGGTCAGTAAATGTCGGCTTTCTATAAATTGTAGTAAGAAAGCCCCTCTCTTGAACGTTCGACAAGAACATCCAAGAAGGGAAGAGAATTGTCCTTCTCATTTTCCATAGTGAACTTAAGAGCCCTATGCAAAAAATTCAACCTATTAAAAAATATCGACGCTTCACCTTGCGATGGAAAAATAGCAAAAGTGTCGTCAACATATCTGAAATATGCAGTGGGTTTAGTTATAGAATTGAACATAACGGATTCATGGTACCCGACGAAAATATCCGCTAAAGTTGGAGCCAACGGACTCCCCATTGAAACCCCGTCGACCTGACAGTACATAATATCACAAAAACTAAACTCCACGGATTTTGTGCACATTAAAATGAGTTCAGTAAGAATCTCTTTAGAAAACCGTGGAGCAGTCAGGCGACCATATAAAGTCATTAGAAGTAAAGCCAATAAATGCAGATTCCATGAACAAAGCTTTTTTCTTAGAACTGCACGCATGTGGAAGTCTCTTCCGATTGCTTGCTTTTGATCTGACTACAATCTGATTGTCTTCAAGTCCAATGTAAACAAGTTCTTGATGAACCATCCCTCTAAGTAATCCAACCCAATCTGTGTCTTCTCTCCATATCGTTACCATTCTCCCCTTTATTATATTGCTTCCTCTATTTCTCATATCCGCCATTTCTTATAGCCCCAATTATCTAAAATTTACCTACATAAGTTTAACTTCCCCTAATACCCTGCAAACCCTTTGTCCGTTAATTCCCTGTATATCACCTTAGCTAGATGTCATATTGAAATGTTTGCAACCTAGTCCCCTAGCCTCTTTTCTGATGAGAAGCATTAGGCTTCAAAATACCTTGGTATAACTCGCATCCAATTACAACTTTTCCTTATTAAGAGCAGATACCCTCCTCCACATCGAAAAATAAATCTGTGCATACCAATATATGCTTTTGTCTTAATATATATATATATATATATATATATATATATATATATATATGAGAACAAAGAATTATTAAAACATGTTAAAACACTTTAAGAAAAGTTAAAAACATATTTAATTTTCAAAAAGGACACACAAATTAAGTGGATTGTCCTTAATCCACGGAGTTTCGAAAGAAATACTTTCCTTCTCATCAGAGGGTAGGAATTAGCCAAATGCGGAATCGGATTATGCTTACAAAGTATTTAATGAAACTGTCAGTAAGCCATTGAGCTTACTTGGTAAAAGTTAAAAAATAGTGGAGCAGAGGGAATGAGAAAAAAAAAATGATTTCACGTGAATGGATGGTCGGGTGAATAGTCGAAAATCCAATAACGGTAAAATCCAAGAAAAGTTGGTTAAAGTAAAAATCCAAAGGAATCGCGTTACTGGAAGATTTTTCGATCTTATCCAAAAGGCAGAGCTCCGTGCTTTAAGTTCCAAGTATCAAGTTTTCTCATTTAGTCATTTGTTACTTTTCAAAAGGTAGCCATTACAATATTGTTTCGTATTGCAGCTAACAAGTTTGTAAAATTATATTATTGCTGCATATTTAGTCACGTACTCTCCAGATCTTTACCTTATGAATCTTAGAAAAGAACCAAAAAAAAACCCCACAATTTTTAGACAACTTGCAGGGTTCAAGTAACCGATACGCCCTATCGTTCCTTCTCATTTCGAAGATTATGGTCATACTGTATTTAATTTTTTTTTTAACTAATATCATTTTTTTTTTCGTATTTTCAAATAAAGAAAATTCAGTTAATGACATTTGAATCAGTTTTATAGGCAGAAAAGGATGCCTTAAACAGTCATACTTTCGAAGCACCCGTGCGTTAAGGTCAGAACCTCGACAACCAGTTCGACAAAAACTGTGCCATCTCGATAGTCTTTTTGTTGTCGGACTGATGCAAATGTTCTGAGTAGCTCCAGGAAGTCCACCCTCCCAGGCCTTATCACACGGCTTTCAGGAAGAGCAAGTTTATCGCTTGTTGTCTCAGGTGCCTTCACAGGTAATGCCAACGGGTCTACTCAAATTTATTTTTGCAGGGTTATAGTGTTCCTCCTCTTGGGGCGCTAGCTCATTTTCCTACCTTCCGAACTTATGTCATATCTTCTCGCGGTGGGACAATGGTAAATACTGTGACCTATGTACTTCCGTAGCATGCCTCTTGGTGATACGTGCTATAACTGTTGCTCTTTGTATATTGTGTTTGTTTCATTACAAATTACCTTTCCTAATCCATATTCGTGCTTTCCTTAGTGACCTTTCGGGTCATATATATATATATATATATATATATATATATATATATATATATATATAGTGTGTGTGTGTGCGTGCGTAAATTTCTGAAAAAGGGGCAACGGAGAAACAGACCACGGAAAAAGGCCATTTTTGCTTGTTAGGAAAATTAGGTAATATCGAAATATGGAATGAAAATGGATTTTATGATCGTGATTTGAGGAAGATATAGTTTTAAAAAGAAGTTCTCTCCCCGCAATATATTAAAAATTGCTTTTACTATAACTAGAAGGCCGTCTCAAGTGGTAAGATACGTTTAAATTTTAATTCATGCAGATTTCATTATCATTATTATGCAAGCAATACTCTATAGATTATTTTATTAGAATCAATATATAGTGATGATTTCAAAAGTTAAAACATGAAATTTGACTTGGGTGCTATCAGCTAGAATTGACACCAAAACATGTAGCACTCCAGCCTTAATTGTTACCGTTTAGATAGATGAGAAATAGTTAAAAATGAACCGACTTTAATGAAAAAAATATATTTGCACATGCGTGTAAGAGCACTTGAAGTCCAATACTGTCTCCCAAGTATAATTTTTTTTCAATTTTGACCATCTTAGCAGCTATTTTTACCGGCTAAAGACCAAATCGAATTTGTTCCGCAGGTCTAAATCCCCTATATACCAAGTTTCAAGTCTGAAGATTAAAAATTGATAGAAGAGATCGGTAGATACTGTTCTTCAGACAGACAGAAAGACAAGGTCACTATATATATATATATATATATATATATATATATATATATATATGTCTGTGTGTGTGTCTGTCTGTCTGTGTACATTTCCCTACACAATAACTCTGTCAATTTTAGGACTCGGAATTTGATATATAGGGTATTGAAATTTGAAAAAATCTTTGTAATCCGTTTTCGGTCAGAAATTTGGCTGTTATGGGGTCAAAGTTCACGATTTGACCTTTGAGAACTATACCAAACTCCTCTGACAATTTTGGGTATAAACAATTGAAATTTTAGATATAGGTTCTTTGGACATGGCTCTAACTTAATAACTTGATTTGAGCCCAAAACAATAAATGTTAAGGGATCATAATAGAGGTCAAAGTTAAAAAAATTGACCTCTGCGGTCTCTACAAAATTACTCACACAATTTCTGGTCTAAACATTTGAAATTTTACATGAAGTGTATTCAGAGATAGGGCAAGCTTTTTAATCGGTTTGGGTAGAAAATTTGAGCCCCCAAGATATATAAATGTATGTATGTATGTTTGCATGTCTGCCTAAAACTTTTGACAGAGGCGATGGATTTTCACGACCCTTCAGACAACAAATACCGAAACATTGGCTAAAAACATTAAGTTCTTCACCCTCAACTGGGCACTTTTCTACAGGGAAGGATCGATTTTTCGCCGATATTTTCGAAAGTCATCCCCTCTTTTCGATTGTCTAGCCTTAATTTAAACCTACGTCACTTCCGGCTTAGTCGTAACAGCAAAGACGTCACGTTTTTTTCCTCCTTCGCGGTACGGGTTCGAGACTATCGTCCTACTACCACTTCTTTGTTTTTTTGCTCAACACACCTCCAAACACCGGGCAACCATGATTATATATATATATATATATATATATATATATATATATATATATATATATATATATATAAGAGAGAGAGAGAGAGAGAGAGAGAGAGAGAGAGAGAGAGAGAGAGAGAGAGAGATACTATAATAGCGTATCGAATGACATTAGATTTTAAGAACGGTCATAAAATTTATTTTTTTATCGATATTCTTTTCCATAATTGCTGAATTTTCCTACCTAGCAAAACTGACCCTTTTCCGGGCGTCACACACACACACACACACACACACACACACACACACACACACACACACACACACACTACCGCTCTTTCCATACAACTGTTTCGGCGTATCTTACGTATGGATATATCACTCTTTTTCGACTCCTCGTTTATTTAATTCTTCTTGATATGTTGTTTCTGCTCCCTCTCTCTGTCATGTCTTTTAATTAAGAAATTCCTGAAATTCTGTTAGATTAATTCATACATTACTTGTTTTTTTTTTAAATCCCAAAATTTGTCTCTGTTCTTCCGCTGTACAAATAATCTGGTGTCTATATAAAAAAAGGGGGAAGGAAACGAAACGTATCATTATTTATGAACTAAAATTATAAGAAATGGAAGAAAATAAAAACGGTCAATAAAAACAAAACACGAACAAAAACAAAATGGCGGATGTTGTTTATTTAGTCTTCGTCTAATTCTAATATCCATCGTGTGAGTGGAAGCAAAATTCCATTCCTAATTTTCGAGAGGCCAATTTCGGCGAGCCTTAGCGCAGATGTGTGTGTTTGCTTGGCTGAGCTTTATCAGTTAGCTGGACCAGCAGACCAAATAATCGAGTTTTAAATAAAGGCCAAACTATCCCGGTCACCATTCGTCAACATGGATGCATGGAACAAGAAGACATCTTGTAGGTTTCATTGCGTCGTGTAACCGGCTTTTTTCTCTCGGTCGCAAAGTCAACAGAGTCTAAGCCATTCTTGGGATGGCTGTTTCCCTGTTGGGTATTTAGTTATCTTCCACCGCAAGAACTATGACACTAAGGTCGGGAAGTGGAATTGAAAAAGACAGTGCTCCTGAAGAGTAGCTCTCTGACTCTGCAAAAGATGCCTGTGCAGCTTCAGCATTCCCGGCAGAGTGCTTCAGGCGATTAGCAATAAACTAATTTTTTACCATTGGAGAAGGCAAAGCCTGGGAATCCCTGTTGACTGAGGTATGCATCTGGCCCTGTGCAGCTTTAAGAGGTCCATCCTCCCAGGCTTTGCCATCTCCTTTTGAGAAGTGGTTTAGTTTATTGCTAATCGTCTCGTGTGCCCATATAGAGGAATACCGGGGCTGCTCATGCATATTTTGCAGGCAAAAGTGCTAATCTTTTAGATCCTGCCTTTTCAAATCCCACTTTCTGACCACTTTGTCTCATTATACCACCGTGTGAGGGAGATAAATGACTTCCATAATTGCCACAAAATGTTTTGACAATGTTGCTCCTCCCACTCACTTATAAGGTTTGGTATTCAGTAATTAAACTCGATCGGATTTTCACCTTTGGTCACAAGACCAACAGACTCTAAGCCAGGGGTTTGCAGCTCATTTGATTCCGTGGGTTGAATCGTGTTAAAATGACGAGTCGCGATACAAAGGAAAACCATTAATTAAAAATTCAGGAAAATTACATATGCAGACCTCTTTCAATCTAAATATTTAAAACCATAATGAAAATAATCACTGAGAAATCATAAAAACAAGACAAAATCTAAAATTAAGGAAAAAAAAAAAAAAAAAAATCTTACAAAAATTAATTTTCCTTAAGGAACGTCAAAATATTTCGAAGTGAAAAAGGCGACATAGATGAAATTATGACGTGCATATTTGAAACTACTGAAAAAAAAACATAAAAAAATAAAAACAAAAAAACATGGCGTAATGGAAGATTCCAGCGACTTACATAGTGTAGGTACAAGGGTAAACGCTGTTGAAGGAATGAAATAGCAAGCTGACTGAGACAACATTGTCACTTTGAAGCTGTTCACGACTAATGTCTGTCTCGCTGGTCAGTCGGTTAAACTGGCTCTCAATTTTTGCTCTATACCTTTTTTTTTCTTTATAATTCTTATGCAGAAATGGAGGTGGTTGAGTTTTGATTGTGTTTTTGCGGTCATAGTATTCAAATTCGGTTGGATAGATCAAAGGAACCGCAGGCCTTTTGTTGAATTCGAATGCCTTGTCTCTCATATTAAAATAGTCATTGATAATTAGATTGGCGTGCCGGTCAAAATGGCTTTGTGGAGCGGATACGGCCCGCGGGTCGTAGGCTGCCAATTCTTGGTCTAAGCCATTATTGGGATGTCTTGTGCTTTGTTGATTGAGCTATGTCTGTTTCTGTGCAATTCTAGGGGGCTAATTCTCACAGGCTTTGCCTTCTCCCTTTGAGAAGAGGTTTGTTTAATGCTAATTCCCGCCTTCCTTTTCTTCTTCTTCTACATCATCGTAATGCCTACGAATTCTCAATTATTGCTTTAAAAATGATTTTAGTTATAAAAATACAGCTACTTGATCAATTTACGCGTACGATATTTTCTTTACGTCACAGGTACACACACCATAGAAGTTTTCTTTCTTTCTTTTTTCTTAAGGAGGAGGTTAGTTGTGAACAAGCACCAAAGTTTCAAACCTGGAAGAAAAAATGACAATTGTGAAGATTAACTTCCATTTTCGTTTCGTAATTAAATCGCACATGATCACAGACCAAGTGACATTATGCGAGCCGTGAGGCTTGCGTTTTTCATTACATTAAACTTTTCGCTTTTTTAAATATTTTTTTTTTTTTATATATACGACTCCATCTTTTTCTTCTTTTTTTCATATTTGCAAAAACTGTTTCAGTTTTATAATATAATTTAAAGAATAGGAATTCTTTCGGTGCGTTAACGTTATCGTCCCTTCCGTGAATAATAAACATAAATTTATCCATGGCTGGGTGAATCGATTTTAAAAAAAAGTATCTCCCCCCCTCCACCAAAAATTTCTTTTTCTTTTTAAACCAATAAAAAAAATCTCTGCATTCGCTTTCGAATATTTTCCACTGTTTTCTTCCTCTTCGCGAAAATGCTTCACATTTTTCTCAAATGTGTCATCCATTTTGGGGCGTCGGAAACTTGTTTCGCCCGCGCGCGTTTGTGAGCCGACGATGAAACGTTATTAGCATTTATCATTGCTCTCGGAAATTTTCTTTTTGTTTCCATCGCGAATGTCCTTCTCGGAACAAAACATCTTCTTATCTTATTGTTTAGTCCTGCTTAATAGTCACCGCGCGCATCACCCCAGAGATAACACCGAGGATGATAAAATAACAAGGCTCTATTTTTCTTTTCCTGTACTTCCCTTGAGAGTTGCGGCCGACGAATTTACACATCTGGTTCACAGTGCTAGACATTACTTACCATCCGTTGATGGCAGAACGTTGATGTATCGGTTCTTGTTAGATTGCAGAAGTTAAGCAACGCTGAACCTGGTCAGTATCAGATAGGGAGACCATTTCAGAATACCAGGCGCTGTATGTAGGAAGACGTTGAAACCTCCCTGCAAGAACTGAACCCCCCCCCAAAAAAAAACAAAAAAATAAAAACAAAACATAACGTTGTTATCTCCTCTGACATGCATATACATGTGACTGAGAACCGCGTGTTAATTTAGAAAATCCCTAGACACTTCTTTCGAGGAAACCGGTTGAACTCGCCTAGGGTGAGTGCCGCTTTAAAAGGAAGGGAAGGATCCACACGAGGAGGAGCGTTCAAGCATATTCACACTATCCCTTTATAATAATACTAGCCTGGGTGATCGGCATTACCCGGGAGGTATGTGTCGAGCAAAAAAAAAAAAAAAGAAAAAAAAAAAAAAAAAGAAAGTCGTAGTAGGCAGGCAGGCTCGAACCCGTGACGCGAAGGTGGAAAAGAAAGTGAAAGAAAATCTGACGTCTTACCTTTACTCCATAGCGCAACTGGAAGTTCGATACGTTAAAATTAGACAAAGTCAATCTAACCAATACGACGACTTCCAAATATGGCTCGCAAAAATCAACTCCTCCCTGTAGAAAACTGTCCAGTTGAGGGTGAAAGAATTAATGTTTTTAGCCAATTTTTCTATTTTTGTCGTTCGAAGGATCCAGCTTCAAAACGATACCGATCTCGTGAAAATCCGTCGCCTCTGTCGAAAGTTTTAGGTATACATACATACATACATACATACATACATACATACATACATACATACATACAGGTGAGATTTATATTATAGATTTCTTAGTACTAGGACTTATACACGAGTATTTGAAACATACAATTAAGGAGTTGTCATGAGCATCGCTAGACTTTCTACACCTCGCTGCTTCGACCTACCTCTTATCTCTACTCAGGTGCAGGGAGGATTAGTTACAGCAGAATAGATCAATATCTACTTTAAAATTTGCTGCTTATACATTTTTAGTGCCGCGGTATTAGTGTTATCGGGTTAAATTCAACTTTCACGCTATTTTTTTTTTTTATTCAATCGTTAGGTGGAAGAATATTCACACAAGACCTTCCCCTCCCCAATGTAAAAAAATAATTATACTATGTATTGTTCAACGCTTTCAATTACAAGTTATAAAATGATACACATTTACTCATTGTAAAACTTCATCTTGCATTATTTCTTTTTTTGGTAAATATGAAGAATCTTTCAATTCTCGAAAAAATCTTTTTAAATTACCACTTTTAAAGGTTTTCAGGGTTGCTGTAATCGAAAATAACTTAAAAAAAAAAAAAAAATCCGGCATACGAGTAGTTTCCAAGATCTGAATAAATCTTAGTTTCTAAAAAGTGGGGGATCACTTTTTTATAATCATATAACGCGAAAATGAGCAGTCTCGGAGGGTGGGGTCAACGTATACTGAACACAATTTAACGTAAAATGAGCACGAAGGTTTTTGTTTGTTGTTGGTGCACGTCAAATCGATTATTAACGCCTGGTAGCCCCCCCCCCCAAAAAAAAAATCGTGGGTGCACAGTTTTCGTGAAATTGTATTCATTGTACGCTTCCCCAACACAAGGTGGCTATAAAGTGGGTGCTCATTATACGCTAAATTATTATATACAAGTGATCCTCTACTTTTTTGAAACTAACATTTTAAAAAATATTTCGGAAACTACTTGTTTGCCGGAATTTTAACCCTTATTTTCGTTTTTAACTCCCACCCGAAAACCTTTTTTGAAATTGATATTTCTTAAGATATTTTAAACTACTTATTTGCCGGAATTTTAAACGTGAATTTTGTTTTCAACTCCTCGGAAAACCTATAAAAGGGGTAATTTTAAAAAATTGGTCGAAGGTGGAAAGAATCTTTCTTTTATTTGTTCAATAACGTGTGCGTCTATAGTAATAGTCTAATAAAAACGAAATACTATTGCGGTATCCTTATTACTGAAGTAAAAGGTTAATTTAAAGTAATTGTTAATCACACCTGAACATGTGAAATAATAACGTGATTTAATTTTATACATCTAAAGTTTGTAAAGCATTCATACTATAAACAAACTTCTAAACTAAAAAATCGAATCGGCAACGCGTAAACAAAATGAAACGAAATGTTTTTCTAAAGCGTCATAATAATAATGTAATAAACGTTTAGTAAAAATGAATTACTGTCTCGTTATCTTTATTACTAAAGTAAAATATTGTTTCTTAGTGATGTTAGTAAGATAATAACGAAAATAGTACTGGTAATAATTTAAATGAAGTGCGAATCATTTTTTTCAAGATTCCGAAGTTTGTAATCGGAGTATTTAATGTGTAATGATTCTACTCAGGGAAGCCATGTTTGTGGTAATCTCTGGAGTGTTCGTTTTGAATGATGTTTCTTTCATTCTGGAATGTCCGAATATGTAGATCTCAACTAATGAGATTTTGAGGGATGGGAAGAAGGAGAAATCATTATTTGTGTAGAGGTAAAGCGTTAAGATTAGGCGATGTGTATGAATTCACTACTAAGTTAATGACAGAGTAGACCCATGAAAGTAGAAAAAAGCATAAATGCACGCGGTGCAGAATGGGGTCGTAAGAGGTCTTATCGAATAGGGGGTAAAATTTGAGCTACTTCTTCTATGGGTTACCACAATGATGAAGATGGCGCTCCTAGGAATAAATTTAATGTTTTAATATTACGAAATAGTGTATCTGTAATGAAGTTCTATAAGGTAATGGCTAATAGGTTAAGCATAATATATTTTTATGTGCCATCTATTGGTGTAAACCTACAGTATTTTGATCCAGAGGGGAAAATTGCGCCTCTTTTATTATATACTAGAATGACGGTATTAGAATGCTGAACGAACGCTAATGTACCATTCAAATATGGCGTCGCAATGATACCTACTTTTGACCTCTGAGTAAATTGTTGCGTTTATTTTCTTACATTTAATGCCATGTTTGCATTTTCTCTCTCACTCTCTCCCTCCCTATCTCTCTCTGTATATATTCTTCCCAACTCTCGCTCTGTCTCGCTTGCATTTTACATTACTTCACAGCGATTCCAAAGAAAAAGCAACAAATATTTATTCCCCCTCTCCCTTTCCCTCCCTCTCTCTCTGTATATATTCTCCCCAACTGTCTCTCTTGCTCTCTCTCTCTCGCTCGCTCGCTTTGGACATTTGTTCCAGTAATTGTATTTTTTGTTTAGACATAGTTACCTTTTTATGTACTTTATTTAGATATACTTTATTTAAATGCTGCACAATCTATTATGATCGTCGTTGAATTAAAAATATTTTGGCAATATCATTTATTGGATTCTCGACATTGCGCATGCATAACTTTTTATAGGTGGGGGTAAATTTGTGCACCTCCCCAACTTTTTTTTTTAGAATGACGACTTTTCTTCAGGTTTTTGACTATGTTGATTAAGAAACTCTCATTCAAATTTTGCGGAAACAAGTACTTATAGAGATATAAAGACCTGTATTGTGCACTGTAATTCACCAATTGCCAGCTTTGTATGCAGGCGCAATAAGCAAATCCACTTCTCTTCTACCGA